>NW_027363085.1:1800000-2139454 GCF_046119375.1 Phyllobates terribilis
CGGTGGCATGGCTCACGGGAAAGGGGCGTGCTCCAGAGGCATGGCTCACGGGAAAGGGGCGTGCTCCGGAGGCATGGCTCACGGGAAAGGGGCGTGCTCCGGTGGCATGGCTCACGGGAAAGGGGCGTGCTCCGGTGGCATGGCTCACGGGAAAGGGGCGTGCTCCTGTGGCATGGCTCACGGGAAAGGGGCGTTCTCCGGTGGCATGGCTCACGGGAAAGGGGCGTGCTCCGGTGGCATGGCCCACGGGAAAGGGGCGTGCTCCGGTGGCATGGCCCACGGGAAAGGGCCGTGCTCCGGTGGCATGGCCCACGGGAAAGGGGCGTGCTCCGGTGGCATGGCCCACGGGAAAGGGGCGTGCTCCGGTGGCATGGCCCACGGGAAAAGGGTGTGCTCCGGTGGCATGGCTCACGGGAAAGGGGCACGCTCCGGTGGCATGGCTCACGGGAAAGGGGCGTGCTACGGTGGCATGGCTCATGGGAAAGGGGCGTGCTACGGTGGCATGGCTCACGGGAAAGGGGCGTGCTTCGGTGGCATGGCTCACGGGAAAGGGGTGTGCTCCGGTGGCATGGCTCACGGGAAAGGGGCGTGCTCCGGTGGCATGGCTCACGGGAAAGGGGCGTGCTCCGGTGGCATGGCTCACGGGAAAGGGGCGTGCTCCTGTGGCATGGCTCACGGGAAAGGGGCGTTCTCCGGTGGCATGGCTCACGGGAAAGGGGCGTGCTCCGGTGGCATGGCCCACGGGAAAGAGGCGTGCTCCGGTGGCATGGCCCACGGGAAAGGGCCGTGCTCCGGTGGCATGGCCCACGGGAAAGGGGTGTGCTCCGGTGGCATGGCCCACGGGAAAGGGGCGTGCTCCGGTGGCATGGCCCACGGGAAAAGGGTGTGCTCCGGTGGCATGGCTCACGGGAAAGGGGCACGCTCCGGTGGCATGGCTCACGGGAAAGGGGCGTGCTACGGTGGCATGGCTCACGGGAAAGGGGCGTGCTCCGGTGGCATGGCTCACGGGAAAGGGGCGTGCTCCGGTGGCATGGCCCACGGGAAAGGGGCGTGCTCCGGTGGCATGGCCCACGGGAAAGGGCCGTGCTTCGGTGGCATGGCCCACGGGAAAGGGGCGTGCTCCGGTGGCATGGCCCACGGGAAAGGGGCGTGCTCCGGTGGCATGGCCCACGGGAAAAGGGCGTGCTCCGGTGGCATGGCTCACGGGAAAGGGGCACGCTCCGGTGGCATGGCTCACGGGAAAGGGGCGTGCTACGGTGGCATGGCTCACGGGAAAGGGGCGTGCTACGGTGGCATGGCTCACGGGAAAGGGGCGTGCTTCGGTGGCATGGCTCACGGGAAAGGGTGTGCTCCGGTGGCATGGCTCACGGGAAAGGGGCGTGCTCCGGTGGCATGGCTCACGGGAAAGGGGCGTGCTCCGGTGGCATGGCTCACGGGAAAGGGGCGTGCTCCGGTGGCATGGCCCACGGGAAAGGGGCGTGCTCCGGTGGCATGGCCCACGGGAAAGGGGCGTGCTCCGGTGGCATGGCCCACGGGAAAGGGGGGTGCTCCGGTGGCATGGCCCACGGGAAAGGGGCGTGCTCCGGTGGCATGGCCCACGGGAAAGGGGCGTGCTCCGGTGGCATGGCCCACGGGAACGGGGCGTGCTCCGGTGGCATGGCCCACGGGAAAGGGGCGTGCTCCGGTGGCATGGCCCACGGGAAAGGGGCGTGCTCCGGTGGCATGGCCCACGGGAAAGGGGCGTGCTCCGGTGGCATGGCCCACGGGAAAGGGGCGTGCTCCGGTGGCATGGCCCACGGGAAAGGGGCGTGCTCCGGTGGCATGGCCCACGGGAAAGGGGCGTGCTCCGGTGGCATGGCTCACGGGAAAGGGGCGTGCTCTGGTGGCATGGCTCACGGGAAAGGGGCGTGCTCCGGTGGCATGGCTCACGGGAAAGGGGCGTGCTCCGGTGGCATGGCTCACGGGAAAGGGGCGTGCTCCGGTGGCATGGCTCACGGGAAAGGGGCGTGCTCCGGTGGCATGGCTCACGGGAAAGGGGCGTGCTCCGGTGGCATGGCCCACGGGAAAGGGGCGTGCTCCGGTGGCATGGCCCACGGGAAAGGGGCGTGCTCCGGTGGCATGGCCCACGGGAAAGGGGCGTGCTCCGGTGGCAAGGCCCACGGGAAAGGGGCGTGCTCCGGTGGCATGGCTCACGGGAAAGGGGCGTGCTCCGGTGGCATGGCTCACGGGAAAGGGGCGTGCTCCGGTGGCATGGCTCACGGGAAAGGGGCGTGCTCCGGTGGCATGGCTCACGGGAAAGGGGCGTGCTCCGGTGGCATGGCTCACGGGAAAGGGGCGTGCTCCGGTGGCATGGCCCACGGGAAAGGGGCTTGCTCCGGTGGCATGGCCCACGGGAAAGGGGCGTGCTCCGGTGGCATGGCTCACGGGAAAGGGGCGTGCTCCGGTGGCATGGCTCACGGGAAAGGGGCGTGCTCCAGAGGCATGGCTCACGGGAAAGGGGCGTGCTCCGGAGGCATGGCTCACGGGAAAGGGGCGTGCTCCGGTGGCATGGCTCACGGGAAAGGGGCGTGCTCCTGTGGCATGGCTCACGGGAAAGGGGCGTTCTCCGGTGGCATGGCTCACGGGAAAGGGGCGTGCTCCGGTGGCATGGCCCACGGGAAAGGGGCGTGCTCCGGTGGCATGGCCCACGGGAAAGGGCCGTGCTCCGGTGGCATGGCCCACGGGAAAGGGGCGTGCTCCGGTGGCATGGCCCACGGGAAAGGGGCGTGCTCCGGTGGCATGGCCCACGGGAAAAGGGTGTGCTCCGGTGGCATGGCTCACGGGAAAGGGGCACGCTCCGGTGGCATGGCTCACGGGAAAGGGGCGTGCTACGGTGGCATGGCTCACGGGAAAGGGGCGTGCTACGGTGGCATGGCTCACGGGAAAGGGGCGTGCTTCGGTGGCATGGCTCACGGGAAAGGGGTGTGCTCCGGTGGCATGGCTCACGGGAAAGGGGCGTGCTCCGGTGGCATGGCTCACGGGAAAGGGGCGTGCTCCGGTGGCATGGCTCACGGGAAAGGGGCGTGCTCCTGTGGCATGGCTCACGGGAAAGGGGCGTTCTCCGGTGGCATGGCTCACGGGAAAGGGGCGTGCTCCGGTGGCATGGCCCACGGGAAAGGGGCGTGCTCCGGTGGCATGGCCCACGGGAAAGGGCCGTGCTCCGGTGGCATGGCCCACGGGAAAGGGGCGTGCTCCGGTGGCATGGCCCACGGGAAAGGGGCGTGCTCCGGTGGCATGGCCCACGGGAAAAGGGTGTGCTCCGGTGGCATGGCTCACGGGAAAGGGGCACGCTCCGGTGGCATGGCTCACGGGAAAGGGGCGTGCTACGGTGGCATGGCTCACGGGAAAGGGGCGTGCTACGGTGGCATGGCTCACGGGAAAGGGGCGTGCTTCGGTGGCATGGCTCACGGGAAAGGGGTGTGCTCCGGTGGCATGGCTCACGGGAAAGGGGCGTGCTCCGGTGGCATGGCTCACGGGAAAGGGGCGTGCTCCGGTGGCATGGCTCACGGGAAAGGGGCGTGCTCCGGTGGCATGGCCCACGGGAAAGGGGCGTGCTCCGGTGGCATGGCCCACGGGAAAGGGGCGTGCTCCGGTGGCATGGCCCACGGGAAAGGGGGGTGCTCCGGTGGCATGGCCCACGGGAAAGGGGCGTGCTCCGGTGGCATGGCCCACGGGAAAGGGGCGTGCTCTGGTGGCATGGCCCACGGGAACGGGGCGTGCTCCGGTGGCATGGCCCACGGGAAAGGGGCGTGCTCCGGTGGCATGGCCCACGGGAAAGGGGCATGCTCCGGTGGCATGGCCCACGGGAAAGGGGCGTGCTCCGGTGGCATGGCCCACGGGAAAGGGGCGTGCTCCGGTGGCATGGCTCACGGGAAAGGGGCGTGCTCCGGTGGCATGGCTCACAGGAAAGGGGCGTGCTCCGGTGGCATGGCTCACGGGAAAGGGGCGTGCTCCGGTGGCATGGCTCACGGGAAAGGGGCGTGCTCCGGTGGCATGGCTCACGGGAAAGGGGCGTGCTCCGGTGGCATGGCTCACGGGAAAGGGGCGTGCTCCGGTGGCATGGCCCACGGGAAAGGGGCGTGCTCCGGTGGCATGGCCCACGGGAAAGGGGCGTGCTCCGGTGGCATGGCCCACGGGAAAGGGGCGTGCTCCGGTGGCAAGGCCCACGGGAAAGGGGCGTGCTCCGGTGGCATGGCTCACGGGAAAGGGGCGTGCTCCGGTGGCATGGCTCACAGGAAAGGGGCGTGCTCCGGTGGCATGGCTCACGGGAAAGGGGCGTGCTCCGGTGGCATGGCTCACGGGAAAGGGGCGTGCTCCGGTGGCATGGCTCACGGGAAAGGGGCGTGCTCCGGTGGCATGGCCCACGGGAAAGGGGCGTGCTCCGGTGGCATGGCTCACGGGAAAGGGGCGTGCTCCGGTGGCATGGCTCACGGGAAAGGGGCGTGCTCCGGTGGCATGGCTCACGGGAAAGGGGCGTGCTCCGGTGGCATGGCTCACGGGAAAGGGGCGTGCTCCGGTGGCATGGCCCACGGGAAAGGGGCGTGCTCCGGTGGCATGGCCCACGGGAAAGGGGCGTGCTCCGGTGGCATGGCCCACGGGAAAGGGGCGTGCTCCGGTGGCATGGCCCACGGGAAAGGGGCATGCTCCGGTGGCATGGCTCACGGGAAAGGGGCGTGCTACAGTGGCATGGCTCACGGGAAAGGGGCGTGCTCCGGTGGCATGGCTCACGGGAAAGGGGCGTGCTCCGGTGGCATGGCTCACGGGAAAGGGGCGTGCTCCGGTGGCATGGCTCACGGGAAAGGGGCGTGCTCCGGTGGCATGGCTCACGGGAAAGGGGCGTGCTCCGGTGGCATGGCTCACGGGAAAGGGGCGTGCTCCGGTGGCATGGCTCACGGGAAAGGGGCGTGCTCCGGTGGCATGGCTCACGGGAAAGGGGCGTGCTCCGGTGGCATGGCCCACGGGAAAGGGGCGTGCTCCGGTGGCATGGCCCACGGGAAAGGGGCGTGCTCCGGTGACATGGCCCACGGGAAAGGGGCGTGCTCCGGTGGCAAGGCCCACGGGAAAGGGGCGTGCTCCGGTGGCATGGCTCACGGGAAAGGGGCGTGCTCCGGTGGCATGGCTCACGGGAAAGGGGCGTGCTCCGGTGGCATGGCTCACGGGAAAGGGGCGTGCTCCGGTGGCATGGCTCACGGGAAAGGGGCGTGCTCCGGTGGCATGGCTTACGGGAAAGGGGCGTGCTCCGGTGGCATGGCCCACGGGAAAGGGGCGTGCTCCGGTGGCATGACCCACGGGAAAGGTGGGGGCTCCGGTGGCATGGTCCACGGGAAAGGGGCGTGCTCCGGTGGCATGGTCCACGGGAAAGGGGCGTGTTCCGGTGGCATGGCCCACGGGAAAGGGGCGTGCTCCGGTGTCATGGCTCACGGGAAAGGGGCGTGCTCCAGTGGCATGGCTCACGGGAAAGGGGCGAGCTCCGGTGGCATGGCTCACGGGGAAAGGGGCGTGCTCCGGTGGCCTGGCCCACGGGAAAGGGGCGTGCTCCGGTGGCATGGCCAACAGGAAAGGGGCGTGCTCCGGTGGCATGGCCCAAGGGAAAGGGGCATGCTCCGGTGGCATGGCTCACGGGAAAGGGGCGTGCTCCGGTGGCATGGCTCACGGGAAAGGGGCGTGCTACGGTGGCATGGCTCACGGGAAAGGGGCGTGCTCCGGTGGCATGGCTCACGGGAAAGGGGCGTGCTCCGGTGGCATGGCTCACGGGACAGGGGCGTGCTCCGGTGGCATGGCTCACGGGAAAGGGGCGTGCTCCGGTGACATGGCTCACGGGACAGGGGCGTGCTCCGGTGGCATGGCTCACGGGAAAGGGGCGTGCTCCGGTGGCATGGCTCACGGGAAAGGGGCTTGCTCCGGTGGCATGGCTCACGGGAAAGGGGCGTTCTCCGGTGGCATGGCTCACGGGAAAGGGGCGTGCGCCGGTGGCATGGCTCACGGGAAAGGGGCGTGCTCCGGTGGCATGGCTCACGGGAAAGGGGCGTGCTCCGGTGGCATGGTTCACGGGAAAGGGGCGTGCGCCGGTGGCATGGCTCATGGGAAAGTGGCGTGCGCCTGTGGCATGGCTCACGGGAAAGGGGCGTGCTCCGGTGGCATGGCCCACGGGAAAGGGGCGTGCTCCGGTGGCATGGCCCACGGGAAAGGGTAGTGCTCCGGTGGCATGGCCCACGGGAAAGGGGCGTGCTCCGGTGGCACGGCTCACGGGAAAGGGGCGTGCTCCGGTGGCATGGCTCACGGGAAAGGGGCGTGCTCCGGTGGCATGGCTCACGGGAAAGGGGTGTGCGCCGGTGGCATGGCTCACGGGAAAGGGGCGTGCTCCAGTGGCATGGCTCACGGGAAAGGGGCGAGCTCCGGTGGCATGGCTCACGGGAAAGGGGCGAGCTCCGGTGGCATGGCTCACGGGAAAGGGGCGTGCTCCGGAGGCATGGCTCACGGGAAAGGGGCATGCTCCGGTGGCATGGCTCACGGGAAAGGGGCGTGCTCCGGTGGCATGGCTCACGGGAAAGGGGCGTGCTCCGGTGGCATGGCTCACGGGAAAGGGGCGTGCTCCGGTGGCATGGTCCACGGGAAAGGGGCGTGTTCCGGTGGCATGGCCACGGGAAAGGGGCATGCTCCGGTGGCATGGCCCACGGGAAAGGGGCGAGCTCCGGTGGCATGGCCCACGGGAAAGGGGCGTGCTCCGGTGGCATGGCCCACGGGAAAGGGGCGTGCTCCGGTGGCCTGGCCCACGGGAAAGGGGCGTGCTCCGGTGGCATGGCCAACGGGAAAGGGGCGTGCTCCGGTGGCATGGCCCACGGGAAAGGGGCGTGCTCCGGTGGCATGGCCCAAGGGAAAGAGGCGTGCTCCGGTGGCATGGCCCACGGGAAAGGGGCGTGCTCCGGTGGCATGGCCCACGGGAAAGGGGCGTGCTCCGGTGGCATGGCTCACGGGAAAGGGGCGTGCTCCGGTGGCATGGCTCACGGGAAAGGGGCGTGCTCCGGTGGCATGGCTCACGGGAAAGGGGCGTGCTCCGGTGGCATGGCTCACGGGAAAGGGGCGTGCTCCGGTGGCATGGCTCACGGGAAAGGGGCGTGCTCCGGTGGCATGGCTCACGGGAAAGGGGCGTGCTCCGGTGGCATGGCCCACGGGAAAGGGGCGTGCTCCGGTGGCATGGCCCACGGGAAAGGGGCGTGCTCCGGTGGCATGGCTCACGGGAAAGGGGCGTGCTCCGGAGGCATGGCTCACGGGAAAGGGGCGTGCTCCGGTGGCATGGCTCACGGGAAAGGGGCGTGCTCCGGTGGCATGGCTCACGGGAAAGGGGCGTGCTCCGGTGGCATGGCTCACGGGAAAGGGGTGTGCTCCGGTGGCATGGCTCACGGGAAAGGGGCGTGCTCCGGTGGCATGGCTCACGGGAAAGGGGCGTGTTCCGGTGGCATGGCCCACGGGAAAGGGGCGTGCTCCGGTGGCATGGCCCACGGGAAAGGGGCGTGCTCCGGTGGCATGGCTCACGGGAAAGGGGCGTGCTCCGGTGGCATGGCTCACGGGAAAGGGGCGTGCTCCGGAGGCATGGCTCACGGGAAAGGGGCGTGCTCCGGTGGCATGGCTCACGGGAAAGGGGCGTGCTCTGGTGGCATGGCTCACGGGAAAGGGGCGTGCTCCGGTGGCATGGCTCACGGGAAAGGGGCGTGCTCCGGTGGCATGGCTCACGGGAAAGGGGCGTGCTCCGGTGGCATGGCCCACGGGAAAGGGGCGTGCTCCGGTGGCATGGCCCACGGGAAAGGGGCGTGCTCCGGTGGCATGACCCACGGGAAAGGGGCGTGCTCCGGTGGCATATCTCACGGGAAAGGGGCGTGCTACAGTGGCATGGCTCACGGGAAAGGGGCGTGCTCCGGTGGCATGGCTCACGGGAAAGGGGCGTGCTCCGGTGGCATGGCTCACGGGAAAGGGGCGTGCTCCGGTGGCATGGCTCACGGGAAAGGGGTGTGCTCCGTTGGCATGGCTCACGGGAAAGGGGCGTGCTCCGGTGGCATGGCTCACGGGAAAGGGGCGTGCTCCGGTGGCATGGTCCACGGGAAAGGGGCGTGTTCCGGTGGCATGGCCACGGGAAAGGGGCGTGCTCCGGTGGCATGGCCCACGGGAAAGGGGCGAGCTCCGGTGGCATGGCCCACGGGAAAGGGGCGTGCTCCGGTGGCATGGCCCACGGGAAAGGGGCGTGCTCCGGTGGCATGGCTCACGGGACAGGGGCGTGCTCCGGTGGCATGGCTCACGGGAAAGGGGCGTGCTCCGGTGACATGGCTCACGGGACAGGGGCGTGCTCCGGTGGCATGGCTCACGGGAAAGGGGCGTGCTCCGGTGGCATGGCTCACGGGACAGGGGCGTGCTCCGGTGGCATGGCTCACGGGAAAGGGGCGTGCTCCGGTGGCATGGCTCACGGGAAAGGGGCTTGCTCCGGTGGCATGGCTCACGGGAAAGGGGCGTTCTCCGGTGGCATGGCTCACGGGAAAGGGGCGTGCGCCGGTGGCATGGCTCACGGGAAAGGGGCGTGCTCCGGTGGCATGGCTCACGGGAAAGGGGCGTGCTCCGGTGGCATGGTTCACGGGAAAGGGGCGTGCGCCGGTGGCATGGCTCATGGGAAAGTGGCGTGCGCCTGTGGCATGGCTCACGGGAAAGGGGCGTGCTCCGGTGGCATGGCCCACGGGAAAGGGGCGTGCTCCGGTGGCATGGCTCACGGGAAAGGGGCGTGCTCCGGTGGCATGGCTCACGGGAAAGGGGTGTGCGCCGGTGGCATGGCTCACGGGAAAGGGGCGTGCTCCAGTGGCATGGCTCACGGGAAAGGGGCGAGCTCCGGTGGCATGGCTCACGGGAAAGGGGCGAGCTCCGGTGGCATGGCTCACGGGAAAGGGGCGTGCTCCGGAGGCATGGCTCACGGGAAAGGGGCGTGCTCCGGTGGCATGGCTCACGGGAAAGGGGCGTGCTCCGGTGGCATGGCTCACGGGAAAGGGGCGTGCTCCGGTGGCATGGCTCACGGGAAAGGGGCGTGCTCCGGTGGCATGGTCCACGGGAAAGGGGCGTGTTCCGGTGGCATGGCCACGGGAAAGGGGCATGCTCCGGTGGCATGGCCCACGGGAAAGGGGCGAGCTCCGGTGGCATGGCCCACGGGAAAGGGGCGTGCTCCGGTGGCATGGCCCACGGGAAAGGGGCGTGCTCCGGTGGCCTGGCCCACGGGAAAGGGGCGTGCTCCGGTGGCATGGCCAACGGGAAAGAGGCGTGCTCCGGTGGCATGGCCCAAGGGAAAGGGGCATGCTCCGGTGGCATGGCTCACGGGAAAGGGGCGTGCTCCGGTGGCATGGCTCACGGGAAAGGGGCGTGCTACGGTGGCATGGCTCACGGGAAAGGGGCGTGCTCCGGTGGCATGGCTCACGGGAAAGGGGCGTGCTCCGGTGGCATGGCTCACGGGACAGGGGCGTGCTCCGGTGGCATGGCTCACGGGAAAGGGGCGTGCTCCGGTGGCATGGCTCACGGGAAAGGGGCGTGCTCCGGTGGCATGGTCCACGGGAAAGGGGCGTGTTCCGGTGGCATGGCCACGGGAAAGGGGCGTGCTCCGGTGGCATGGCCCACGGGAAAGGGGCGAGCTCCGGTGGCATGGCCCACGGGAAAGGGGCGTGCTCCGGTGGCATGGCCCACGGGAAAGGGGCGTGCTCCGGTGGCATGGCTCACGGGACAGGGGCATGCTCCGGTGGCATGGCTCACGGGAAAGGGGCGTGCTCCGGTGACATGGCTCACGGGACAGGGGCGTGCTCCGGTGGCATGGCTCACGGGAAAGGGGCGTGCTCCGGTGGCATGGCTCACGGGACAGGGGCGTGCTCCGGTGGCATGGCTCACGGGAAAGGGGCGTGCTCCGGTGGCATGGCTCACGGGAAAGGGGCTTGCTCCGGTGGCATGGCTCACGGGAAAGGGGCGTTCTCCGGTGGCATGGCTCACGGGAAAGGGGCGTGCGCCGGTGGCATGGCTCACGGGAAAGGGGCGTGCTCCGGTGGCATGGCTCACGGGAAAGGGGCGTGCTCCGGTGGCATGGTTCACGGGAAAGGGGCGTGCGCCGGTGGCATGGCTCATGGGAAAGTGGCGTGCGCCTGTGGCATGGCTCACGGGAAAGGGGCGTGCTCCGGTGGCATGGCCCACGGGAAAGGGGCGTGCTCCGGTGGCATGGCCCACGGGAAAGGGTAGTGCTCCGGTGGCATGGCCCACGGGAAAGGGGCGTGCTCCGGTGGCACGGCTCACGGGAAAGGGGCGTGCTCCGGTGGCATGGCTCACGGGAAAGGGGCGTGCTCCGGTGGCATGGCTCACGGGAAAGGGGTGTGCGCCGGTGGCATGGCTCACGGGAAAGGGGCGTGCTCCAGTGGCATGGCTCACGGGAAAGGGGCGAGCTCCGGTGGCATGGCTCACGGGAAAGGGGCGAGCTCCGGTGGCATGGCTCACGGGAAAGGGGCGTGCTCCGGAGGCATGGCTCACGGGAAAGGGGCGTGCTCCGGTGGCATGGCTCACGGGAAAGGGGCGTGCTCCGGTGGCATGGCTCACGGGAAAGGGGCGTGCTCCGGTGGCATGGCTCACGGGAAAGGGGCGTGCTCCGGTGGCATGGTCCACGGGAAAGGGGCGTGTTCCGGTGGCATGGCCACGGGAAAGGGGCATGCTCCGGTGGCATGGCCCACGGGAAAGGGGCGAGCTCCGGTGGCATGGCCCACGGGAAAGGGGCGTGCTCCGGTGGCATGGCCCACGGGAAAGGGGCGTGCTCCGGTGGCCTGGCCCACGGGAAAGGGGCGTGCTCCGGTGGCATGGCCAACGGGAAAGAGGCGTGCTCCGGTGGCATGGCCCAAAGGAAAGGGGCATGCTCCGGTGGCATGGCTCACGGGAAAGGGGCGTGCTCCGGTGGCATGGCTCACGGGAAAGGGGCGTGCTACGGTGGCATGGCTCACGGGAAAGGGGCGTGCTCCGGTGGCATGGCTCACGGGAAAGGGGCGTGCTCCGGTGGCATGGCTCACGGGACAGGGGCGTGCTCCGGTGGCATGGCTCACGGGAAAGGGGCGTGCTCCGGTGACATGGCTCACGGGACAGGGGCGTGCTCCGGTGGCATGGCTCACGGGAAAGGGGCATGCTCCGGTGGCATGGCTCACGGGAAAGGGGCTTGCTCCGGTGGCATGGCTCACGGGAAAGGGGCGTTCTCCGGTGGCATGGCTCACGGGAAAGGGGTGTGCGCCGGTGGCATGGCTCACGGGAAAGGGGCGTGCTCCGGTGGCATGGCTCACGGGAAAGGGGCGTGCTCCGGTGGCATGGTTCACGGGAAAGGGGCGTGCGCCGGTGGCATGGCTCATGGGAAAGTGGCGTGCGCCTGTGGCATGGCTCACGGGAAAGGGGCGTGCTCCGGTGGCATGGCCCACGGGAAAGGGGCGTGCTCCGGTGGCATGGCCCATGGGAAAGGGTAGTGCTCCGGTGGCATGGCCCATGGGAAAGGGGCGTGCTCCGGTGGCACGGCTCACGGGAAAGGGGCGTGCTCCGGTGGCATGGCTCACGGGAAAGGGGCGTGCTCCGGTGGCATGGCTCACGGGAAAGGGGTGTGCGCTGGTGGCATGGCTCACGGGAAAGGGGTGTGCTCCGGTGGCATGGCTCACGGGAAAGGGGCATGCTCCGGTGGCATGGCTCACTTGAAAGGGGCGTGCTCCGGTGGCATGGCTCACGGGAAAGGGGCGTGCTCCGGTGGCATGGCTCACGGGAAAGGGGCGTGCTCCGGTGGCATGGCTCACGGGAAAGGGGCGTGCTCCGGTGGCATGGCTCACGGGAAAGGGGCGTGCTCCGGTGGCATGGCTCACGGGAAAGGGGCGTGCTCCGGTGGCATGGCCCACGGGAAAGGGTCGTGCTCCGGTGGCATGGCCCACGGGAAAGGGGCGTGCTCCGGTGGCATGGCCCACGGGAAAGAGGCGTGCTCCGGTGGCATGGCCCACGGGAAAGGGGCGTGCTCCGGTGGCATGGCCCACGGGAAAGGGGCGTGCTCCGGTGGCATGGCCCACGGGAAAGGGGCGTGCGCCGGTGGCATGGCCCAAGGGAAAGGGGCGTGCTCCGGTGGCATGGCTCACGGGAAAGGGGCGTGCTCCGGTGGCATGGGTCACCGGAAAGGGGCGTGCTCCGATGGCATGACTCACGGGAAAGGGGCGTGCTCCGGTGGCATGGCTCACGGGAAACGGGCGTGCTCCGGTGGCATGGCTCACGGGAAAGGGGCGTGCTCCGGTGGCATGGCTTACGGGAAACGGGCGTGCTCTGGTGGCATGGCTCACGGGAAAGGGGCGTGCTCCGGTGGCATGGCTCACGGGAAAAAGGCGTGCTCCGGTGGCATGGCTCACGGGAAAGGGGCGTGCTCCGGTGGCATGGCTCACGGGAAAGGGGCGTGCTTCGGTGGCATGGCTCTCGGGAAAGGGGCGTGCTCCGGTGGCATGGCTCACGGGAAAGGGGCGTGCTACGGTGGCATGGCTCACGGGAAAGGGGCGTGCTCCGGTGGCATGGCTCACGGGAAAGGGGCGTGCTCCGGTGGCATGGCTCACGGGACAGGGGCGTGCTCCGGTGGCATGGCTCACGGGAAAGGGGCGTGCTCCGGTGACATGGCTCACGGGACAGGGGCGTGCTCCGGTGGCATGGCTCACGGGAAAGGGGCGTGCTCCGGTGGCATGGCTCACGGGAAAGGGGCTTGCTCCGGTGGCATGGCTCACGGGAAAGGGGCGTTCTCCGGTGGCATGGCTCACGGGAAAGGGGCGTGCGCCGGTGGCATGGCTCACGGGAAAGGGGCGTGCTCCGGTGGCATGGCTCACGGGAAAGGGGCGTGCTCCGGTGGCATGGTTCACGGGAAAGGGGCGTGCGCCGGTGGCATGGCTCATGGGAAAGTGGCGTGCGCCTGTGGCATGGCTCACGGGAAAGGGGCGTGCTCCGGTGGCATGGCCCACGGGAAAGGGGCGTGCTCCGGTGGCATGGCCCATGGGAAAGGGTAGTGCTCCGGTGGCATGGCCCACGGGAAAGGGGCGTGCTCCGGTGGCACGGCTCACGGGAAAGGGGCGTGCTCCGGTGGCATGGCTCACGGGAAAGGGGCGTGCTCCGGTGGCATGGCTCACGGGAAAGGGGTGTGCGCTGGTGGCATGGCTCACGGGAAAGGGGTGTGCTCCGGTGGCATGGCTCACGGGAAAGGGGCATGCTCCGGTGGCATGGCTCACTTGAAAGGGGCGTGCTCCGGTGGCATGGCTCACGGGAAAGGGGCGTGCTCCGGTGGCATGGCTCACGGGAAAGGGGCGTGCTCCGGTGGCATGGCTCACGGGAAAGGGGCGTGCTCCGGTGGCATGGCTCACGGGAAAGGGGCGTGCTCCGGTGGCATGGCTCACGGGAAAGGGGCGTGCTCCGGTGGCATGGCCCACGGGAAAGGGTCGTGCTCCGGTGGCATGGCCCACGGGAAAGGGGCGTGCTCCGGTGGCATGGCCCACGGGAAAGAGGCGTGCTCCGGTGGCATGGCCCACGGGAAAGGGGCGTGCTCCGGTGGCATGGCCCACGGGAAAGGGGCGTGCTCCGGTGGCATGGCCCACGGGAAAGGGGCGTGCGCCGGTGGCATGGCCCAAGGGAAAGGGGCGTGCTCCGGTGGCATGGCTCACGGGAAAGGGGCGTGCTCCGGTGGCATGGGTCACCGGAAAGGGGCGTGCTCCGATGGCATGACTCACGGGAAAGGGGCGTGCTCCGGTGGCATGGCTCACGGGAAATGGGCGTGCTCCGGTGGCATGGCTCACGGGAAAGGGGCGTGCTCCGGTGGCATGGCTTACGGGAAACGGGCGTGCTCTGGTGGCATGGCTCACGGGAAAGGGGCGTGCTCCGGTGGCATGGGTCACGGGAAAGGGGCGTGCTCCGGTGGCATGGCTCACGGGAAAGGGCGTGCTCCGGTGGCATGGCTCACGGGAAAGGGGTGTGCTCCGGTGGCATAGCTCACGGGAAAGGGGTGTGCTCCGGTGGCATGGCTCACGGGAAAGGGGCGTGTTCCGGTGGCATGGCCCACGGGAAAGGGGCGTGCTCCGGTGGCATGGCCCACGGGAAAGGGGCGTGCTCCGGTGGCATGGCTCACGGGAAAGGGGCGTGCTCCGGTGGCATGGCTCACGGGAAAGGGGCGTGCTCCGGAGGCATGGCTCACGGGAAAGGGGCGTGCTCCGGTGGCATGGCTCACGGGAAAGGGGCGTGCTCTGGTGGCATGGCTCACGGGAAAGGGGCGTGCTCCGGTGGCATGGCTCACGGGAAAGGGGCGTGCTCCGGTGGCATGGCTCACGGGAAAGGGGCGTGCTCCGGTGGCATGGCCCACGGGAAAGGGGCGTGCTCCGGTGGCATGGCCCACGGGAAAGGGGCGTGCTCCGGTGGCATGACCCACGGGAAAGGGGCGTGCTCCGGTGGCATATCTCACGGGAAAGGGGCGTGCTACAGTGGCATGGCTCACGGGAAAGGGGCGTGCTCCGGTGGCATGGCTCACGGGAAAGGGGCGTGCTCCGGTGGCATGGCTCACGGGAAAGGGGCGTGCTCCGGTGGCATGGCTCACGGGAAAGGGGCGTGCTCCGGTGGCATGGCTCACGGGAAAGGGGCGTGCTCCGGTGGCATGGCTCACGGGAAAGGGGCGTGCTCCGGTGGCATGGCTCACGGGAAAGGGGCGTACTCCGGTGGCATGGCCCACGGGAAAGGGGCGTGCTCCGGTGGCATGGCCCACGGGAAAGGGGCGTGCTCCGGTGGCATGGCCCACGGGAAAGGGGCGTGCTCCGGTGGCAAGGCCCACGGGAAAGGGGCGTGCTCCGGTGGCAAGGCCCACGGGAAAGGGGCGTGCTCCGGTGGCATGGCTCACGGGAAAGGGGCGTGCTCCGGTGGCATGGCTCACGGGAAAGGGGCGTGCTCCGGTGGCATGGCTCACGGGAAAGGGGCGTGCTCCGGTGGCATGGCTCACGGGAAAGGGGTGTGCTCCGTTGGCATGGCTCACGGGAAAGGGGCGTGCTCCGGTGGCATGGCTCACGGGAAAGGGGCGTGCTCCGGTGGCATGGTCCACGGGAAAGGGGCGTGTTCCGGTGGCATGGCCACGGGAAAGGGGCGTGCTCCGGTGGCATGGCCCACGGGAAAGGGGCGAGCTCCGGTTGCATGGCCCACGGGAAAGGGGCGTGCTCCGGTGGCATGGCCCACGGGAAAGGGGCGTGCTCCGGTGGCCTGGCCCACGGGAAAGGGGCGTGCTCCGGTGGCATGGCCAACGGGAAAGGGGCGTGCTCCGGTGGCATGGCCCAAGGGAAAGGGGCATGCTCCGGTGGCATGGCTCACGGGAAAGGGGCGTGCTCCGGTGGCATGGCTCACGGGAAAGGGGCGTGCTACGGTGGCATGGCTCACGGGAAAGGGGCGTGCTCCGGTGGCATGGCTCACGGGAAAGGGGCGTGCTCCGGTGGCATGGCTCACGGGACAGGGGCGTGCTCCGGTGGCATGGCTCACGGGAAAGGGGCGTGCTCCGGTGACATGGCTCACGGGACAGGGGCGTGCTCCGGTGGCATGGCTCACGGGAAAGGGGCGTGCTCCGGTGGCATGGCTCACGGGACAGGGGCGTGCTCCGGTGGCATGGCTCACGGGAAAGGGGCGTGCTCCGGTGGCATGGCTCACGGGAAAGGGGCTTGCTCCGGTGGCATGGCTCACGGGAAAGGGGCGTTCTCCGGTGGCATGGCTCACGGGAAAGGGGCGTGCGCCGGTGGCATGGCTCACGGGAAAGGGGCGTGCTCCGGTGGCATGGCTCACGGGAAAGGGGCGTGCTCCGGTGGCATGGTTCACGGGAAAGGGGCGTGCGCCGGTGGCATGGCTCATGGGAAAGTGGCGTGCGCCTGTGGCATGGCTCACGGGAAAGGGGCGTGCTCCGGTGGCATGGCCCACGGGAAAGGGGCGTGCTCCGGTGGCATGGCCCACGGGAAAGGGTAGTGCTCCGGTGGCATGGCCCACGGGAAAGGGGCGTGCTCCGGTGGCACGGCTCACGGGAAAGGGGCGTGCTCCGGTGGCATGGCTCACGGGAAAGGGGCGTGCTCCGGTGGCATGGCTCACGGGAAAGGGGTGTGCGCCGGTGGCATGGCTCACGGGAAAGGGGCGTGCTCCAGTGGCATGGCTCACGGGAAAGGGGCGAGCTCCGGTGGCATGGCTCACGGGAAAGGGGCGAGCTCCGGTGGCATGGCTCACGGGAAAGGGGCGTGCTCCGGAGGCATGGCTCACGGGAAAGGGGCGTGCTCCAGTGGCATGGCTCACGGGAAAGGGGCGTGCTCCGGTGGCATGGCTCACGGGAAAGGGGCGTGCTCCGGTGGCATGGCTCACGGGAAAGGGGCGTGCTCCGGTGGCATGGTCCACGGGAAAGGGGCGTGTTCCGGTGGCATGGCCACGGGAAAGGGGCATGCTCCGGTGGCATGGCCCACGGGAAAGGGGCGAGCTCCGGTGGCATGGCCCACGGGAAAGGGGCGTGCTCCGGTGGCATGGCCCACGGGAAAGGGGCGTGCTCCGGTGGCCTGGCCCACGGGAAAGGGGCGTGCTCCGGTGGCATGGCCAACGGGAAAGGGGCGTGCTCCGGTGGCATGGCCCAAGGGAAAGGGGCATGCTCCGGTGGCATGGCTCACGGGAAAGGGGCGTGCTCCGGTGGCATGGCTCACGGGAAAGGGGCGTGCTACGGTGGCATGGCTCACGGGAAAGGGGCGTGCTCCGGTGGCATGGCCCACGGGAAAGGGGCGTGCTCCGGTGGCATGGCCCACGGGAAAGGGGCGTGCGCCGGTGGCATGGCCCAAGGGAAAGGGGCGTGCTCCGGTGGCATGGCTCACGGGAAAGGGGCGTGCTCCGGTGGCATGGGTCACCGGAAAGGGGCGTGCTCCGATGGCATGACTCACGGGAAAGGGGCGTGCTCCGGTGGCATGGCTCACGGGAAATGGGCGTGCTCCGGTGGCATGGCTCACGGGAAAGGGGCGTGCTCCGGTGGCATGGCTTACGGGAAACGGGCGTGCTCTGGTGGCATGGCTCACGGGAAAGGGGCGTGCTCCGGTGGCATGGGTCACGGGAAAGGGGCGTGCTCCGGTGGCATGGCTCACGGGAAAGGGCGTGCTCCGGTGGCATGGCTCACGGGAAAGGGGTGTGCTCCGGTGGCATAGCTCACGGGAAAGGGGTGTGCTCCGGTGGCATGGCTCACGGGAAAGGGGCGTGTTCCGGTGGCATGGCCCACGGGAAAGGGGCGTGCTCCGGTGGCATGGCCCACGGGAAAGGGGCGTGCTCCGGTGGCATGGCTCACGGGAAAGGGGCGTGCTCCGGTGGCATGGCTCACGGGAAAGGGGCGTGCTCCGGAGGCATGGCTCACGGGAAAGGGGCGTGCTCCGGTGGCATGGCTCACGGGAAAGGGGCGTGCTCTGGTGGCATGGCTCACGGGAAAGGGGCGTGCTCCGGTGGCATGGCTCACGGGAAAGGGGCGTGCTCCGGTGGCATGGCTCACGGGAAAGGGGCGTGCTCCGGTGGCATGGCCCACGGGAAAGGGGCGTGCTCCGGTGGCATGGCCCACGGGAAAGGGGCGTGCTCCGGTGGCATGACCCACGGGAAAGGGGCGTGCTCCGGTGGCATATCTCACGGGAAAGGGGCGTGCTACAGTGGCATGGCTCACGGGAAAGGGGCGTGCTCCGGTGGCATGGCTCACGGGAAAGGGGCGTGCTCCGGTGGCATGGCTCACGGGAAAGGGGCGTGCTCCGGTGGCATGGCTCACGGGAAAGGGGCGTGCTCCGGTGGCATGGCTCACGGGAAAGGGGC
This sequence comes from Phyllobates terribilis, assembly GCF_046119375.1. Lineage (NCBI taxonomy): Eukaryota > Metazoa > Chordata > Amphibia > Anura > Dendrobatidae > Phyllobates > Phyllobates terribilis. The sequence goes on from NW_027363085.1 coordinate 1,817,905, forward strand.
GTGCTCCGGTGGCATGGCTCACGGGAAAGGGGCGTGCTCCGGTGGCATGGCTCACGGGAAAGGGGCGTACTCCGGTGGCATGGCCCACGGGAAAGGGGCGTGCTCCGGTGGCATGGCCCACGGGAAAGGGGCGTGCTCCGGTGGCATGGCCCACGGGAAAGGGGCGTGCTCCGGTGGCAAGGCCCACGGGAAAGGGGCGTGCTCCGGTGGCAAGGCCCACGGGAAAGGGGCGTGCTCCGGTGGCATGGCTCACGGGAAAGGGGCGTGCTCCGGTGGCATGGCTCACGGGAAAGGGGCGTGCTCCGGTGGCATGGCTCACGGGAAAGGGGCGTGCTCCGGTGGCATGGCTCACGGGAAAGGGGTGTGCTCCGTTGGCATGGCTCACGGGAAAGGGGCGTGCTCCGGTGGCATGGCTCACGGGAAAGGGGCGTGCTCCGGTGGCATGGTCCACGGGAAAGGGGCGTGTTCCGGTGGCATGGCCACGGGAAAGGGGCGTGCTCCGGTGGCATGGCCCACGGGAAAGGGGCGAGCTCCGGTTGCATGGCCCACGGGAAAGGGGCGTGCTCCGGTGGCATGGCCCACGGGAAAGGGGCGTGCTCCGGTGGCCTGGCCCACGGGAAAGGGGCGTGCTCCGGTGGCATGGCCAACGGGAAAGGGGCGTGCTCCGGTGGCATGGCCCAAGGGAAAGGGGCATGCTCCGGTGGCATGGCTCACGGGAAAGGGGCGTGCTCCGGTGGCATGGCTCACGGGAAAGGGGCGTGCTACGGTGGCATGGCTCACGGGAAAGGGGCGTGCTCCGGTGGCATGGCTCACGGGAAAGGGGCGTGCTCCGGTGGCATGGCTCACGGGACAGGGGCGTGCTCCGGTGGCATGGCTCACGGGAAAGGGGCGTGCTCCGGTGACATGGCTCACGGGACAGGGGCGTGCTCCGGTGGCATGGCTCACGGGAAAGGGGCGTGCTCCGGTGGCATGGCTCACGGGACAGGGGCGTGCTCCGGTGGCATGGCTCACGGGAAAGGGGCGTGCTCCGGTGGCATGGCTCACGGGAAAGGGGCTTGCTCCGGTGGCATGGCTCACGGGAAAGGGGCGTTCTCCGGTGGCATGGCTCACGGGAAAGGGGCGTGCGCCGGTGGCATGGCTCACGGGAAAGGGGCGTGCTCCGGTGGCATGGCTCACGGGAAAGGGGCGTGCTCCGGTGGCATGGTTCACGGGAAAGGGGCGTGCGCCGGTGGCATGGCTCATGGGAAAGTGGCGTGCGCCTGTGGCATGGCTCACGGGAAAGGGGCGTGCTCCGGTGGCATGGCCCACGGGAAAGGGGCGTGCTCCGGTGGCATGGCCCACGGGAAAGGGTAGTGCTCCGGTGGCATGGCCCACGGGAAAGGGGCGTGCTCCGGTGGCACGGCTCACGGGAAAGGGGCGTGCTCCGGTGGCATGGCTCACGGGAAAGGGGCGTGCTCCGGTGGCATGGCTCACGGGAAAGGGGTGTGCGCCGGTGGCATGGCTCACGGGAAAGGGGCGTGCTCCAGTGGCATGGCTCACGGGAAAGGGGCGAGCTCCGGTGGCATGGCTCACGGGAAAGGGGCGAGCTCCGGTGGCATGGCTCACGGGAAAGGGGCGTGCTCCGGAGGCATGGCTCACGGGAAAGGGGCGTGCTCCAGTGGCATGGCTCACGGGAAAGGGGCGTGCTCCGGTGGCATGGCTCACGGGAAAGGGGCGTGCTCCGGTGGCATGGCTCACGGGAAAGGGGCGTGCTCCGGTGGCATGGTCCACGGGAAAGGGGCGTGTTCCGGTGGCATGGCCACGGGAAAGGGGCATGCTCCGGTGGCATGGCCCACGGGAAAGGGGCGAGCTCCGGTGGCATGGCCCACGGGAAAGGGGCGTGCTCCGGTGGCATGGCCCACGGGAAAGGGGCGTGCTCCGGTGGCCTGGCCCACGGGAAAGGGGCGTGCTCCGGTGGCATGGCCAACGGGAAAGGGGCGTGCTCCGGTGGCATGGCCCAAGGGAAAGGGGCATGCTCCGGTGGCATGGCTCACGGGAAAGGGGCGTGCTCCGGTGGCATGGCTCACGGGAAAGGGGCGTGCTACGGTGGCATGGCTCACGGGAAAGGGGCGTGCTCCGGTGGCATGGCTCACGGGAAAGGGGCGTGCTCCGGTGGCATGGCTCACGGGACAGGGGCGTGCTCCGGTGGCATGGCTCACGGGAAAGGGGTGTGCGCCGGTGGCATGGCTCACGGGAAAGGGGCGTGCTCCAGTGGCATGGCTCACGGGAAAGGGGCGAGCTCCGGTGGCATGGCTCACGGGAAAGGGGCGAGCTCCGGTGGCATGGCTCACGGGAAAGGGGCGTGCTCCGGAGGCATGGCTCACGGGAAAGGGGCGTGCTCCGGTGGCATGGCTCACGGGAAAGGGGCGTGCTCCGGTGGCATGGCTCACGGGAAAGGGGCGTGCTCCGGTGGCATGGCTCACGGGAAAGGGGCGTGCTCCGGTGGCATGGTCCACGGGAAAGGGGCGTGTTCCGGTGGCATGGCCACGGGAAAGGGGCATGCTCCGGTGGCATGGCCCACGGGAAAGGGGCGAGCTCCGGTGGCATGGCCCACGGGAAAGGGGCGTGCTCCGGTGGCATGGCCCACGGGAAAGGGGCGTGCTCCGGTGGCCTGGCCCACGGGAAAGGGGCGTGCTCCGGTGGCATGGCCAACGGGAAAGGGGCGTGCTCCGGTGGCATGGCCCAAGGGAAAGGGGCATGCTCCGGTGGCATGGCTCACGGGAAAGGGGCGTGCTCCGGTGGCATGGCTCACGGGAAAGGGGCGTGCTACGGTGGCATGGCTCACGGGAAAGGGGCGTGCTCCGGTGGCATGGCTCACGGGAAAGGGGCGTGCTCCGGTGGCATGGCTCACGGGACAGGGGCGTGCTCCGGTGGCATGGCTCACGGGAAAGGGGCGTGCTCCGGTGACATGGCTCACGGGACAGGGGCGTGCTCCGGTGGCATGGCTCACGGGAAAGGGGCATGCTCCGGTGGCATGGCTCACGGGAAAGGGGCTTGCTCCGGTGGCATGGCTCACGGGAAAGGGGCGTTCTCCGGTGGCATGGCTCACGGGAAAGGGGTGTGCGCCGGTGGCATGGCTCACGGGAAAGGGGCGTGCTCCGGTGGCATGGCTCACGGGAAAGGGGCGTGCTCCGGTGGCATGGTTCACGGGAAAGGGGCGTGCGCCGGTGGCATGGCTCATGGGAAAGTGGCGTGCGCCTGTGGCATGGCTCACGGGAAAGGGGCGTGCTCCGGTGGCATGGCCCACGGGAAAGGGGCGTGCTCCGGTGGCATGGCCCATGGGAAAGGGTAGTGCTCCGGTGGCATGGCCCACGGGAAAGGGGCGTGCTCCGGTGGCACGGCTCACGGGAAAGGGGCGTGCTCCGGTGGCATGGCTCACGGGAAAGGGGCGTGCTCCGGTGGCATGGCTCACGGGAAAGGGGTGTGCGCTGGTGGCATGGCTCACGGGAAAGGGGTGTGCTCCGGTGGCATGGCTCACGGGAAAGGGGCATGCTCCGGTGGCATGGCTCACTTGAAAGGGGCGTGCTCCGGTGGCATGGCTCACGGGAAAGGGGCGTGCTCCGGTGGCATGGCTCACGGGAAAGGGGCGTGCTCCGGTGGCATGGCTCACGGGAAAGGGGCGTGCTCCGGTGGCATGGCTCACGGGAAAGGGGCGTGCTCCGGTGGCATGGCTCACGGGAAAGGGGCGTGCTCCGGTGGCATGGCCCACGGGAAAGGGTCGTGCTCCGGTGGCATGGCCCACGGGAAAGGGGCGTGCTCCGGTGGCATGGCCCACGGGAAAGGGGCGTGCTCCGGTGGCATGGCCCACGGGAAAGGGGCGTGCTCCGGTGGCATGGCCCACGGGAAAGGGGCGTGCTCCGGTGGCATGGCCCACGGGAAAGGGGCGTGCGCCGGTGGCATGGCCCAAGGGAAAGGGGCGTGCTCCGGTGGCATGGCTCACGGGAAAGGGGCGTGCTCCGGTGGCATGGGTCACCGGAAAGGGGCGTGCTCCGATGGCATGACTCACGGGAAAGGGGCGTGCTCCGGTGGCATGGCTCACGGGAAACGGGCGTGCTCCGGTGGCATGGCTCACGGGAAAGGGGCGTGCTCCGGTGGCATGGCTTACGGGAAACGGGCGTGCTCTGGTGGCATGGCTCACGGGAAAGGGGCGTGCTCCGGTGGCATGGCTCACGGGAAAAAGGCGTGCTCCGGTGGCATGGCTCACGGGAAAGGGGCGTGCTCCGGTGGCATGGCTCACGGGAAAGGGGCGTGCTTCGGTGGCATGGCTCTCGGGAAAGGGGCGTGCTCCGGTGGCATGGCTCACGGGAAAGGGGCGTGCTACGGTGGCATGGCTCACGGGAAAGGGGCGTGCTCCGGTGGCATGGCTCGCGGGAAAGGGGCGTGCTCCGGTGGCATGGCTCACGGGACAGGGGCGTGCTCCGGTGGCATGGCTCACGGGAAAGGGGCGTGCTCCGGTGACATAGCTCACGGGACAGGGGCGTGCTCCGGTGGCATGGCTCACGGGAAAGGGGCGTGCTCCGGTGGCATGGCTCACGGGAAAGGGGCTTGCTCCGGTGGCATGGCTCACGGGAAAGGGGCGTTCTCCGGTGGCATGGCTCACGGGAAAGGGGCGTGCGCCGGTGGCATGGCTCACGGGAAAGGGGCGTGCTCCGGTGGCATGGCTCACGGGAAAGGGGCGTGCTCCGGTGGCATGGTTCACGGGAAAGGGGCGTGCGCCGGTGGCATGGCTCATGGGAAAGTGGCGTGCGCCTGTGGCATGGCTCACGGGAAAGGGGCGTGCTCCGGTGGCATGGCCCACGGGAAAGGGGCGTGCTCCGGTGGCATGGCCCATGGGAAAGGGTAGTGCTCCGGTGGCATGGCCCACGGGAAAGGGGCGTGCTCCGGTGGCACGGCTCACGGGAAAGGGGCGTGCTCCGGTGGCATGGCTCACGGGAAAGGGGCGTGCTCCGGTGGCATGGCTCACGGGAAAGGGGTGTGCGCTGGTGGCATGGCTCACGGGAAAGGGGTGTGCTCCGGTGGCATGGCTCACGGGAAAGGGGCATGCTCCGGTGGCATGGCTCACTTGAAAGGGGCGTGCTCCGGTGGCATGGCTCACGGGAAAGGGGCGTGCTCCGGTGGCATGGCTCACGGGAAAGGGGCGTGCTCCGGTGGCATGGCTCACGGGAAAGGGGCGTGCTCCGGTGGCATGGCTCACGGGAAAGGGGCGTGCTCCGGTGGCATGGCTCACGGGAAAGGGGCGTGCTCCGGTGGCATGGCCCACGGGAAAGGGTCGTGCTCCGGTGGCATGGCCCACGGGAAAGGGGCGTGCTCCGGTGGCATGGCCCACGGGAAAGAGGCGTGCTCCGGTGGCATGGCCCACGGGAAAGGGGCGTGCTCCGGTGGCATGGCCCACGGGAAAGGGGCGTGCGCCGGTGGCATGGCCCAAGGGAAAGGGGCGTGCTCCGGTGGCATGGCTCACGGGAAAGGGGCGTGCTCCGGTGGCATGGGTCACCGGAAAGGGGCGTGCTCCGATGGCATGACTCACGGGAAAGGGGCGTGCTCCGGTGGCATGGCTCACGGGAAATGGGCGTGCTCCGGTGGCATGGCTCACGGGAAAGGGGCGTGCTCCGGTGGCATGGCTTACGGGAAACGGGCGTGCTCTGGTGGCATGGCTCACTTGAAAGGGGCGTGCTCCGGTGGCATGGCTCACGGGAAAGGGGCGTGCTCCGGTGGCATGGCTCACGGGAAAGGGGCGTGCTCCGGTGGCATGGCTCACGGGAAAGGGGCGTGCTCCGGTGGCATGGCTCACGGGAAAGGGGCGTGCTCCGGTGGCATGGCTCACGGGAAAGGGGCGTGCTCCGGTGGCATGGCCCACGGGAAAGGGTCGTGCTCCGGTGGCATGGCCCACGGGAAAGGGGCGTGCTCCGGTGGCATGGCCCACGGGAAAGAGGCGTGCTCCGGTGGCATGGCCCACGGGAAAGGGGCGTGCTCCGGTGGCATGGCCCACGGGAAAGGGGCGTGCGCCGGTGGCATGGCCCAAGGGAAAGGGGCGTGCTCCGGTGGCATGGCTCACGGGAAAGGGGCGTGCTCCGGTGGCATGGGTCACCGGAAAGGGGCGTGCTCCGATGGCATGACTCACGGGAAAGGGGCGTGCTCCGGTGGCATGGCTCACGGGAAATGGGCGTGCTCCGGTGGCATGGCTCACGGGAAAGGGGCGTGCTCCGGTGGCATGGCTTACGGGAAACGGGCGTGCTCTGGTGGCATGGCTCACGGGAAAGGGGCGTGCTCCGGTGGCATGGCTCACGGGAAAAAGGCGTGCTCCGGTGGCATGGCTCACGGGAAAGGGGCGTGCTCCAGTGGCATGGCTCACGGGAAAGGGGCGTGCTCCGGTGGCATGGCTCACGGGAAAGGGGCGTGCTCCGGTGGCATGGCTCACGGGAAAGGGGCGTGCTCCGGTGGCATGGCCCATGGGAAAGGGTCGTGCTCCGGTGGCATGGCCCACGGGAAAGGGGCGTGCTCCGGTGGCATAGCCCATGGGAAAGGGGTGTGCTCCGGTGGCATGGCTCACTTGAAAGGGGCGTGCTCCAGTGGCATGGCTCACGGGAAAGGGGCGTGCTTCGGTGGCATGGCTCTCGGGAAAGGGGCGTGCTCCGGTGCCATGGCTCACGGGAAAGGGGCGTGCTCCGGTGGTATGGCTCACGGGAAAGGGGCGTGCTCCGGTGGCATGGCTCACGGGAAAGGGGCGTGATCCGGTGGCATGGCTCACGGGAAAGGGGCGTGCTCCGGCGGCATGGCTCACGGGAAAGGGGCGTGCTCCGGTGGCATGGCCCACGGGAAAGGGGCGTACTCCGGTGGCATGGCCCACGGGAAAGGGGCGTGCTCCGGTGGCATGACTCACGGGAAAGGGGCGTGCTCCGGTGGCATGGCCCACGGGAAAGGGGCGTGCTCCGGTGGCATGGCCCACGGGAAAGGGGTGTGCTCCGGTGGCATGGCTCACGGGAAAGGGGCGTGCTCCGGTGCCATGGCTCAATGGAAAGGGGCGTGCTCCGGTGGCATGGCTCACGGGAAAGGGGCGTGCTCCGGTGGCATGGCTCACGGGAAAGGGGCGTGCTCCGGTGGCATGGCTCACGGGAAAGGGGCGTGCTCCGGTGGCATGGCCCACGGGAAAGGGTCGTGCTCCGGTGGCATGGCCCACGGGAAAGGGGCGTGCTCCGGTGGCATGGCCCACAGGAGAGGGGCGTGCTCCGGTGGCATGGCCCACGGGAGAGGGGCGTGCTCCAGTGGCATGGCCCACGGGAAAGGGGCGTGCTCCGGTGGCATGGCTCACGGGAAAGGGGCGTGCTCCGGTGGCATGGCTCACGGGAAAAAGTCGTGCTCCGGTGGCATGGCCCACGGGAAAAGGGTGTGCTCCGGTGGCATGGCCCACGGGAAAGGGGCGTGCTCTGGTGGCATGGCCCACGGGAAAGGGGCGTGCTCCGGTGGCATGGCCCACGGGATAGGGGCGTGCTCCTGTGGCATGGCCCACGGGAAAGGGGTGTGCTCCGGTGGCATGGCTCACGGGAAAGGGACATGCTCCGGTGGCATGGCTCACGGGAAAGGGGCGTGCTCCGGTGGAATGGCTCACGGGAAAGGGGCGTGCTCCGGTGGCATGGCTCACGGGAAAGGTGCGTGCTCCGGTGGCATGGGTCACGGGAAAGGGGCATGCGCCGGTGGCATGGCTCACTGGAAATGGGCGTGATCCGGTGGCATGGCTCACGGGAAAGAGGTGTGCTCCGGTGGCATGGCTCACGGGAAAGGGGCGTGCTCCGGTGGCATGGCTCACGGGAAAGGGGCGTGCTCCGGTGGCATGGCCCACGGGAAAGGGGAGTGCTCCAGTGGCATGGCTCACGGGATAGGGGCGTGCGCCGGTGGCATGGCTCACGGGAAAGGGGCGTGCACCGGTGGCATGGCTCACGGGAAAGGGGCGTGCTCCGGTGGCATGGCTCACGGGAAAGGGGCGTGCACCGGTGGCATGGCTCACGGGAAAAAGTCGTGCTCCGGTGGCATGGCCCACGGGAAAAGGGTGTGCTCCGGTGGCATGGCCCACGGGAAAGGGGCGTGCTCTGGTGGCATGGCCCACGGGAAAGGGGCGTGCTCCGGTGGCATGGCCCACGGGATAGGGGCGTGCTCCTGTGGCATGGCCCACGGGAAAGGGGTGTGCTCCGGTGGCATGGCTCACGGGAAAGGGACATGCTCCGGTGGCATGGCTCACGGGAAAGGGGCGTGCTCCGGTGGAATGGCTCACGGGAAAGGAGAGTGCTCCGGTGGCATGGCTCACGGGAAAGGTGCGTGCTCCGGTGGCATGGGTCACGGGAAAGGGGCATGCGCCGGTGGCATGGCTCACTGGAAATGGACGTGATCCGGTGGCATGGCTCACGGGAAAGAGGCGTGCTCCGGTGGCATGGCTCACGGGAAAGGGGCGTGCTCCGGTGGCATGGCTCACGGGAAAGGGGCGTGCTCCGGTGGCATGGCCCACGGGAAAGGGGCGTGCTCCAGTGGCATGGCTCACGGGATAGGGGCGTGCGCCGGTGGCATGGCTCACGGGAAAGGGGCGTGCACCGGTGGCATGGCTCACGGGAAAGGGGCGTGCTCCGGTGGCATGGCTCACGGGAAAGGGGCGTGCTCCGGTGGCATGGCTCACGGGAAAGGTGCGTGCTCTGGTGGCATGGCTCACGGGAAAGGGGTGTGCTCCGGTGGCATGGTTCACGGGAAAGGGGCGTGCGCCGGTGGCATGGCTCATGGGAAAGTGGCGTGCGCCTGTGGCATGGCTCACGGGAAAGGGGCGTGCTCCGGTGGCATGGCCCACGGGAAAGGGGCGTGCTCCGGTGGCATGGCCCACGGGAAAGGGTAGTGCTCCGGTGGCATGGCCCACGGGAAAGGGGCGTGCTCCGGTGGCATGGCTCACGGGAAAGGGGCGTGCTCCGGTGGCATGGCTCACGGGAAAGGGGCGTGCTCCGGTGGCATGGCTCACGGGAAAGGGGTGTGCGCCGGTGGCATGGCTCACGGGAAAGGGGCGTGCTCCAGTGGCATGGCTCACGGGAAAGGGGCGAGCTCCGGTGGCATGGCTCACGGGAAAGGGGCGAGCTCCGGTGGCATGGCTCACGGTAAAGGGGCGTGCTCCGGAGGCATGGCTCACGGGAAAGGGGCGTGCTCCGGTGGCATGGCTCACGGGAAAGGGGCGTGCTCCGGTGGCATGGCTCACGGGAAAGGGGCGTGCTCCGGTGGCATGGCTCACGGGAAAGGGGCGTGCTCCGGTGGCATGGTCCACGGGAAAGGGGCGTGTTCCGGTGGCATGGCCACGGGAAAGGGGCATGCTCCGGTGGCATGGCCCACGGGAAAGGGGCGAGCTCCGGTGGCATGGCCCACGGGAAAGGGGCGTGCTCCGGTGGCATGGCCCACGGGAAAGGGGCGTGCTCCGGTGGCCTGGCCCACGGGAAAGGGGCGTGCTCCGGTGGCATGGCCAACGGGAAAGGGGCGTGCTCCGGTGGCATGGCCCAAGGGAAAGGGGCATGCTCCGGTGGCATGGCTCACGGGAAAGGGGCGTGCTCCGGTGGCATGGCTCACGGGAAAGGGGCGTGCTACGGTGGCATGGCTCACGGGAAAGGGGCGTGCTCCGGTGGCATGGCTCATGGGAAAGGGGCGTGCTCCAGTGGCATGGCTCACGGGACAGGGGCGTGCTCCGGTGGCATGGCTCACGGGAAAGGGGTGTGCGCTGGTGGCATGGCTCACGGGAAAGGGGTGTGCTTCGGTGGCATGGCTCACGGGAAAGGGGCATGCTCCGGTGGCATGGCTCACTTGAAAGGGGCGTGCTCCGGTGGCATGGCTCACGGGAAAGGGGCGTGCTCCGGTGGCATGGCTCACGGGAAAGGGGCGTGCTCCGGTGGCATGGCTCACGGGAAAGGGGCGTGCTCCGGTGGCATGGCTCACGGGAAAGGGGCGTGCTCCGGTGGCATGGCTCACGGGAAAGGGGCGTGCTCCGGTGGCATGGCCCACGGGAAAGGGTCGTGCTCCGGTGGCATGGCCCACGGGAAAGGGGCGTGCTCCGGTGGCATGGCCCACGGGAAAGAGGCGTGCTCCGGTGGCATGGCCCACGGGAAAGGGGCGTGCTCCGGTGGCATGGCCCACGGGAAAGAGGCGTGCTCCGGTGGCATGGCCCACGGGAAAGGGGCGTGCGCCGGTGGCATGGCTCAAGGGAAAGGGGCGTGCTCCGGTGGCATGGCTCACGGGAAAGGGGCGTGCTCCGGTGGCATGGGTCACCGGAAAGGGGCGTGCTCCGATGGCATGACTCACGGGAAAGGGGCGTGCTCCGGTGGCATGGCTCACGGGAAACGGGCGTGCTCCGGTGGCATGGCTCACGGGAAAGGGGCGTGCTCCGGTGGCATGGCTTACGGGAAACGGGCGTGCTCTGGTGGCATGGCTCACGGGAAAGGGGCGTGCTCCGGTGTCATGGCTCACGGGAAAAAGGCGTGCTCCGGTGGCATGGCTCACGGGAAAGGGGCGTGCTCCGGTGGCATGGCTCACGGGAAAGGGGCGTGCTCTGGTGGCATGGCTCACGGGAAAGGGGCGTGCTCCGGTGGCATGGCTCACGGGAAAGGGGCGTGCTCCGGTGGCATGGCCCATGGGAAAGGGTCGTGCTCCGGTGGCATGGCCCACGGGAAAGGGGCGTGCTCCGGTGGCATAGCCCATGGGAAAGGGGTGTGCTCCGGTGGCATGGCTCACTTGAAAGGGGCGTGCTCCAGTGGCATGGCTCACGGGAAAGGGGCGTGCTTCGGTGGCATGGCTCTCGGGAAAGGGGCGTGCTCCGGTGCCATGGCTCACGGGAAAGGGGCGTGCTCCGGTGGTATGGCTCACGGGAAAGGGGCGTGCTCCGGTGGCATGGCTCACGGGAAAGGGGCGTGATCCGGTGGCATGGCTCACGGGAAAGGGGCGTGCTCCGGCGGCATGGCTCACGGGAAAGGGGCGTGCTCCGGTGGCATGGCCCACGGGAAAGGGGCGTACTCCGGTGGCATGGCCCACGGGAAAGGGGCGTGCTCCGGTGGCATGACTCACGGGAAAGGGGCGTGCTCCGGTGGCATGGCCCACGGGAAAGGGGCGTGCTCCGGTGGCATGGCCCACGGGAAAGGGGTGTGCTCCGGTGGCATGGCTCACGGGAAAGGGGCGTGCTCCGGTGCCATGGCTCAATGGAAAGGGGCGTGCTCCGGTGGCATGGCTCACGGGAAAGGGGCGTGCTCCGGTGGCATGGCTCACGGGAAAGGGGCGTGCTCCGGTGGCATGGCTCACGGGAAAGGGGCGTGCTCCGGTGGCATGGCCCACGGGAAAGGGTCGTGCTCCGGTGGCATGGCCCACGGGAAAGGGGCGTGCTCCGGTGGCATGGCCCACAGGAGAGGGGCGTGCTCCGGTGGCATGGCCCACGGGAGAGGGGCGTGCTCCGGTGGCATGGCCCACGGGAAGGAGGCGTGCTCCGGTGGCATGGCCCACGGGAAAGGGGCGTGCTCTGGTGGCATGGCCCATGGGAAAGGGGCGTGCTCCGGTGGCATGGCCCACGGGAAAGTGGTGTGCGCCGGTGGCATGGCTCATGGGAAAGGGGCGTGATCCGGTGGCATGGCTCACGGGAAAGGGGCGTGCTCCGGTGGCATGGCTCACGGGAAAGGGGCGTGCTCCGGTGGCATGGCTCACGGGAAAGGGGCGTGCTCCGGTGGCATGGCTCACGGGAAAGGGGCGTGCTCCGGTGGCATGGCTCACGGGAAAAAGTCGTGCTCCGGTGGCATGGCCCACGGGAAAAGGGTGTGCTCCGGTGGCATGGCCCACGGGAAAGGGGCGTGCTCTGGTGGCATGGCCCACGGGAAAGGGGCGTGCTCCGGTGGCATGGCCCACGGGATAGGGGCGTGCTCCTGTGGCATGGCCCACGGGAAAGGGGTGTGCTCCGGTGGCATGGCTCACGGGAAAGGGACATGCTCCGGTGGCATGGCTCACGGGAAAGGGGCGTGCTCCGGTGGAATGGCTCACGGGAAAGGGGCGTGCTCCGGTGGCATGGCTCACGGGAAAGGTGCGTGCTCCGGTGGCATGGGTCACGGGAAAGGGGCATGCGCCGGTGGCATGGCTCACTGGAAACGGGAGTGATCCGGTGGCATGGCTCACGGGAAAGAGGCGTGCTCCGGTGGCATGGCTCACGGGAAAGGGGCGTGCTCCGGTGGCATGGCTCACGGGAAAGGGGCGTGCTCCGGTGGCATGGCCCACGGGAAAGGGGCGTGCTCCAGTGGCATGGCTCACGGGATAGGGGCGTGCACCGGTGGCATGGCTCACGGGAAAGGGGCGTGCACCGGTGGCATGGCTCACGGGAAAGGGGCGTGCTCCGGTGGCATGGCTCTCGGGAAAGGGGCGTGCTCCGGTGCCATGGCTCACGGGAAAGGGGCGTGCTCCGGTGGTATGGCTCACGGGAAAGGTGCGTGCTCTGGTGGCATGGCTCACGGGAAAGGGGCGTGCTCCGGTGGCATGGCCCACGGGAAAGGGGCGTGCTCCGGTGGCATGGCTCACGGGAAAGGGGCGTGCTCCGGTGGCATGGCCCACGGGAAAGGGGCGTACTCCGGTGGCATGGCCCACGGGAAAGGGGCGTGCTCCGGTGGCATGACTCACGGGAAAGGGGCGTGCTCCGGTGGCATGGCCCACGGGAAAGGGGCGTGCTCCGGTGGCATGGCCCACGGGAAAGGGGTGTGCTCCGGTGGCATGGCTCACGGGAAAGGGGCGTGCTCCGGTGCCATGGCTCAATGGAAAGGGGCGTGCTCCGGTGGCATGGCTCACGGGAAAGGGGCGTGCTCCGGTGGCATGGCTCACGGGAAAGGGGCGTGCTCCGGTGGCATGGCTCACGGGAAAGGGGCGTGCTCCGGTGGCATGGCCCACGGGAAAGGGTCGTGCTCCGGTGGCATGGCCCACGGGAAAGGGGCGTGCTCCGGTGGCATGGCCCACAGGAGAGGGGCATGCTCCGGTGGCATGGCCCACGGGAGAGGGGCGTGCTCCGGTGGCATGGCCCACGGGAAAGAGGCGTGCTCCGGTGGCATGGCCCACGGGAAAGGGGCGTGCTCTGGTGGCATGGCCCATGGGAAAGGGGCGTGCTCCGGTGGCATGGCCCACGGGAAAGTGGTGTGCGCCGGTGGCATGGCTCATGGGAAAGGGGCGTGATCCGGTGGCATGGCTCACGGGAAAGGGGCGTGCTCCGGTGGCATGGCTCACGGGAAAGGGGCGTGCTCCGGTGGCATGGCTCACGGGAAAGGGGCGTGCTCCGGTGGCATGGCTCACGGGAAAGGGGCGTGCTCCGGTGGCATGGCTCACGGGAAAAAGTCGTGCTCCGGTGGCATGGCCCACGGGAAAAGGGTGTGCTCCGGTGGCATGGCCCACGGGAAAGGGGCGTGCTCTGGTGGCATGGCCCACGGGAAAGGGGCGTGCTCCGGTGGCATGGCCCACGGGATAGGGGCGTGCTCCTGTGGCATGGCCCACGGGAAAGGGGTGTGCTCCGGTGGCATGGCTCACGGGAAAGGGACATGCTCCGGTGGCATGGCTCACGGGAAAGGGGCGTGCTCCGGTGGAATGGCTCACGGGAAAGGGGCGTGCTCCGGTGGCATGGCTCACGGGAAAGGTGCGTGCTCCGGTGGCATGGGTCACGGGAAAGGGGCATGCGCCGGTGGCATGGCTCACTGGAAACGGGCGTGATCCGGTGGCATGGCTCACGGGAAAGAGGCGTGCTCCGGTGGCATGGCTCACGGGAAAGGGGCGTGCTCCGGTGGCATGGCTCACGGGAAAGGGGCGTGCTCCGGTGGCATGGCCCACGGGAAAGGGGCGTGCTCCAGTGGCATGGCTCACGGGATAGGGGCGTGCACCGGTGGCATGGCTCACGGGAAAGGGGCGTGCACCGGTGGCATGGCTCACGGGAAAGGGGCGTGCTCCGGTGGCATGGCTCACGGGAAAGGGGCGTGCTCCGGTGGCATGGCTCACGGGAAAGGGGCGTGCTCCGGTGGCATGGCTCACGGGAAAGGTGCGTGCTCTGGTGGCATGGCTCACGGGAAAGGGGCGTGCTCCGGTGGCATGGCCCACGGGAAAGGGGCGTGCTCCGGTGGCATGGCTCACGGGAAAGGGGCGTGCTCCGGTGGCATGGCCTACGGGAAAGGGGCGTGCTCCGGTGGCATGGCTCACGGGAAAGGGGCGTGCTCCGGTGGCATGGCTCACGGGGAAGGGGCGTGCTCCGGTGGCATGGCTCACGGGAAAGGGGCGTGCTCCGGTGGCATGGCTCACGGGAAAGGGGCGTGCTCCGGTGGCATGGCTCACGGGAAAGGGGCGTGCTCCGGTGGCATGGCTCACGGGAAAGGGGCGTGCTCCGGTGGCATGGCTCACGGGAAAGGGGCGTGCTCCGGTGGCATGGCCCACGGGAAAGGGGCGTGCTCCGGTGGCATGGCCCACGGGAAAGGGGCGTGCTCCGGTGGCATGGCACACGGGAAAGGGGTGTGCTCCGGTGGCATGGCCCACGGGAAAGGGGCGTGCTCCGGTGGCATGGCCCACGGTAAAGGGGCGTGCTCCGTGGCATGGCCCACGGGAAAGCGGCGTTCTCCGGTGGCATGGCTCACAGGAAAGGGGCGTGCTCCGGTCGCATGGCTTACGGGAAAGTGGTGTGCTCCGGTGGCATGGCTCACGGGAAAAGGGCGTGCTCCGGTGGCATGGCTCACGGGAAAGGGGTTTGCTCCGGTGGCATGGCTCACGGGAAAGTGGCGTGCTCCGGTGGCATGGCTCATGGGAAAGGAGCGTGCTCCGGTGGCATGGCTCACGGGAAAGGAGCGTGCTCCGGTGGCATGGCTCACGGGAAAGGGGCGTGCTCCGGTGGCATGGCTCACGGGAAAGGGGCGTGCTCCGGTGGCATGGCTCATGGGTAAGGGGCGTGCTCCGGTGGCATGGCTCACGGGAAAGGGGCGTGCTCTGGTGGCATGGCTCACGGGAAAGAGGCGTGCTCCGGTGGTATGGCTCACGGGAAAGGGACGTGCTCCGGTGGCATGGCTCACGGGAAAGGGACGTGCTCCGGTGGCATGGCTCACGGGAAAGGGACGTGCTCCGTTGGCATGGCTCACGGGAAAGGGTGTGCTCCGGTGGCATGGCTCACGGGAAAGGGGCGTGCTCTGGTGGCATGCTATCCGGAAAAAGTGTGCTCCGGTGGTATGTGTAAGGCGGCAATGTTCTCTCCATGCAGTAACTAAGGCAGTGACCCAAGCAAGTCCAACATAAACAGCTTTATTCAGCAACTCACGGGTAAACAGAACTGTTCCCCCGTTCGCAGTTGGGTTTCCACGAGTCTTTAAACAACGGTTACCATGGATAACAGCCGCGCCGATCAGATCCTGACAGGTGCAGAAGCTTCCCCGACATGGGTTCAGCCACCCTCAATCCTGCTGAACTTCCCTGCTGTGCTCCTAGCAGGTTCCAACATAGAACAACACTAATCCTTAGTGCAGGGTTTTTAAAGGACCTGTGGCGAGATCCACTGGAAAACCTAGTTGGAGGGAGGAGGCCGCTTCCACTGCCTCCATGACCTCCTCCAAAAAATGAAGACCCTGCCGGGTTTTAGTAATCAGCCTTAGCCAGGTAGCCTGACTAGGTCAATGCTCACCTTCATTCCTGCATTGCAACCGGAGGTGTGTCTGTGAATGAAATACACTCCAATGGTTATAATAGGTCTCTATACACATTCTGGGGGAGATAGAACGTCCCTCGTATACAATCCCGGTCACTGCCTCACACATGCTAACAGGAAAAGGTGTGCTCCGGTGGCATGCTAACGGGAAAAGGTGTGCCCGGTGGCATACTAACGGGAAAAGGTGTGCTACGGTGGCATGCTAGCGGGAAAAGGTGTGCTTCGATGGCATGATAACGAGAAAAGGGGTACTCCATTGGCACCAGAACGGTAAAGGGACTTGGAAATGTCACATGTGAAGTCAAGCTCGCATAGTGTCTGTTGTTGCAGGGATCAAAAGAGCGACCCGGTGCAAAAAGATGTGGACACTGTGCGGCAGATGGTGGTTTAAGGACAGCAAACAGCAAAATAAGATCAAGTAACAGCAAAAAAACAATCCAAGAATTACCGCAGCAGACAAGTAAGTGATTGTGAGTCTTTAAACGGTGATGTATGATCAGATGAAGTGGAATGCAGTAAGTTTGGAAATATGATTAACATGTTAATAAAGTGTCTGAAATGTATGAATGGGAAAGAGAAAAAGGTGGATTGTTACAGGGGGAAAGCTGAGAGTAGGGAGTTACAGAGAAAGTCCTTGTGACAGGTTTAGGATGTATACGGCTGTTTATTGTCTCCTCCACATACAAAGGCAGGAGATGAGACTATCAAACTATCGAACTTGGAGTTGTCAGTAATGTTGGAGGAGAAATTAATAAAGGAAGTAAAATGGGAAAGAAAAAAAGGGGTTGTATGTTTGTCTGGTCAGAGGGATGTGTTATGCACACTCCCGGACTGACTGGCGTGTGCATGATTAGTGATCCCACTGTGCCATGAACCGGAGAGTGACTGGAGGGGCATAACTAAGTATCAACCCGATCCGACCCAGGTCGCACGACAGCTATGACGCCGTGCACCAGGGAGGAACCGAGCAGAGGGACCACGTGCCACTCCAGGTCAGACCCCGGACACGGCTGTTGACCCACACCGGGGAATACAGGAACAGGCAGGTTAGAGCACAGGCTGGGTAGGGTCCAGTACAGACTGGGAGATGGGTTCAGAGCCGCAGATGCGGTAATCAAGCAGAGTAAAGCGAAACCACAGGTGCGGTGGACAAGGCTGAGCAGAGCGAAGCCGCAGGTGCGGTGGACAAGGCTGAGCAGAGCTAAACCGCAGGTGCGGTGGACAAGGCTGAGCAGAGCGAAACCGCAGGTGCGGTAGACAAGGCTGAGCAGAGCGAAACCGCAGGTGCGATGGACAAAGCTGAGCAGAGCGAAACCGCAGGTGCGGTGGACAAGGCTGAGCAGAGCGAAACTGCAGATGCGGTGGACAAGGCTGAGCAGAGCGAAACTGCAGGTGCGGTGGACAAGGCTGAGCAGAGCAAAACCGCAGGTGCGGTGGACAAAGCTGAGCAGAGCGAAACCGCAGATGCGGTGGACAAGCCTGAGCAGAGCGAAACCGCAGATGCGGTGGACAAGGCTGAGCAGAGCGAAACCGCAGGTGCGGTGGACAAGGTAGAGCGGGCAGGAACCGCCGGAGCGGTAAGCAAGGCAGAGCAAGGGGGAAACCACCAAAGCGATGAGCAAAGAGAGCAGAGGGGACAGGGCTCTGTTCACACGAAACAGACTGGAAGGGAAAGGCAGAACCAGATACACACAAGGTACTTGAAAAGAAGTAGCGAGTGGACTCTAAACTCTCAAACGGAAGTACAGCGACAACGAGTAGGAGTTAGGTGCAGGTTCAGACTCTGCAGAAAAGGAAAGGTACAGACATACAGAAAAACAGGTAACAGGCTAGGAGAGTGTTCAGACAGGAACTGAGTGTTAAGACTGGAACTGACACTGCAGCGAGATACAGGAGCGAGTCTGGGTATGCGGCCCCCAGAAGGCAAGACGAACAGGCTAGAAGACACAGATAACAGGTCTGGGTATGTGGCCCCCAGAAGGCAGGACGAACAGGCTAGGAGCGTGTTCAGACAGGCCTGGGAATACAGCCTCCAGGAAGGCGGACAGGCAAGAAAAACAGAACAGGACCTGGCACATCAAAGGCAAGAAGCCCTCTGAAGATAATAGTTGCTCAGGCACCAGCTTCAAGGTGGAGCTGGTTTAAATATCCAGTGACAGACAGCAATAGGCTGAGGACGCATTAGGGGTGTGCCCACAACAGCTACAAAACACAGGAAGTAACCGGGCCGCCGCCCTAAGCAGTCAGAACAGAGACAAACAGACAGCATGAATAGAAGCCAGGCTAGCAGACTGGACTGAAGATAAAGTTTGCGATCTTGCATAGTGAGAGATGGTGCACCATGCAAGCCCGCCACCAGGTATGTTATGGGATGTTTGTCTGGTCAGAGGGATGCTTGTCTGGTCAGAGGGATGCTTGTCTGGTCAGAGGGATGCTTGTCTCGTCAGAGGGATGCTTGTCTCGTCAGAGGGATGTTTGCTTCACGTTGGGAAAGAGGCAAAGGACTGAATTATCCGGCACCTGTCTTATCCACAGGATGGTCAGCTAGTGCCGCCATAGGAAAAGAGCCGACCTAGTGTCACTATCAATCATCTGAGTCTGCAGTACAACTGATAAAGGGTCCGGCAGGGGGGCGCTGATGACACAGGTGGACCTTGGGCTGGTTTTCCGGTTGCGGATGCTGCACCTAGAGGGTTTTTTTAATGTAATTATCCTCCTCATATTGCAGACTTGTGAACTCTATAAATATTCTTCATTTGCTTATTTTCTTCCTTCTCTCCCAAACACGTTGCTGAAGTGCTGTCTCACCCCCAATGCCCCCATCCAGTAGCTTCTTGTAGCTGCTGTTCAGCGAGATTCGTCCTCTATATACCAACAGTCTGTGTATGGGCCTGTCCCTGTCTGATCCTCTCTGCTCTACACCCCTGCACTCAGACATGGGAAACCCTGTACTCGGATTACTTCACATCTTGGTGAAGAACAGCTGAAAGGACCCTATAATGGAGCCTGTACCAGGCAGGTGACAGCGGTGCAGCATTGTGCTTGTGGGGGCAATCGGGCGGTGGAGTCAGAAATTGGGGAATACTTGGGTGCTCTCCGGACGGACAATATTAGTGCTGCAGTAATTTCCCACAAGTGTTTGCACAGAGCGGCCACTAATATAGAATAAAGTAAAACAATTGTGCTCTGTAAATAATGGCTGTGCTTTGCTACAAATGCTTCATGTTTGCAGGAGGTTTTTTTTTCTTTAATACATTTTATTTAGTTTATAATTGATTTTTTCTCTTTCTGCCAGATATCAGGACATGATAGAGGCCGTACGGGACTGATATAAGAAGTTCTTGGCTGAGAAGGAAAGAAGCTTCATTCCTCCATGAGCTGCAGTTCTTTGTGTCCAGTCGGGAGCTCTACACTGTTCCAAATTATTATGCAAATAATATTTTCTCAGATTTTCCCAAATTACCTATATGAATTGCAGTCATTGTAATTTTCCAGTCAAATAACTATTAGAGTACAATTGAAAGGTTTTTGTACAAACTGTCTATGATAACAGTATATTTTTAAAAAAATAAAAAACTCAAACTGCACTCAAAATGCATGTTCCAAATTATTATGCACAGCAGAGTTTTCAACCTTTTCATTTTAATAAAGAACAAAAAAATTGTCATTTTTGAAATTATAAGCATTAGCAGGTTATTACAAACTGAAATCAAACAGTTTTCAACTCAAAACTTTATTCTAGGTGATGTTACATTTGCACATAGGACCCCTTGTTTGAAAGGAGCATGGGTGCCACGCCATAAGTTTGTCCCCTTTTATGCCCATAGCAGCCAGAGATGCAGATGTGATGCAGCAGCAAAAAAGGCAAATACAATTCTGGGATGTATTAACAGAAGCATACAGTCTAGATCACGTGAAGTCATTATCGGTCTTTACTCCTCTTTGGTCAGACCTCATCTGGAATACTGTGTACAGTTTTGGGCACCACATTTTAAAAAAGACATAGACAAACTGGAGCAAGTTCAGAGAAGAGCGACCAGAATGGTGACTGGTCTGCAAACCATGTCCTATGAGGAACGGTTGCAGGATTTGGGAATGTTTAGCTTGCAAAAAAGAAGACTGAGAGGAGACTTAATAGCTGTCTACAAATATGTCAAGGGCTGTCACATTGTAGAAGGATCATCTTTATTCTCATTTGCACAAGGAAAGACTAGAAGCAATGGGATGAAACTAAATGGGAGGAGACACAGATTAGATATTAGAAAAAACTTTTTGACAGTTAGGGTGATTAATGAGTGGAACAGGCTGCCACGAGAGGTGGTGAGTTCCCCTTCAATGGACGTCTTCAAACAGAGGCTGAACAGACATCTGTCTGAGATGATTTAGTGAATCCTGCTTTGAGCAGGGGGTTGGACTAGATGACCCAGGAGGTCCCTTCCAACTCTACCATTCTATGATTCTATGATTCTATGTGTTATGTGCAGCATGAGACGGTGCATTATCATGCATGAAAATGATCTTGCTGCGGAATGCACGGTTCTTCTTCTTGAACCATGGAAGGAAGTGCTGTTTGAGAAACTCAACATACATTATGGAGTTCATCGTTACCCCTTCAGGGATCCTAAAAGGGCCGACAATCTCTCTCCCCATGATTCCAGCCCAAAACATTACTCCACCTCCTCCTTGTTAGCGCCGTAGCCGTGTTTGCATGGGGTGTCCATCAACCACTCCATCCATCTGGACCATCGAGATCATTTCATGCATGATAATGCCCCGTCTCATGCTGCACATAACACATCTGCATCTCTGGCTGATATGGGCATAAAAGGGGACAAACTTATGGTGTGACCCCCCATGCTCCCCTGACCTTAACCCCATTGAGAACCTCTGGAGCATCATCAAAAGGTGTGTCTATGATGGCGGGAGACAGTTCACATCTAAGCAACAGCTCTGGGAGGGTATTCTGTCCTCATGCAAAACAATTGAAGCAGAAACCATCCAAAACCTGACAAATTCAATGGACGAGAGAGTTCAGAAGCTCCTTTCGAACAAGGGGTCCTATGTGCAAATGTAACATCACCTAGAATAAAGTTTTGAGTTGAAAACTGTTTGATTTCAGTTTCTAATAACCTGCTAATGCTTATAATTTCAAAAATGACCATTTTTTTGTTCTTTATTAAAATGAAAAGGTTGAAAACTCTGCTGTGCATAATATTTTGGAACATGCATTTTGAGTTTTTTATTTTTTTCAAAATATTCTGTTATCATAGGCAGTTTGTACAAAAACCTTTCAATTGTACTCTAATAGTTATTTGACTGGAAAATTACAATGACTGCAATTCATATAGGTAATTTGGGAAAATCTGAGAAAATATTATTTGCATAATAATTTGGAACACAGTGTATTAGTAAGTAGATTTTATCACCGGCGCAGACATTTCCGGGAAGGTTCCAATTGGCCGAATACATGACGTTCATTAAACACTTCATTTGAAATAAACATCTGGTTATCATCCACAATACTTAATACCGGTCACTTGTCACAAATTTGTATATTTTTTACCTGTTATAAAATGCTGCTGATCCCTTGAATCTTTTTTTTTTTTTTTTCTTTGTTATTTTAGACAAGGTAACACATTACATATTTCTGACAAGCCCCAGGTCTTTTCACACCACTCGTTTTGCAGGCTCTTTAATACTACAGCAATTACGTTATTGGGGTCATTTTTGTGCAGTTTGCAGTTACATGATTTTTTTTACATGTTTTTTTAGCTTTGTCTTATTATTACATCACATTCATCTTTTTCCTCTCTTGCTTTCCTGGACTGAAGTAAACATATCTCAAAGTCATTCTGAGCTGCCGGCAGGAGAGATGGACCCTCAGGAGCCTCCGAGTCTTCAGAATCCACATGAAGGAGAAGTCCAAGAACAAGCAAGGCCTCCGACAGCAGAGCAAACTGTCCGCCAAAAAGTCCCAGAAGAAGAAGCGATGGTCCCGCAGCTCATCTGTGTTTTTCCTAAATGTGGTTTATACTTTTACTGATTGTAATTTTCTTGGTCGGTACCAGATAAAGTTTTGGATGACAACTGTCTGGACTTGTGTCTTATTTTACATTTCTCCTTTTTGCTTCTTGCTTCCCCTCCAGTGAGATCTGGCTTAGGTGATACAAGCCTGTCTCTATCCGGCATTTTTGCAGCAGGCTGGAGAATGACTTTCTGGATGATAACTTGCCTTAGTCTCAGGTGCCCATACACTAGTTGGCTTTAGACCGGACGCTTATCCACACAACACATCCCGACTCCCCCATATACATGAATGTGGTTATATGTATGGGGGAGATGGCCCCATACACAGCACATAGTCGGCTGCTCCAGCAAAAATCCTTGGGTTTGACCTACCTTCCTGTAATATATATGGGGGGCCATTAGTTGGATGTTTGCAGGACCCCTCTTTGTCCGACAGCAAGCAGTGTACAGACAAGCCTCCTTCCCCCACATACAGCATATATAGCATATATAACCAAGTCCCCCTCCCCCACATATAGCCAAGTTCCGCTCCCCGCCATCTTGGTATAATGACCGCCATCCAGGTATAATGTTGCCCCATCCAGGTATAATGTCCCGCCATCCAGGTATAATGTACCCCCATCCTGATATAATGTACCCCCATCCTGATATAATGTACCCCCATCCAGGTATAATGTCCCCATTTTGTAATAATTTTCACATCCTTGGCCCCTTCCTTTCTTCTCCATCACATTTAAAAAAAATAAATAAATAAAACACAATTATTCTTACCTTTCTCCGTTCCCACGACATGCGGCGTACTTCAATAGCTGGCGTGGGAGCTGACGTCTGCGTGCCAGCAAAGGCAGCGCATGAAGTAACTGCCATGTGCGACCGATCATTGGCGAGACGACATCAGCTGACAAGCTCTGACTGGCCGGCAGCGTGTATTGCAGTGCAGGGAGCCAGCGGGTCTCTGCGTCACAATACATATCAGAGGACGCACAACCAGGTGAAATTGGTATCGGCGATCCACGCTCCAGCACAGGCCTGGTCGTGGTTGCACCCTCCATGACCACGATCATACACCCCTGCTTGTTTTGTATGTGTCAATGTAACAATATTGCAGTATATAGTGGAAATAATGCTCTATATGAATCCAGCCTAATGTTGGTCTTCACAGGAGTATCAAGATGGGGGCGCACAGCTGAATGGAACCATACAAGCTCATGCTTGCTGTACAGCACACTTGTCATATGTTACGTGTGAAGCGGACTCCACTCCTGAGCCAACTCCACACATGCGGACCCGGCTGTGGACGTACTGGTACTGTACGTTCATCTGTGCAGAGGAATCAATGTTTTGAATTGATTTTATGTATGTGCATGGGGAGAGGAGAGCCCTTATCCCAGCACTGACTGTCTTAAAAAAGGCACGGAATAAATGAATTTAGAGTACAGACCAAAAGTTTGGACACACCTTCTCATTTAAAGATTTTTCTGTATTTTCATGACTTTGAAAATTGTACATTCGCACTGAAGGCATCAAAACTATGAATTAACACATGTGGAATTATATACTTAAAAAAGTGTGAAACAACTGAAAATATGTCTTATATTCTAGGTTCTTCAAAGTAGCCACCTTTTTCTTTGATGACTGCTTTGTACACTCTTGGCATTCTCTTGATGAGCTTCAAGAGGTAGTCCCGGGAAATGGTTTTCACTGCACAGGTGTGCCCTGTCAGGTTTAATAAGTGGGATTTCTTGCCTTATAAATGGGGTTGGGACCATCAGTTGTGTTGTGCAGAAGTCTGGTGGATACATAGCTGATAGTCCTACTGAATAGACTGTTAGAATTTGTATTATGGCAATAAAAAAGCAGCTAAGTAAAGAAAAACGAGTGGCCATCATTACTTTAAGAAATGAAGGTCAGTCAGTCCGAAAAATTGGGCAAACTTTGAATGTGTCCCAAAGTGCACTTGCAAAAACCATCATGAAAATACAGAAAAATCTTTAAATGAGAAGGTGTGTCCAAACTTTTGGTCTGTACTGTATATTACAGCTTTTTTACATGCAGAAAAAGTTGCGACTTGTACAAAATTCTATAACTATGCAACACACTTGACACCAGCTCTTTTTTTTTTTAACATCGAGAAGCTTGCTACCTTGCTTAACCCCTTAAGCCCCGAGGGTGGTTTGCACGTTAATGACCAGGCCAATTTTTACAATTCTGACCACTGTCACTTTATGAGGTAATTACTCTGGAACGCTTCAACGGATCCTCCTGATTCTGAGATTGTTTTTTAGTGACATATTGTACTTCATGATTGTGGAAAAATTTCTTCGATATCACTTGCGTTTATTTGTGAAAAAAATGGAAATTTGGCGAAAATTTTAAAAATTTTGCAATTTTCAAAATTTGAATTTTTAAGCCCTGAAATTAGAGAGATATGTCACACAAAAGAGTTAATAAATAACATTTCCCACATGTCTACTTTACATCAGCACAATTTTGGAACCAAAATTTTTTTTTGTTAGGGAGCTATAAGGGTTAAAAGTTGACCAGCGATTTCTCATTTTTCCAACAAAATTTACAAAACCATTTTTTTAGGGACCACATCACATTTGAAGTCACTTTGAGAGGTCTTTATGACAGAAAATACCCAAAAGTGACACTATTCTAAAAACTGCACTCCTCAAGGTGCTCAAAACCACATTCAAGAACTTTATTAACCCTTCAGGTGCTTCACAGGAATTTTTTGAATGTGGAAGAAAAAAATGAACATTTAACTTTTTTCACAAAAATGTTACTTTAGACCCAATTTTTTTTATTTTCACAGGGGTAACAAGAAAAAATGGACCCCAAAATTTGTTGTGCAATTTCCCCTGGGCACGCAGATACCCAATATTTGGGGAAAAAACACTGTTTGGGCGCACGGCAGGGCTTGGAAGGGAAGGAGCGCCATTTGACTTTTTGATTGTAAAATTTACTTGAATAATTAGCGGACGCTAATTTCCAAAATGGGGTCACTTGTGGGGGAGCTCCAATGCTTGGGCACACAGGGACTCTCCAAATGCAACATGGTATCCGCTAACAAATTGAATGGAAAATCGGCTCAAATTGTTAGCGGACACCACGTTGCGTTTGGAGAGCCCCTCTGTGCCCAAACTTTGGAGCTCCCCCACAATTGACCCCATTTTGGAAACTAGACCCCCCAAGGCACCTATCTAGATGCATAGTGAGCACTTGGAACCCCCAGGTGCTTCACAAATTGATTTGTAAAAATGAAAAAGTGAAAAAAAAAACACTTTTTCATTTTTATGAATCAATTTGTGAAGCACCTGGGGTTCCAAGTGCTCACTATGAATCTAGATAGGTGCCTTGGGGGGTCTAGTTTCCAAAATGGGGTCACTTGTGGGGGAGCTCCAATGTTTGGGCACACAGGGACTCTCCAAATGCAACATGATATCCGCTAACAAATTGTCGGCTCAAATTGTTAGCGGACACCATGTTGCGTTTGGAGAGCCCCTCTGTGCCCAAACTTTGGAGCTCCCCCACAAGTGACCCCATTTTGGAAACTAGACCCCCCAAGGCACCTATCTAGATTCATAGTGAGCACTTGGAACCCCAGGTGCTTCACAAATTGATTCATAAAAATGAAAAAGTGTTTTTTTTTTCACTTTTTCATTTTTATGAATCAATTTGTGAAGCACCTGGGGTTCCAAGTGCTCACTATGCATCTATATAGGTGCCTTGGGGGGTCTAGTTTCCAAAATGGGGTCACTTGTGGGGGAGCTCCAATGTTTGGGCACACAGGGACTCTCCAAATGCAACATGGTATCCGCTAACAAATTGAATGGAAAATCGGCTCAAATTGTTAGCGGACACCACGTTGCGTTTGGAGAGCCCCTCTGTGCCCAAACTTTGGAGCTCCCCCACAAGTGATCCCATTTTGGAAAATAGACCCCCCAAGGCACCTTTCTAGATGCATAGTGAGCACTTGGAACCCCCAGGTGCTTCACAAATTGATTCGTAAAAATGAAAAAGTGGAAAAAAAAACACTTTTTCATTTTTATGAATCAATTTGTGAAGCACCTGGGGTTCCAAGTGCTCACTATGAATCTAGATAGGTGCCTTGGGGGGTCTAGCTTCCAAAATGGGGTCACTTGTGGGGGAGCTCCAATGTTTGGGCACACAGGGACTCTCCAAATGCAACATGATATCCGCTAACAAAATGTCGGCTCAAATTGTTAGCGGACACCATGTTGCGTTTGGAGAGCCCCTGTGTGCCCAAACTTTAGAGCTCCCCCACAAGTGACCCCATTTTGGAAACTAGATCCCCCAAGGCACCTATCTAGATGTATAGTGAGCACTTGGAACCCCAGGTGCTTCACAAATTGATTCGTAAAAATGAAAAAGTGAAAAAAAAAACACTTTTTCATTTTTATGAATCAATTTGTGAAGCACCTGGGGTTCCAAGTGCTCACTATGAATCTAGATAGGTGCCTTGGGGGGTCTAGCTTCCAAAATGGGGTCACTTGTGGGGGAGCTCCAAAGTTTGGGCACAGAGGGGCTCTCCAAACGCAACATGGTGTCCGCTAACAATTTGAGCCGACAATTTGTTAGCGGATATCATGTTGCATTTGGAGAGTCCCTGTGTGCCCAAACATTGGAGCTCCCCCACAAGTGACCCCATTTTGGAAACTAGACCCCCCAATGCACCTATCTAGATTCATAGTGAGCACTTGGAACCCCAGGTGCTTCACAAATTGATTCATAAAAATGAAAAAGTGTTTTTTTTTTCACTTTTTCATTTTTACGAATCAATTTGTGAAGCACCTGGGGGTTCCAAGTGCTCACTATGCATCTAGATAGGTGCCTTGGGGGGTCTAGTTTCCAAAATGGGGTCACTTGTCGGGGAGCTCCAAAGTTTGGGCACACAGGGGCTCTCCAAACGCAACATGGCGTCCGCTAACAATTTGAGCCGATTTTCCATTCAATTTGTTAGCGGACACCATGTCGCGTTTGGAGAGCCCGTGATGTGCCTAAACAGTGGAGCTCCCCCACAAGTGTCCCCATTTTGGAAACTATACCCCTCAAGGATTTTATTAAGGTGTATAGTGAACATTTTGAACCCAGAGGTACGGCACAGAATTTGTTTACATTAGGTCATCATATTGAATAAGTTGTCATTATTCTTGAGCGAAAGTGCTCGCTACTTGAGTTTGCATCGGGTACTCAGGTATGCACCATGTACAGCGTGTGCTCGAGTGACATGCTCGAGTTCCTGCTCCGCATGTTTCACGTTTATTAGACACCCAAAAAAAAACATGCGGGGATCGCTCGTGCATGGCAGGCAATCCCCGTAAAGTTTTTTTGGCCGCGAAGCATATGGGGCAGAGACTCGAGCATGTCACTCAAATACCCACGATACTCAATGCATACCAGAGCACCCGATGCAAACTCAAGTAGCGAGCACTTGCGCTCAACACTAGTCGCCATATCGTCATCTTTTTTTCTTACTTTTGAAAAAAATCCCAACCTCAGCCCTAACCCTAGCACAATCCTAACCATAGCACAACCCTAACCCTAGCACAACCCTAGCCCCTGCACAACCCTAGCCCCAGCACAACCCTAGCCGTAGCACAACCCTAGCCCCAAACCCAGCCCTAACCCTAGCCCAATCCTAACCCAAGAGTTTATTTTTGACGCCGTTCCTTGTGCTGTATAAGTGATTAGACGACTTTATTCTTCAGGTCGGTGTGATTACAGCAATGCCAGAATCATATGGGGTTTTTATGACTGACAGCTGTCACACACTAAAAGACGCATTTTTTGTAAAATCTAGTTTTTGCATCGCCATATTTTGAGAGCTATAATTTTTCCAGATTTTGGCAGACAGTCATGTGACGGCTCGTTTTTTGCAGGATGACTTGACATTGTTATTGGTGCCATTTTCAGGCACGTGACATTTTTTGATCGCTTTCCATTCCGATTTTTGGGAGGCAGAATAAACAAAAACCAACAATTCAGGAATTGTTTTTTTTTTATTATTATTCTGTTCCGCGTGTGGTAAAATTGATGAGGTAGCTTTATTCTTCGGGTCAGTACATTTACAGCGGTACCACATTTGTATCATTTTTCTATGTTTTGGCGCTTATACACAATAAAAGCTATTTTATAGAAAAAAATATTTTTTAGCATCGCTTTATTCTGAGAGCTATAACTTTTTTAATTTTCGGCTGATGGAGCTGTATGGTGACTTGTTTTTTGCGGGACGAGATGACGTTTTCAGCAGTACCATTTTTATTTATATGCGTCTTTTTGATCGCGTGTTATTCCACTTTTTGTTTGGCGGTATGGTGATAAAGCATTGTTTTTTGCTTCGTTTTTTTATTTATTTTTTTACCTTGTTCACTGAAGGGGTTAACTAGTGGGACATTTTTATAGGTCAGGTTGTTCCGGACGCGGCGATACCAAATATGTGTACTTTTATTGTTTGTTTTTTTTTATAATAATATTTATTGATGGGTACATTATATTTTTATTTTTGGTGGATTATTTTTTTTATTTTTTTTTTTATATTTTTACAATTTTTTTTTTTTTTTTCCCACTTTCAGACAGTTTATACACTTTATTACTTTGTCCCACTCTGGGACTTTCACTTTTTTATCTCTGATCGCCTGCATGGCACAGGAATGCAGCACCATCCCTATGCCATGCAGGCTGTCAGCGGTGCACAGTGTGAAGATTGTTTGGAGATGCACTGCGCATGTCCAAACAATCTTCCTGCTGTCTGGTGACCCGGATGTTGTCAAGACGACATCGGGTCGTCATGGCAACACCCGGGAAGCCTTTGCAGACTGTACTGGAAGCCGGAAGAGGAGGTGAGTATCGGCGATCACCTCCCCTTGCCCCCGCAATGCCGCGATCGACTTCGATCGACTTTGATCGCAGCATCGCGGGGGTTAATGTGCTGGGAGCGGTCCTGCCGCTCCCTGCACATAGTACCGGGTGTCAGCTGTGACAATCAGCTGTCACCCGGCGGCGATCGCGCCCGCACAGCCTGTGTGCGCGCGCGATCGCCATGACGTACTGATACGGGTCTGGCTCTTAAGTCCCAGGGCACAGACGCGTATTAGTACGTCAGATGTTGTTAAGGGGTTAAAATTTTGCGCTTAAATAATCTACACCAAATTTATCATTAGGGGTGAAATTTGATAAATATGGAATAGTGAAGTTGAAGTGATTACACAGGATTTGGCTCAGATTCCGCTATTTTTGATAAATGTGAACCATTGTGTTTTTATGTTACACCACAATATTAGCACGTTTTACCACACAATTGGAGGGCTTATTTCTATGTAGCTCCATAGTGGGCCCCAAGAATGATTTTCTCTGGTGGGCCCAAGGTACTCCAGTCCGACGGTGGTTGGACGTCACCTAATCCGAGGGGCCTCTATAGAGACTCCTTAAGGGAGGAAGTGTTACAATAACTTTTATGGGGCCATATGTCACTCGAATGGTGCTCGGCAACCAACACCAGCTTCTTACAGAGGATAGGTGGAAAGGTTTTTTTTAATGTTATATTTTGCACTACTTTGGAGATGTATTCAGTGTCAGCTCCATTATGGGTGAGAAGAACAAGACACGATGAGGACAGAGAACGTTCCTTCTATCGTTGTATTATACAGTGTAATTAGTCCCAGCGTGGTCGCTGAGCTGCGCTCTACAATACATCCCACTCCTCTGTAATATACAGTGTACAGACATCAGAAGCCCCCAACTCCCTCCCCTGGGCATGTAGTGTTCATTGCTGCTCCTGCCAAGATTGCAGCGTGTCCTCCGGTGCTGGCTGTACAGCGCGACAGCTGCCACATGGCAGGCGACTGTACAGTAAGTGTAAAGGGTGAGAATATAATGTAGAATCGTTATTGTACGTGCCATTGTCACTGACCACATAGCTCAGCCCTCAATAAAAATCTTTATTGTAACATGTCTGGTCTTTATGTCATAATCTCACCGGGAATTATTTTGGGGTTATGAGAGGATCTACAGTAGTGTTCAAAATAATAGCAGTGTGTTCAAAAACATAAGTTAAGCACAAAATCTTTATACTAGTTTTTATTTTCACGTGTGAGAGTGTGAAATGTGATAACAGCAGGAGAGCACTAGGACCCTGTGACTTTTGCCTGGCTGAGCTCAGAGGAGGGGCAGTGCAAGAAACTGTGTGTTCTAAGAGTGTCTCATGTGTGACAGTCTAGACAGGAAGTCTGTGAGAAGGAGCTGCAACAAGACGCTGTCTTTACACGCTTCCATGTGGAGTTTGTTTACCCCTTCCTCTGTTTAAGAACAAGTGCTGAGCTGGGAAAGCTGTGTGGCTCTGTGGAGTTTTGTGGAAGTCCATGATAAGTGGATTAGAAACTTTGTGCTGAAGGAGTCACGTGTCGAGTGATAAAGGAAGGGACTTAGGAATCCATTTCTGTGACAGAGCACATGGTTGGTGTACTGGATAAGAGTGAGAGACTTCGGGAGGAAAGAAGGCTTCTGGTGCTATTTCCACTGAGAGGATATTTACAAGACTTTGTGAAGAGATCTTCCCCGACCTTAATCTGAGGCTACAGGACTAAAGTCCCCCGCATGTGGGCTCGGCATTGGCCGACAAGACAAGGAATTTTTGCTGTTTTCGTGAACTTTGTTTTGGCGCCAACGTTTTCCGCGACTAGCCACCGTGATTCACAGGCCTGTGATAGACTGCATCTGAGGTTAATGGTACCATAACTTTAAGATACCCAGGTATCCTGATAATAAGGGTATAAGGGCAATTGGTATAGTTTCATGCATTACTATTGTTATAGTGGTAGGATTGTATTCAGTGTGCCATCTCAGGGGGTCCCCATATACCGCCCTCACTAGACTGACACTGTGTTTAGGTAAAATTGTTCCAGATTACTAGAATAATTCACATAAGCTGGAAACCTTGAGATTGGCACATTGATTTCAGCTTTTGCTGATTGTGTGTATTTAGTAGAGACAGTGTCCCAGGCAGAACCTGAGACTGATTCATTGAATACTGAATTTTAGTCTAATCCCTGTTTTAGTAAAGAAAGTGTTGTTTATTTCTGTCTCTGTCTCAGTTTGTGACTCACTGGATCTCTCTCGGACCTCCGGTCATAACACATGCATTGGGATCATTGCACACTCTTTTCTAATTCAAAACATGAAGAGAAATGTATATAATTTTTAACTACTTTACGGAAAATAACGAAAAATGCACATTGGGCTGTTCTAAAAAATAACAGTGTCTGCATTTGTCTTTACAAATGCACAATATGTCCTCTCTTCTCTCTCTTTTTTTGAGGATTTAGCATTCCTGTGAATCACTAACCTAATATTTAGTTGTATACCCACAGTTATTTAGAACGGCTTCACATCTATGTTCCATAGAGTCAACCAATTTCTGTCACCTGTCAACTGTTAATCCAGCCCAGGATGCTTCGACTACATCCCACAATTTTTTGCATTTGTTGACTTTTTGCCTCAGAAACGGCATTTTTGATGTCACCCACAAGTGTTCTATCGGATTAAGGTCCGGGGATTGGGCTGGCCACTCCATTTGTTTTGAATGTCTTATTTATTATGAATAGTGTTGAGCGAGCATGCTCGACACTGCTCGGTACTCGCCCGAGCATCTCACTACTCGGGATTAGTGTTGAGCCACCCCCGTAGTGTTCGGGTTCGGTTCGGTTCGTCGAACACCGGGATGTTCGTGGAACTATTCGTCGAACACCTTAGAACACCGTCGAACACCGTTAAAATCAATGGCAGGCAAACAAAAACACCTTCAAAAGGTGTCCAAAAGCTGACAAACTGCTCAGAAGACACACTTTAAAAAAGCCGCCGGCAATTCAGCAGCGGCATAAACCGGTGCCCGACAATTTAGAACAGAAAGAATAAAGTATCACACATAGATTAGATAGAAACATGTCAGTCACATATATAAGAAGTACAGTGACAGAGTTGCTTACTGTACTTGTCATTTAGTGTTAAAGGATTTATTTAAAAAAATTGTGTTTTCTTGCACCGTCTTTTTAAAAAAGCCGGCCGGCAATTCAGCATCGGTACTCGACAATTTATAACAGAAAGATTAGAGCATCACACATAGATTAGATAGAAACATGTCAGTCACATATATAAGAAGTGCAGTGACAGTGTTGGTTACTGTACTTGTCAATTAGTGTTAAAATAAAGGATTTATTAAAAAAAAAATTGGCGTGGGGTTCCCCGTAATTTTAGTCTCTAGCGGAGGTTAAGCAGACGGCTGGGGCAGATGTTTGAAGCCTGGGAAGGGGGTAATACCCACGGAGCTTCCCAGGCTACTAATATCAGTCCCCAGCTGAATAACTAGCCTTTACTAGCTACTAAAATGGGAGACCCCCCAAAAAATAACGTGGGGTTCCCCCTATTTTAAGAGCTAGCAAAGGCTAGGCAGACAGCTGGGGGCTGATATTAATAGCCCAGGAAGGGTGCCATAAATATTGCCCCCCTCCCAGGCTAGAAACACCAGCCGTCAGTCGCCCCAGAAATGGTGCATCCATAGGATGCACCAATTCTGGCACTTAGCCTCGCTCTTCCCACTGCCCTGTAGCGGTGGCAGTGGGGTAATAGGGCTGGGATTGATGTCAGCTTATAATGCCAGCTGACATCAAGCCCAGGTTAGTAATGGAGAGGCGTCTATAAGACACCCCCATTACTAACCCCATAGTCAAAGTTAAAAAAAACACAACACCCAGAATAAAGTACTTTAATTGAAATAAACTCACAATTCTTTATTGTTCTAAATTAAACCATACTTACCATCACGCCCATTCCAGCTGAAGCCAATGTCTTCTGCAATAAAGGTAAAATAATAAAGCAACATCATCCTTACCTTTCCATGGTTTCCATGACAGCTTCAGCTCTGCTACATTGACATGACAGGCTGGATAGAAGCCAACAGCTGTCATCCAGCTTGCCATGCCGCAGACACTGAGAAGCGCAGGCATGCTTGCGCTCCTCAGTGTCTCGCTGTGACGGCATAAAGATGAGCCGAGGTCATGTCCAATAAACTCAGCTCACCTCATGCACATCACCAACAGCGTGGGAAAATTCTTCTGCGCTTGCAGTCAGCGTGAGAGAATTCTCCTGCTGAAGCGCTGAGAGCAGGAGAATTTTCCCATGCTGTCAGTGACGTGCATGAGGTGAGCTCATGTCCAATGAACTCAGCTCACCTCATGCACGTCACTGACAGCATGGGAGAATTTTCCTGCGCTCAGCGCTTGAGCGGGCGAATTCTCTAACGCTGGGATGGCATTGAGATGACAGGCTGGATCACAGCTGAGCGCTGCCATCCAGCTTGCCATCCTTCAGAGACACTGCAGAGCGCAAGCATGCCTGTGCTCTGCAGTGTCTATGAAGGATGGCATGCTGGATGGCAGCGCTCAGCTGCCATCCAGTCTGTCATCTCAATGCCATCCCAGCGTGGGAGAATTCTCCTGCTCAAGCGCAGGAGAATTCTCCCACGCTGTCAGTGACGTGCATGAGGTGAGCTGAGTTCATTGGACATGACCTCAGCTCATCTGGATGCCGTCACAGCCTGACACTAAAGAGCGCAAGCTTGCCTGCGCTTCTTAGTGTCTGTGGCGTGGCAAGCTGGATGGCAGCTTTCGGCTCCTATCCAGCCTGTCATGTCAATGTAGCAGAGCTGAAGCTGTCGTGGGAACCATGGAAAGGTAAGGATGAGGTTGCTTTATTATTTTACTTTTATTACAGGAGATCGTTGGCTTCAGCTGGAATGGGCGTGATGGTAAGTATGGTTTAATTTAGAACATTAAAAAAATTGTGTGTTTATTTCAATTAAAGGACTTTATTCTTGGTTTTGTGTTTTTTTAAATACTTTACTAGAAATTCATGGAGGTCATGTCTAATATTGGCGTGACCCTATTAATTTCGGGCTTAGGGCCAGCTGATAATACCAAGCTGGCCCTAACCCCTTTATTACCCAGTGAGCCACCGCACCAGGGCCCTGGATGAGTTGGGTACAGCGCCAGAAGATGGCGCTTCTATGAACGCGCCATTTTCTGGGGTGGCTGCGGACTGCAATTTGCAGCGGAGGAGGACCAGAAATCTTGGGCCTCCCTGCGCTGCGGATTCCAGCCCACAGCTGCCTAGTTGTACGTGGCTGGACACAAAAATAGGGCGAAGCCCCACATATTTTGTTTTTTTTAATTATTTCATGAAATTCATGAAATCATTTAAAAAAAAAAGGGCTTCCCTATATTGTTGTGTCCGGCCAGGTACAAATAGGCAGCTGGTGGTTGGGGGCAGCCCGTTCCTGCCTGCTGTAACTGGCTGGACACAAAAATAGGGCGAAGCCCACGTCAAAATTTTTGGGAAAAATTAATTTAAAAATAATAAAAAATAATAATAATTTAGGAACTGCATCTTTATTAACCCCTCACGTGGAGGGGTTAATAAAGATGCAATCCCTAAATGTGGTTTTATTTAAAAAAAATTTTGAATTTTTCGCCAAAAATTGACGTGGGGCTTAGCCCTATTTTTGTGTCCAGCCAGGTACGTCTAGGCAGCTGGGGGCTGGAATCAGCAGTGCAGGGAGACCCAAGCTTTCTGGGCCCCACACGCTGCAAATTGCAGTCCGCAGCCACCCCAGAAAATGGCGCGTTCATAGAAGCGCCATCTTCTGGCGCTGTACCCAACTCATCCAGGGCCCTGGTGCGGTGGCTCACTGGGTAATAAAGGGGTTAGGGCCAGCTTGGCATTATCAGCTGGCCCTAAGCCTGAAATTCATGGGGTCACTCCAATATTAGACATGACCGCCATGAATTTCTAGTAAAGTATTTAAAAAAAACACAACAACCAGAATAAAGTCCTTTAATTGAAATAAACACACAATTCTTTATTGTTCTAAATTAAACCATACTTACCATCACGCCCATTCCAGCTGAAGCCAATGTCTTCTGCAATAAAAGTAAAATTATAAAGCAACCTCATCCTTACCTTTCCATGGTTCCCACGACAGCTTCAGCTCTGCTACATTGACATGACAGGCTGGATCGCAGCCGAAAGCTGCCATCCAGCTTGCCATGCCACAGACACTGAGAAGCGCAGGCATGCTTGTGCTCCTCAGTGTCTCGCTGTGACGGGATAAAGATGAGCCGAGGTCATGTCCAATGAACTCAGCTCACCTCATGCAGGTCACTGACAGCGTGGGAGAATTGCCTGCGCTCTGCAGTGTCTATGAAGGACGGTATGCTGGATGGTAGCACTCAGCTGCCATCCAGCCTGTCATCTCAATGCCATCCCAGCGTGGGAGAATTCTCCTGCTCAAGCACTGAGCGCAGGAGAATTCTCTCATGCTGTCAGTGACGTGCATGAGGTGAGCTGAGTTCATTGGACATTACCTCGGCTCATCTGGATGCCGTCACAGCGAGACACTGAGGAGCGCAAGCATGCCTGCGCTTCTCAGTGTCTGCGGCATGGCAAGCTGGATGGCAGCTTTCGGCTGCGATCCAGCCTGTCATGTCAATGTAGCAGAGCTGAAGCTGCCGTGGGAACCATGGAAAGGTAAGGATGATGTTGTTTTATTATTTT
This sequence comes from Phyllobates terribilis, assembly GCF_046119375.1. Classification (NCBI taxonomy): domain Eukaryota; kingdom Metazoa; phylum Chordata; class Amphibia; order Anura; family Dendrobatidae; genus Phyllobates; species Phyllobates terribilis. Next base: position 1,853,285 of record NW_027363085.1, read on the forward strand.
ACTTTTATTGCAGAAGACATTGGCTTCAGCTGGAATGGGCGTGATGGTAAGTATGGTTTAATTTAGAACAATAAAGAATTGTGTCTTTATTTCAATTAAAGGACTTTATTCTGGGTGTTTGTGTTTTTTTTAACTTTGACTATGGGGTTAGTAATGGGGGTGTCTTATAGACGCCTCTCCATTACTAACCTGGGCTTGATGTCCGCTGGCATTATAAGCTGACATCAACCCCAGCCCTATTACCCCACTGCCACCGCTACAGGGCAGTGGGAAGAGCGAGGCTAAGTGCCAGAATTGGCGCATCCTATGGATGCGCCATTTCTGGGACGGCTGACGGCTGGTGTTTCTAGCCTGGGAGGGGTCCAATATTCATGGCACCCTTCCTGGGCTATTAATATCAGCCCCCAGCTGTCTGCCTAGCCTTTGCTAGCTATTAAAATAGGGGGGGACCCCACGTCATTTTTTGGGGGGTCCCCCATTTTAATAGCTAGTAAAGGCTAAGTATTCAGCTGGGGGCTGATATTAGTAGCCTGGGAAGCTCCGTGGGTATTACCCCCTTCCCAGGCTTCAAACATCTGCCCCAGCCGTCTGCTTAACCTCCGCTAGAGACTAAAATTACGGGGAACCCCACGCCAATTTTTTTTTTAACAAATCCTTTATTTTAATACTAAATGACAAGTACAGTAACCAACACAGTCACTGCACTTCTTATATATGTGACTGACATATTTCTATGTATCTAATCTATGTGTGATACTCTATTCTTTCGGTTCTAAATAGTCGGGTACCGGTGTATGCCGCTGATGAATTGCCGGCTTTTCGTGTTTCACTGTGAGCACTGTTCTCATCGATTTGGGCAACCACTGTAATGTCACAACCACCATGGCTGTGGCATTACAGTGAGTGGCAGACAATCCCTGCATGATTGGTGCTCTAAATAGCGCCAGACATGCAGGACACGCTTTTGGTGCACGAACAGTTATAGAACATAACCTCGAACAGCCAAATTTTTTGCAAATCGTTCGCGTTCATCGAACGACTCGAATACCGCCCAAAACAGCTCGAATTTGAGATTGGCGAACAGTTCTAGTCGAACACCACTCATCTCTACTCGGGATGTTCGGCGAGCACCGAGCATTTCCGGGTTACTCGGGCGGGAGCTCGGGTCTCCGCCCTGCATGTTTGGTGCTCTTTACAGAGCCAATGAACATGCAGGGATTGCCAGCCAGTCACTGTAATGCCGCAGCCATGTTGTTTGTGGGCATTACAGTGATTGGCTGGCCACACAGCGTCACCTCGAGTATTTAAAACCGGGCGCCGCCGTCTCGGACACAGATGCACGAGATCAGACAGTGTAGGGTCAGTGCTGCTGAGCCTAGGGAGAGATTTATACTCCGAAATAGTTAGTGTAGGGTCTCTAAAGCCTGCAAAAGCAAACAAACAGTCCTTCTCAGGACTAATATCCATCCCGGATATCAGGCAGGCAGGCAGGCTGTATAGGAGATGCAGTGGTTATACCAGAAAACGCTGCATTACAGTCCTGTGTGCTGCTGCTGGTCAAATTGCTAGACTTATCCCCCCGGTCTCAGGGGCCAGGAAAAATCCTTTTTTTTTTTCATCTAAATCCTGTATTTTTTTTTTTCCTCAGTCAGACTGCACAAATACGCGTCTTATTAACCTTTTGCTATTCCCCCCCCCCACCAAAAAAAAAAAAATTGAGTGTGTCTGTGACTGTTCAGACACCAATATATCTGTTTAAAAGAGTCTGGTGTAGGCCAGATAACTAGAACTGTGGTTTTGCAGTTCCACGGTCAAATCTCTGTATTATCCTGCTTTTGGCATTTTTTGCCGTAAAAAAAACTGTAATAGTGTCTCCCTGACTGTTCATGCAAAAAGAAAAGGGAAAGGGCACATGTGTAGACTCATATGGCTATTTATATCAATTAAAAAGTGCCAGTGCACTCAGCTGTGATGGTTGTGTACGTCTACACAACCAAGATTAAGCGTGTGATTAATGAGGCTCCGGGTCGCCTCTCTCTAATTGTAATACCGTCCTGTCGGTGTTTGCATCGCAACTCCGTGCTCCTCGACTGGTCACGTGATCCTGCCGGACCGGATACCACCTCGTCACCGCAGGTCCTCAGTTGTTTATCCCGGTGGCTGGATAACCGCAGGTCCTCAAACATCAATATGCCAGGCTGCTCCTGCCGCTTTGGCTCCGTTATTTCACATGGAAACAATGGTGCAGCGGTCTCAGGGAGCGCCAAAGGAATACTGGACAATTTACTAGATGATAACCCACCTTTATTCTTCCTCCAATACCACTGCCACAACGCGTTTCCACGGTCTAAGCCGTCTTTATCAGGTGGGGTAAAGGACAATGTTACTATGACAGCTTTATAAAGGGGTGGTATTTTACATCATTTAGACCAGTGTTGTAATCAATTAACCCTTTCATTGAAAAACTTCGTATAATGCATTCTTTACCAATTAACCTCTTATTTCCCCTTGAAACAGCATTGTGCACTCATATTTAAAAATCCCTACATGGATTCATAAACTCACAATTCTTAATAAAAACTTCCTATTTGTGTTTAAAAATAAATGTTACTTTTTTTTTTTTTTTCTTACCAACTATTAAAATCACCCTGGGGACCTTCTTAGGATGTCTTAACAGTTCTGTACTGCGATTTCCAGCCCCCAATTCAAAAGTTAAGTTTCTTAAAGAGACAGTACACTTTCATATAAAAATATAAAATGGCCCAAAATAACCTTGTACCGTTGCCCACTACGATTATAAACCCCATACATTTTTAAAATCACCCTGGGATCCTTCCCAGGGTGTCCTGACAATGCAATACTGCAATTACCAACCCCCAATTCAAAAGTTAAGTTTCTTAAAGAGACAGAACACTTTCATATAAAATGGCCAAAAGTAACCTTGTACTGTTGCTCACTACTATTATAAACCCCATAAATTTTTAAAAACACTCTGGGAACCTTCCCAGGGTGTCCTAACAATGCTATACTGTGATTACCAACCCCCAATTCAAAAGTTAAGTTTCTTAAAGAGACAGTACACTTTCATATAAAATGGCTGCAAATAACCTTGCACGGTTGCCCACTACTATTATAAAGTTCCTAAAACCCAATACTATCATTATCATGATCGGAACCTATGCTTCCAGTAAACCAAGTAACCGACGACAATAGGAAAAATGAGCTAAATGACAACCCGAAAGGGCGAGCAAGTCTCCTGCTAGGTTGCCTCATACCATACCTTCAATCCTGTGCAGGTAACCCCGCAAGCCGTCATTAAATGGCTGATGACAACCCGGGAAAGATATGAGAGGGACAACATTAAACCTTCTCGGATTTAATGGTTTGGTGTGTTTTCAATCGTAAGGTTCAAACCCTCAGGGTACAAAGTACCCATTTTGTATATCCAAAAACTTTCTTTCTTTATAAGTGTACTCAATCATTCTTGTCCATTATCCACAGGATCTAGTGAATCCTGCTTTGAGCAGGGGGTTGGACCAGATGACCCAGGAGGTCCCTTCCAACTCTACCATTCTATGATTCTATGATTCTATGAATATGGTCAATGATGGTTATTTTCATTTGACTCGGGTCTTTGTGGTGATGGTTTGCATAGTGTCTGGAGACTCTATGTAATTGATATCCTGCCCTTATATTAGATCTGGGTTTATTTCATCGGGCATGGGCCGTCTGAATTGTCTGGCCGATGTATTGCAAGCCACAAGGGCACTCCAGCAGGTACACTACATAGGTGGATTGGCATGTTAATCTCTGTGATCTGAAAAACCTCATTAGTGGTATTAGATGTAAAGGTTTTTGCATTATTGGTTATAACGCCGCAGCACATACATTTAGGTGTATTGCATGCGAAACAGCCTCCTGTGTTAGGATTAGTCGTCACATCCCTTATTTTTTTCTTTCTATTCATGTTGCTGGGAGCAAGCAAGGTTTTTACACTTTTATTCTTGCTGAAGATAATACTTGGTTTCTCAGGAATGCTTTTGGAGAGAATGGGGTCACCTTCTAAAATAAACCAATGTTTCTGTAATAACTCCTGTACTACCGACCTGGATCGACAAAATGTAGTAATTAAACTCCACTTTGTCTTTTCCTCTGTTCTTAAAGAAGCCCTATCCGGATTCTCCCTTCTATCCAAGCACAAATCTTGTGATAGGGTGCACGTTCCTTTATATGCATCTTTTAAACGTTTTTTTGGATAGCCTTTTTCCAAGAATCTCCTTTTGAGAATCTTGGATTTCACCTCAAAGTCAGAATCCAGAGTACAGTATTTCCTGACTCTCCAATACTGCCCATAAGGCACATTTTTATCCATCCGGGAAGGTGTCCACTGTTGAATTTGAGGTAGCTATTCACATCCACTGGTTTAAAAAACGTGGATGTGAATATTCACCCCAGGTGGTCGAACTGCCCCTTTAGATCCAAGAATTGGAGAGAAGTGGATGATGCTGTGGCCGTGAATTTTATCCCCCAATCATTGATATTTAGTTTGTCCGCAAAGCTCAATGCCTCCTCCATTGATCCATGCCATATAATGAATAAATCATCTATAAAGCGCCTATAGAAAAGTACTCCACTCGTGGATGTGACGCGCCCCCTGGGCCAGTGCTGTAGTGCGGCGCGCGTGCGCGCGGGGAATACCCGGAGCCGGATCCGATGGGGTTAGTAGTCTTCGTGTGGCGTTGACCCGGTCCGTGCCCAGGGTGGTCAAACTAAGTGGCAGTTATTGGTATGATGGTATTAGTGTCCGACTACGCCACCCGTTGAATGCGGATATGAAGCCGCCGCTGCAGGGCAGTCCGCTGAGGCCGGTGGTACGGATGTGCAGCGTGGATGGTATAACCCCCAACGGGAGGGGTATGGCCTCAGGGCAGAGGATGAGGTTGATGTTGGGAGTGATGGTGTGGATGTCCCAGCACTAATGGTGCGACAAGGAAGCACGGAGACGCGAGGGTACAGTTCAGGGTCTTTACTGATGGTACAAGGCAAATTCCCCCGGGAGTACTGGCTAGTAGTTGGGGCCTGCGAGTAAGCCGGAGTTCCCCTGGCCAGGTGGAGTTGTAGGCCTTCCCGTTAGTCTGTACCCTTCCTGGCTACCCTGCTTTCGGCGGTTACAAGTAGCCCACGTCCCTGGGTATACCGTGTGGTGCTCACCCGTATGGCTGGTGACCTGGGGCCTCCTGTTAGCCTCCGCTCCGGGATGGCGGTGCTGGTCCCTTCGTTGTGACTGAGCCTCCGGGCTTTTATGGCCAGAGGACCTGGAATCCCCTGCCGGATGGATTCTGCTGCTGGGTATATCTTAGTCCCCACAGCCTCGGACTCCTGTGTCCGGTTTTAGTACCTTCTCCCAGGGCGAGCTCTGCACAGCTCCAGCCCCTGGCGCTTCTCCTTGGCTCCTACAGAGCTCCTGATGTCTATCTGTCCCTGTTTCTGCGTGTCCAGACCAGACTCCGTCTCTGTCTGGAACTCCTCTCTCCTAACCCTGCCTCAGCCCCAGTTTATGTAGGGGAAGTTCTTCCCCTCCCAGGACTCGGCAGGAGGTGTGGCATGCTTAGGATTCCTGCCCAGGAGACCTCCCACCTGCTCACAGACGTAATATTGCTATTACTGTGGAAACCAGACCCCTGGGGTGCCACATTCCCCCCTAGTGAAATTTAGTACTCCCAGACTAAACATATATTTTTTCAAAAACATAACAGGGTATAAACAGGAACAATTAAATACATGAGATGGTCACGGCGTGTCCGTAACCGGGAAGCAATAAGGGTGTCCATTTCACCAAAGAACAGGGAGCCGTAACCAGGTAGGGGTCTGTCCTGCCCCGAGTCTTTAACAGTCTTTAGTCCATTCCTGGGTTACGCTCCAAACATATTTACAACAGAGTTCTGGTTACTCACTGTCCATAACCTGTCAGTCCATATAAAGAAATCTGTAACTGAAAACATAATTAGCAACGGCTACAACAAAACAGGTAAACATTAAATAGTTAAAGCAATTAGCCAACTTAGATTCTCCAACGTACGGGCATCTGGCCTCTGGTAACCCTAGTGGACCTACGGAGCTCACTCACTGGTCCTGCACTACAGGGTGTAGGAGGTGTTATGGGCAAGCTGGGCAGCTTTCTGCGCACTCTTTGGCTCACTAGGGGCACGGCAGGCTCACTACTAGCAGAGGGTTGATCCTCCTGTACTGCTGGTGTGGACTCTTCTGCCTCTTGGGCCGGCTGCTCTTCCAGCTCTTCCGGTTCCTCTGTAGGCACTTGCGGGGCTGGTTGGAGAAAAGTGAGGACGGGTACCACGACAGCACCTTTTACTTGTGTCCAAGACCGGGGGAAGTCTCCGAGTACAGTCCTGATCATTTCTTCCCTTTCCTCTGCGGGTCGAGGGTTTTCTTGATCTTCTTCTTCAGGGTTTTGCAGCTGCTCGGGACACTTCTTCAGGTGGTCTCTGGAGACAACGGCTGTGGTTTCTCCTCCATCCTTACTGATCACGCAAATCTTTGGGCTCTCATGGCTTGATGGCAGTACGGTGTACGGGTCCTTCTCCCACTGGTCGTCCAACTTGTGGAGCTGTCTTTTCCTCTTCAAGACCTGCTCTCCAGGTACCAGGGGAACAGCGGGAGCATACTGATTATAAGCCCTCTCTTGCCTTTCTCTAACTTGAGACAGACTTCGCTCGACGCTCTCCTGTACTTTCCGATACTGCTGCTGCCGTTCTGTATCCCAGTCTGCCTCTGGAGAGGTGTCCTCGGGCGTCAGGACTCCCATATCCAGGTCGATAGGCAGCTTACCAGGTCTCGCTCTCATTAGGTAAGCCGGGGTACAGTTGGTAGAACCTACAGGGATGTGGTTGTATAGGTCCACTAGATCAGGCAGCTTCTCAGGCTACATACTGCGTTCTTCCAGGGGCAATGTTTTCAGGAGGTCTATCACCACCTGGTTCATCTTCTCGCAGAGTCCATTGGTTTGAGGGTGATAGGGCGTTGTTCTTATCTTCGTGCAGCCATACAGGTTGCAGAACTCCTGGAAGACTTCCGCTTCGAAGGCTGGCCCTTGGTCTGTCAGCACTTGGTCCGGGTACCCGTGTGGACGGCAGAAGTGCTGCTGGAAGGCTCTAGCTGCTGTTTGAGCCGTTAAGTCCTTGACCGGGACCACCACCAGGAACCGGGAGTAATGATCTACGATTGTGAGGGCGTAGACATACCCAGATCTGCTTGGAGCCAGTTTCACATGGTCCAGGGCTACCAGTTCCAGTGGCTGTCGGGTGATGATGGGCTGCAAGGGAGTCTTCTGGCTGGCACGGTCCTTCCTTCTTAGGTGGCACGGTCCACAGTCTCTGCACCACCTCTCGATGGCTCCTCTCATGCCTAGCCAGTAGAACCGTTCACGCAACAAGAACTCCAGCTTCTTCCACCCGAAATGTCCTGCTCCGTTGTGGTACGCCCCCAGAATCATAGCCGCGTCTCGTCTGGGGACCACTACCTGCCAGGTCAACTCATGCGTTCGAGAGTTAACCATTCTCCGGCACAACTTCTCCCTGTAGAGGAACAGCCTACTTTTCTCCTTCCACAGTTGCTTAGTCTCCTCTGGGGCGTCTGGGTCCAGACTGGAATCGGCTTGGGTCAGCATTTCCTTCACCAGGCGGACTGCAGGATCACTGTCTTGCGTCTCCGCCCAGTTGTAGTGGGGCAAGGGATTGAACGTCGCGGAGCGCCTGTCCTTCACACGGTTGGAATACAGGGTAATCCCATAACGGTGGAACACAGGGAGCTCAACTTCTTCCAGATCTTCTGGATCTTCCCCTACATCCGGTAAGTTCGGCATTCTAGACAGGGCATCCGCGTTGGCATTTGAGCGTCCTGCCCGGTATTTGATGGTGAATTCAAAGTTGGACAGGCGAGCCATCCATCTCTGTTCCAGAGCACCGAGCCTTGCAGTGTCCAGGTGTGTCAACGGGTTGTTATCCGTGTACACGATGAATTTGGAGGAGACAAGGTAATGCTTGAAACGTTCGGTCACTGCCCAGACTACTGCCAGGAACTCCAGCTTGAATGAGCTATAATTCTCAGGGTTCCTCTCGGTGGGTCGTAGCTTTCGGCTAGCGTAAGCGATTACCCGTTCTTTTCCTTGCTGGATCTGGGACAGTACGGCTCCTAGCCCGATGTTGCTTGCGTCCGTGTGGAGGATAAAGGGCTGGCTGTAGTCTGGATATGCCAGGATTTCATCCCCCTGGAGGGCCATCTTCAGCTGGCAAAAGGACTCCTCTTCCAGCTTTTCCCACCTGAAGGGCGGCTTCTGGTTTTTGGCTTTTCGAGATTGACCTATCAGGAGGTCCTGCATAGGGGCTGCCATTTTGGTGAAACCGGGAATGAATCTTCGGTAGTAGCCTACCAACCCGAGGAACTGCCGCACTTCCTTTATGCTGGAGGGTCTTGGCCAGTCCTTAATCACGGTGATCTTATCAGGGTCAGGAGCCACTCCGTCAGCACTCACCACGTGTCCCAGGTATTGCACCTTTGGTTTCAGGAGATGACACTTGGAGGGTTTCACCTTTAGGCCGTAGTTTGCCAGAGCTTCGAACACTTCTGCCAGGTGTTTCAGGTGGTCCTCGTAGGTCTTGGAATAGACGATGACATCGTCCAGGTATAACAGGACCGTCTCGAAGTTCCAGTGTCCCAGACAGCATTCCATCAACCGTTGGAAGGTTCCTGGTGCGTTGCAGAGCCCGAACGGCATACAGTTAAATTCGCTGAGACCCATCGGGGTGGTGAATGCGGTCTTCTCCCGGTCTGCCTCTGCTACAGGAACCTGCCAGTACCCGCTAGTGAGATCCAAAGTAGAGAAGAAGTTAGCAGATTTTAATGCAGCTAAGGACTCTTCTATCCTTGGTAACGGGTACGCATCTTTGTGTGTGATACGGTTGACCTTCCTGTAGTCTACACACATTCTCATAGTGTTGTCCTTCTTTTTCACTAAGACTAGTGGAGCTGCCCAGGGGCTACAGCTGTCTCTGATTACCCCAGCCTCCTTCATGTCTCTAAGCATCCCCTTGGCGTGTTGGTAGTGTGCAGGGGGTACGGGTCGGTATCTCTCCTTTATGGGAGAATGGTCTCCCGTGGGGATGTGGTGTTCTACCCCCTTTACTCGCCCGAAGCCTAACGGGTGTTTACTAAACACTCTCTCGTACTCTTGAACCACCCGATAGACTCCTTGTTTCTGGTGTGAGGGAGTGGAGTCAGTACCCAGATGTAGTTGCTGACAGCAGTCCTCCATTGGTTTCTTAGAGCCGTTACCTTCCTCTGGTCGAGATGGAGGCAAGGGTTCCACGGCCTGTACAGAATTCTGGTTTATGGTGAACAATTTAGCTAGCGTGGCATACCGGGGCAGGTGTACTTCTCTCTCACTGATATTTATGATGTGAACGGGCACCCTCCCATGGCGTACATCGACCACCCCCCGTGCTGTCAAAATGGTGGGCCTACTGTCTGAGTAGACGGGTTCTACCATTGCTTGGTAGTCTCTACCTCTTAGACCAATAGCTGCCCGGCACCAAATCATCATCTCACTTTTTGGGGACATGGCAATAGGGAACGGGTCACACATTCTCACGCTACCTATCTCACCACCAGATAGTTCCACCTGTTGCCGCTTCATCAGTGCCCGGATCTCTTTTTGGAGCACACGCTGCTGGCCGGAACTGGCGTTCTTGGCAACCTGCTGTAAAATGAGAATCACCTCTGCAAGACAATTTTCAATTACATTGGTTCCCAGGGTGATTCTAGGGTGACTCTCATGACGGTCGATGTCCACTATAATCAGTCCTTGTGCCGCTAGTTCGACTCTACCGATTTTAATGGCCACCTCCTTGAATCCCACCTGCGGCACGGGCTGACCACTGCTGGCGATGATACTCAGGTCATCGTCTGGGTAGCGGGTTATGTCCGAATCATTCCAGTAGTGCTTGAAGAGCACGTACGGGATGGTGGTGACCTGTGACCCAGTGTCTAGTAGGGCACTCATAGGAATGCCATCCAGTACCACAGGCAAGATTGGACGTCCCCCTACGTATTTATCACGCCAGTTTGATGGGCCTGATGGTCTTATGCCTGGGGGTTGGCCCTCTACCCCAGGTTGTGCCCGTTTAAATGACAGTACCTTGCCACATGTCCGGGTTGATTGCAGCGGCGGCAAATAGGTCGTCCGTCCTCGTTGTATCGATCGCTGGGTCTTCCTCTGGCCGGTGGGGTCCTCCTTGGTCGGCGCCACGGGATGTCCTCCGGTCCGGATGCCAGCTCGATCTTTCCTGCAGTAGAAACCTGTAAAGACTGCACAGTTCGGGTTAGCGCGGCAACGCTTTTAGTTAGCTCTTGGACCTGATGGTGCAGGTCTGTAGCTGGGTCATTGTTTAAAGCCTGCGCATCAGCTCCCACAGGCCCTGCAGACAAGGGCGCCGTCTCCTGGTGATAAGTGATAGCAGGGCGCCTGTGGGTCACAGCGCCACCTGGTGCCGGTTCTCGGAGCACCCGGATGGCTCTGTCCTTGAACTGTGCAAAGTCCAGGTCAGGGTCCTGTAAGGCCATTGCCCGCAACTGGGTTCGGTGGGCATTGCACAGTAGACCCTCAATGAATTGTTCAGTTAACAGCTTATCTTCATTTCCCATGCTGTCAGGGTCTGCCTGCTTAATGGCTCTCAGGGCCTCTTGTAGGTTTAGAGCATAGTCTCTTATACTCTCATGTGCCAGTTGTTTGCACCCATAAAATCTTAGTTTTATTTCGGCTGAGGTGCGGGTGTCAAATGTGTCTTTCAGCCGGGTTAGTATGTCTCTGACAGTCCTCTTCCTCCCAGGTGGCCAGGACTTTACCTCCCTTTGGGCTGCCCCGATTAATTGGGCCACCAGGATGCTCACTTTTTGCGCCTCCGTGAGGGGATACACCTGGAAGAGGCTATCCAGCCTTTCTCTGAAGTCATTTAGGGTATGTGACTCCCCTGAGTACTGGTGTAGCCAGGCTGCCCCCGGGATATAGGGCATGGTGAAAGGCATGACCGCAGCAGCGGTGGCGCTGGCGGCGGCTGTGGCGGTGAAGCTCTCCTCCGTATCCGACATCCTCCTCCCCCCTAGTGGACCGTGGCCTACCTTGCGATGATCCTCTTCCATAGGCCGCGGCTCCGCAGTGGATCGTCAGGGTTGAGGACCTTCCGTCGCGCTCCTGTGACGTCGGCGTCTGCTGGGCTCCTTCCAGGACCTTACGCAACGTCCGGACGTGAGGCGGGGCTTCAGTTCTCGCGGGCTTTCGGAGTCCACGCCCCTCTTCTTCCCGCGCGGCGCCCTCAAGATGGCGTCCAATGGCGGGAAAACTCCACGGATGGCGGGAAGAAGGCAGAAGATGGAGTCGGATGGCGGGAATCGGCTCCAGACGGCGGGAAACTTCACCACAGGTAAGTATAAAAGTCTCTTTTTTCAGGCACGCAGTACCCGGTGGTTGCGGGCACGTAATCCTGCCGACTACGCCAGAGTTGACGCGCCCCCTGGGCCAGTGCTGTAGTGCGGCGCGCGTGCGCGCGGGGAATACCCGGAGCCGGATCCGATGGGGGTAGTAGTCTTCGTGTGGCGGTGACCCGGTCCGTGCCCAGGGTGGTCAAACTAAGTGGCAGTTATTGGTATGATGGTATTAGTGTCCGACTACGCCACCCGTTGAATGCGGCTATGAAGCCGCCGCTGCAGGGCAGTCCGCTGAGGCCGGTGGTACGGATGTGCAGCGTGGATGGTATAACCCCCAACGGGAGGTGTATGGCCTCAGGGCAGAGGATGAGGTTGATGTTGGGAGTGATGGTGTGGATGTCCCAGCACTAATGGTGCGACAAGGAAGCACGGAGACGCGAGGGTACAGTTCAGGGTCTTTACTGATGGTACAAGGCAAATTCCCCCGGGAGTACTGGCTAGTAGTTGGGGCCTGGTTAGTCTGCGAGTAAGCCGGAGTTCCCCTGGCCAGGTGGAGTTGTAGGCCTTCCCGTTAGTCTGTACCCTTCCTGGCTACCCTGCTTTCGGCGGTTACAAGTAGCCCACATCCCTGGGTATACCGTGTGGTGCTCACCCGTATGGCTGGTGACCTGGGGCCTCCTGTTAGCCTCCGCTCCGGGATGGCGGTGCTGGTCCCTTCGTTGTGACTGAGCCTCCGGACTTTTATGGCCAGAGGACCTGGAATCCCCTGCCGGATGGATTCTGCTGCTGGGTATATCTTAGTCCCCACAGCCTCGGACTCCTGTGTCCGGTTTTAGTACCTTCTCCCAGGGCGAGCTCTGCACAGCTCCAGCCCCTGGCGCTTCTCCTTGGCTCCTACAGAGCTCCTGATGTCTATCTGTCCCTGTTTCTGCGTGTCCAGACCAGACTCCGTCTCTGTCTGGAACTCCTCTCTCCTAACCCTGCCTCAGCCCCAGTTTATGTAGGGGAAGTTCTTCCCCTCCCAGGACTGGGCAGGAGGTGTGGCATGCTTAGGATTCCTGCCCAGGAGACCTCCCACCTGCTCACAGACGTAATATTGCTATTACTGTGGAAACCAGACCCCTGGGGTGCCACAGATGATCCCGGCTGCGCAATGAGGACGGATTCCACCGCACCCATAAAGAGATTGGCATAGCTTGGTGCGAATCTCGTCCCCATCGCGCAGCCCTTGATCTGTTTATATAATCCATCCTCAAAAGAAAACACATTCTTCTCCAATATGAAGGCTATTGCGCTCAGAATGAATTCTCTTTGGTTTATAGGTATATTAGTGTCTCCAGTTAAAACCTCTTCGATGACCTTTATTCCCAATGTATGTGAAATATTATTGTAGAGGGCCACTACATCCAGAGAGAGGAAGATGCATCCCTCCATGGGTGGTAGAGCCCTTAATTCTTTAATTAATTGTGACAAGTCCTTTAGATATGATGTTAATCTCAGCACATATGTCTGCAAAAATAAATCTACATAATGCGAAAGATTACTTGTAATGGATTGGATCCCTGATATTATTGGGCGTCCAGGAGGATTTTTGGGGTCTTTATGCAGTTTGGGCAGAAAATAGAAAAAAGGTATTCTATATTGTGCAATATCTCATGCCCTCTTCCACATACCAAGATCTATCCATAAGGACAATTCCTCCTCCCTTATCTGCATTACGAATGATGAGATCATTATTTTCTCTGATGGATTCAATGGCTGCTCTCTCTTCTTTTTTTAAAGTATCCCTCATTTTCATGCGGGGAATTGTTCTTACTTCCTTTAATATTAGTTGTTGGAATGCCTCAATATGCGACCCCTTATGGTGTAGAGGATAAAAAATTTTATTTGGGTGTTTGATCTCTACATGTACTATTTCATCTATTGTGGTTCTATCCTTTTCAGTCTCTTGTTCATCATGGGGGGGTTTCCTCTTAACATTTTTATCATTTTTTTCTTCAAGTAAGAAATGTCTTTGTACCGTGAGTTTCCTAAAACACTCATTAAAGTCAAGGTAAAGCGAGAATTTGTCTATTTCTGCTGTGGGACAAAATGAGAGCCCCTTACTTAGAAGGGAGAGTTCATCATTAGTAAGTGTATAGCTCGATAAATTATATATTCCACTATCCTGATCATCAGGATTCCCTATTTGTATCATGCTTATGGGGTTTAACCTGATTTTGTCTTTTTCAGAGTGGTGCTCTGTGCCGTGCGGTTCTCTTCTTCTAATTCTTCCACTGCCTCTACACTCTCTTGTTCTCTTTTTCTTTCGGGGTGTCGCCCTGGGGCCACCCGAAAAAATTTAGTGATTTTTGAGTCTTTTAGGTTTGTTTGGATAATAGATTTGGGTAAGTTACCTTCATTGGAGTTTCTTTCCTTTTGAGGTGCATACATATTTACATTTGATGTCTCTGTGATTACAGGTAAAATTTCCAATTGACCCCCAACCGTAATACCAGTGAAGCTGTCTATATACCCATTTTCACCCGTGTTTTCCATATTACTATTTTCCTTTTCATTTATTATTATTTCCTGTGGACATATTTCAATGTTCTGATCTATATTTTCTATATTTTTTTCAATTTTATCTGTATTGGTGTCCAATTCTAAAATGTATGTTTCACAGGGAGAATCTCCAATTGGAATTTCCGTATCTTCCAATTGAGCCCTTGACCCAGAGCCACCCGTTGTTTGAGTTGAAGTCACCTCGTGTATGGTAATTTCATAGAAACTGATATTCTCAGTTTCTCTGTTTATTACTTGCATGTCCAGTGTTGCTATTTTTCCATGTGTGCATGCTTTTCTCTCTTTATTTGGTGAAAATTTATTAGTGCTAGTTCTATTATCTACTCTTACATTGAAATCATTTGCCATGGAAGTTATAATACTAGTTATAATACTGTTCAGACACAAATATATATGTTTGAAAGATTCTGGTGTACGCCAAATAACTATAACTGTGGTTTTTCAGTACCATGGGTCAAATATCTGTATTATCCTGCTTTTGGCATTTTTTGCCGTAAAAAAAAAACTGTAATAGTGTCTCCCTGACTGGTCAGACACTAATATATCTGTTTAAAAGATTCTGGTGTACGCCACATAACTATAACTGTGGTTTTGCAGTTCCACGGATCAAATCTCTGTATTATCCTGCTTTTGGCATTTTTTGCCGTAAAAAAAACTGTAATAGTGTCTCCCTGACTGGTCAGACACCAATATATCTGTTTAAAAGAGTCTGGTGTAGGCCAGAGAAATAGAACTGTGGTTTTGCAGTTCCACGGGTCAAATCTCTGTATTATCCTGCTTTTGGTATTTTTGCCGTAAAAAAAAACTGTAATAGTATTTCCCTGACTGTTCAGACACAAATATATCTGTTTGAAAGATTCTGGTGTACGCCAAATAACTATAACTGTGGTTTTTCAGTTCCACTGGTCAAATCTCTGTATTATCCTGCTTTTGGCATTTTTTGCCGTAAAAAAAACTATAATAGTGTTTCCCTGACTGTTCAGACACAAATATATCTGTTTGAAAGATTCTGGTGTACGCCACATAACTATAACTGTGGTTTTGCAGTTCCACGGGTCAAATCTCTGTATTATCCACTTTAGGGTCTTTTTTACATAAAAAAGACAGTTTGAGTGTGTCGCTGACTGTTCAGCCCCAAATATATCTATTTAAAAAAGTCTTGTATACGCCAGTAAATTAGAACTGTGGTTTTACAATTCCATGGTTCAAATCTCTGTATTATCCAGCTTTTGGCCTGTTTTACGTTAAAAAAAACAGTAATAGTGTCTCCCTGTCTGCTCAGTCACAAATATATCTGTTTAAAAGATTCTGGTGTAGGCCAGACAAATAGAACTGTGGTTTTCCTCTTCCAAGGTTCTAATCTTGTTTTTATTACCTTTTTCCATTGATAGTGCAAGTGTAAGCTCTTTTACTTCATTTACAATGGGCAAGGCGCGTGGCAAGGGACGTTGAACTGGACGTTCTGGTGATGGTGCGTGTAGAGGATGGGCCGTGGCCAAGATGAAAATGTGTCACAACCAACAGCCACATCTTCTCGCTCCCACTTCTTGACCGAATTACTAGGGAAGCACACTACAACACCAGTATTGCGAACTGATCAGTGTGAACATGTTATTAATTGGATAGCAGATAATACTTCCAGTTACCTTGGCACCACCACCTCTGGTCTGTCTCCCACACGGTCAAGTTTTAGCAGCCGTGAGTCTCGACCGCATACTCCTCCTCACCCTGATGCTCCTTCCTCCCACCATGCCGAGTGTCCTCAGACAGCAACTGATCCCACACTTGGACACTCTGAAGAGCAGTTCACTGGTCCATTTCCATATTTGGGCCCTTCGCCTGCTCCGCTTGAAGTGGTGGAAGAGGAGATCCCATGTAGCGATGCCCAAATATTTGAACAGCCACGGCCACAGGAAGTCGACACTGGCAATTTGTCACAAGAGGTGGACGAGGACGAGACACAATTGCCACGAAGTGAGGAGGAGGATCGTGGTGCACAAGTGGAATAGGAGGAGGTGGTGGATGATCTAGTAAGTGACCCAACACGGCAGGAGGACATGCAGAGCGAGGCCAGCAGCACACAGGGGGAGGGAGGCAGAGCACCCCAACAGGCAGGAAGAAGCAGTGTGGTGGCTGTACACAGAAGGCGGGCAGCAGTTCCCCGTAACATCAACATGAGGAACGTTGCCAGTACAACTGGTAGGTCTTCCAGAGTCTGGAATTTTTTTAAAGACTCTGCTGATAACCCCAAAAAGGCCATTTGTACCACTTGCCATGCCAGCATCAGCAGGGGTGACAAAACTACCAGCCTGACCACCACCAGCATGATCAGGCACATGTCAGCAAAGCAGCCGACTTTGTGGGGGCGAACCCCAGGGTCCACGACCAATGTCAGCGGGTGTCACCACTGCTTCTTCCGCTATTGTGCATGTAATAGAACCCCCTGTTGTGCGTGCAAGGCAATCCCCTGTCCATACTGCATGCAAAGATACCCCCTCCTCTCAGTCTTCACTTGTTATGGCAGTTTTTCAAGAAACAGCATCAACGTCCACGTCCAGGTCCCATTGCAGAGTAGGGCAGGCCAGGCAGGTGCTGGTAGTGGGGGACTCAATTATTAGGAGAACAGATACGGCAATCTGTCACAAAGACAGGGATCGTCGAACAGTGTGCTGCCTACCTGGTGCTCGAGTCCGGCACATCGCTGATCGGGTTGACAGATTACTGGGAGGGGCTGGTGGGGACCCAGCGGTCATGGTGCACATTGGCACAAATGACAAAGTTAGAGGTAGGTGGAAGGTCCTTAGAGATGATTTCAGGGAATTAGGCTGCAAGCTGAAAGCAAGGACCTCCAAGGTGGTATTCTCTGAAATACTACCGGTACCACGTGCCACGCCAGAGAGGCAACGGGAGATTAGGGAGATAAATAAGTGGTTTAAGAACTGGTGTAGGAAGGAGGGATTTGGTTTCCTGGAGAACTGGGCCGACTTCTCAGTTAGCTACAGACTCTACGCTAGGGACCAGCTGCACCTCAATGGGGAGGGTGCAGCTGTGCTGGGGGAGAAAATGGCTAGAAGGTTGGAGGAGTGTTTAAACTAGGGATTGGGGGGGAGGGTATTCATTTTATAGGTGGGGAAGATAGTGCAGATAGTGACCTGGGCACAATTAAAGAAATTGGAGGTGGGGTTAGAACAGTCAATAAAGTAAGAAGGAATAGAGGTACAGAGAGATACATAAAATGCATGTACACTAATGCCAGAAGCCTCACCAACAAAATGGAGGAGTTAGAATTAATTTTGTTGGAAAATAATTATGACATGGTAGGGATATCTGAGACGTGGCTGGACGAGAGCCATAACTGGGCAGTTAATTTACAGGGCTATAGTCTGTTCAGAAATGACCGTACAAACAAGCGAGGGGGTGTGTGTTTATATGTAAAATCATCCTTAAAACCCGTCTTGCGGGAGGATATATGTGAATATAATGAAAATGTAGAGTCCCTGTGGTTGGAGATAAGGGGAGGAGGAAAAAATAATAAATTACTGATAGGGGTTTGTTAGAAGTCTCCAAAAATAATGGAAGTAGCGGAGAATATTCTTGTAAAGCAAATAGATGAAGCAGTGACTCAAGGAGAAGTCATTATTATGGGAGACTTCAACTACCCTGAAATACATTGGGGGACAGAAACCTGTAGTTCAAGCAAGGGTAATAGGTTTTTCACAACTATGAGAGACAATTAACTTTTACAACTGGTTCAGGACCCAACAAGAAGGGGGGCACTGCTAGACCTAATATTAACCAATAGGCCAGACCGCATATCAAATATACGAGTTGGGGGTCACTTGGGTAATAGTGATCACAAAATAATACGTTTTCATGTAACCTTTAATAAGATGTGTAGTAGAGGGGTTACAAGGACACTAAACTTCAGGAAGGCAAATTTCCAACGGTTGAGAGATGATCTTAGTGCAAAACTGGGACAATATCCTGAGACATAAAGCTACACAAAGCAAATGGGAGACATTTATTAGCATCCTGAATAGGACCTGTGCACAATATATACCCTTTGGGAATAAACATGCTAGAAATAGGAGGAAACCACTATGGCTAAATAGAGCTGTAAGGGGCGCAATAAGTGACAAAAAGAAAGCATTTAGAGAACTAAAGCAAGTAGGTAGTGATGAGGCATTAAATACATATAGAAAATTAAATAAATTCTGTAAAAACCAAATCAAGGCAGCAAAGATTGAGGCAGAGAGAATCATTGCCAGAGAAAGTAAAAATAACCCCAAAATATTCTTTAACTACATAAATAGTAAAAAACTAAAAAATGATAGTGTTGGCCCCCTTAAAAATAGTCTGGGTGAAATGGTGGATGAGGATGAGGAAAAAGCCAATATGCTAGATGATTATTTTTCAACCGTATTTACACAAGAAAATCGCATGACAGAAAACATGATTAGTGATAACAAAAATTCTCCATTAAATGTCACTTGCTTAACCCAGCAGGAAGTACGGTGGCGTCTAAAAATCACTACAGTTGACAAATCCCCGGGCCCGAATGGGATACACCCGCAAGTACTGCAGGAATTAAGTAACGTCATAGATAGACCATTATTTTTAATCTTTAAAGATTCCATAATAACAGGGTCTGTACCACAGGACTGGCGTATAGCAAATGTGGTGCCAATATTCAAAAAGGGTACTAAAACTGAACTTGGAAATTATAGGCCAGTAAGCTTAACCTCTACTGTGGCTAAAATCCCGGAGGGTTTCCTAAGAGATGCTATAATAGAGTATCTGAAGAAGAATAACCTCATGACTAGTGTTGAGCGATACCTTCCGATATCAGGAAATATCGTATCGGATTGGATCGGACCGATACCCAAAAAGTATCGGATATTGCCGATTCCGATACCGGAAACCAATGCAAGTCAATGGGACACAAATATCGGAATGAAAATAAACCCTTTCTTTCCTTGTTGGTTAATTCTACATGAAGTAAAACAACTAAGAATAATGTAGAATGTATTACGCGAAAAGCCGGCAATTCAGCAGCGGCATACACCGGTACCCGACAATTTACAACAGAAAGAATAGAGCTTCACACATAGATTAGATAGATAGAAACATGTCATTCACATATATATGAAGTACAGTGACAGTGTTGCTTACTGTACTTGTCATTTAGTGTAAAGGATTTATTAAAAAAAATAATTGTGTTTTCATGCACTGTCTCTTTAAAAAAGCCGGCCGGCAATTCAGCATCGGTACCCGACAATTTAGAATAGAAGGAATAGAGAATCACACATAGATTAGATAGATAGAAACATGGCAGTCACATATATATGAAGTACAGTGACAGTGTTGATTACTGTACTTGTCATTTAGTGTTAAAATAAAGGATTTATTAAAAAAAGATTGGCGTGGGGTTCCCCGTAATTTTAGTCTCTAGAGGAGGTTAAGCAGACGGCTGGGGCAGATGTTTGAAGCCTGGGAAGGGGGTAATACCCATGGAGCTTCCCAGGCTACTAATATAAGTCCCCAGCTGAATACCTAGCCTTTACTAGCTATTAAAATGGGGGACCCCCCCCAAAAAAATGATGTGGGGTCTCCCCTAATTTAATAGCTAGCAAAGGCTAGGCAGACAGCTGGGGGCTGATATTAATAGCCCAGGAAGGGTGCCATGAATATTGGCCCCCTCCCAGGCTAGAAACACCAGCCGTCAGCCGCCTCAGTGACGTGCATGAGGTGAGCTGAGTTCATTGGACATGAACTCACCTCATGCACGTCACTGACAGCGTGGGAAATTTCTCACGCTGAAGCGCTGAGTGCAGGAGAATTTTCCCACGCTGTCAGTGACGTGCATGAGGTGAGCCGAGTTCATTGGACATGACCTCGGCTCATCTTTATGCCGTCACAGCGAGACACTGAGGAGCGCAAGCAAGCCTGCGCTTCTCAGTGTTCGCGGGATGACAGGCTGGATGGCAGCGTTCTGCTGCGGTTCAGCCTGTCATCTCGATGTAGCAGAGCTGAAGCTGTCGTGGGAACCATGGAAAGGTAAGGATGAGGTTGCTTTATTATTTTTCTTTTATTGCAGGGGATCGTTGGCTTCAGCTGGAATGGGCGTGATGGTAAGTATGGTTTAATTTAGAACAATAAAGAATTGTGTGTTTATTTCAATTAAAGGACTTTTTTCTGGGTGTTGTGTTTTTTTTAAATACTTTACTAGAAATTCATGGTGGTCATGTCTAATATTGGCGTGACCCCATGAATTTCGGGCTTAGGGCCAGCTGATAATGCCAAGCTGGCCCTAACCCCTTTATTACCCAGTGAGCCACCGCACCAGGGCCCTGGATGAGTTGTGTACAGCGCCAGAAGATGGCGCTTCTATGAACGCGCCATTTTCTGGGGTGGCTGCGGACTGCAATTTGCAGCGGGTGGGGCCCAGAAAGCTTGGGCCTCCCTGCGCTGCAGATTCCAGCCCCCAGCTGCCTAGTTGTACCTGGCTGGACACAAAAACAGGGCGAAGCCCCACGTCAATTTTTTTTAAATTATTTCATGAAATAATTTAAAATAAAAGGGCTTCCCTATATTGTTGTGTCCGGCCAGGTACAAATAGGCAGCTGGTGGTTGGGGGCAGCCCGTTCCTGCCTGCTGTACCTGGCTGGACACAAATATAGTGCGGAACCCCACGTCAATTTTTTTTTTATTATTTCATGAAATAATAAAAAAAAAATGCTTCCCTATATTGTTGGGTCCGGCCAGGTACAAATAGGCAGCTGGGAGTTGGGGGCAGCCCGTTCCTGGATGCTGTACCTGGCTGACATACAAAGATATGGCAAAGCCCACGTCAAAATTTTTGGGAAAAATTAATTAAAAAATAAATAATAATTTAGGGACTGCATCTTTATTAACCCCTCAAGTGTCATTTAGTGTTAAAATAAAGGATTTATTAAAAATAAAATTGGCGTGGGATCCCCCATAATTTTAGTCTCTAGCGGAGGTTAAGCTGACGGCTGGGGCAGATGTTTGAAGCCTGGGAAGGGGGTAATACCCATGGAGCTTCCCAGGCTACTAATATCAGCCCCCAGCTGAATACCTAGCCTTTACTAGCTATTAAAATGGGAGACCCCCCAAAAAAATGACGTGGGGTCCCCCCTATTTTAATAGCTAGCAAAGGCTAGGCAGACAGCTGGGGGCTGATATTAATAGCCCAGGAAGGGTGCCATGAATATTGGCCCCCTCCCAGGCTAGAAACACCAGCCGTCAGCCACCCCAGAAATGGCGCATCCATAGGATGCGCCAATTCTGGCACTTAGCCTCGCTCTTCCACGCTGCCCTGGTGCGGTGGCAGGGGTTAATAGTGGTGGGGTTTATGTCAGCGCCAGCTGCCATGAAGCCCAGGTTAGTAATGATGGGCGTCTATAAGACACCCCCATTACTAACCTACAAAGTGTTAAAAATAAAAAACACACATTACACCCAGAAAAAAAATAATTTATTTGAAATAAAACACACCATTTTATTTAATTCTTAGTTTACTAAAAAAAAAAATAGTTACCTGTCCACGTTCCTGCGCTGATCTTCCATGCACAGCTGTCACATCTGGAGATGGTGACAGCTGTGCATGGCTGCTGTAAGCTCACGCTGCCGGGAACACGTCCGCTCCCGGCAGCGGGAGCCACTGACTGAGGTCACCGGAGTGCATTCAGTCAGCGCAGCTCCGGAGACCTCCTTTACAGCACTGCTGTACCGTGGGAATTTCTCACGGTACAGCGGGGCCGTAAAGCAGCTAACCGGAGCAGCGCTGCCTGAACTCCGGCGAACCCGCTTATGCAATGACGTGGCTGCTTTACGGCCCCATCATTCTAGCGGCGGCAGCGGTTCAGAGCGGTCACATTCTATGTGGCTGCTCTAAACTGGAGATCTTCGTGGGACACTCGTGGACTACTACGGAGGGGTAAGGATAAGGTTGTGGTTTATTATTTTATATTTTATTACAGGAGATCGATGGCTTCGGGGAATTAGGTGTCTACGTGAGTATAGGTGTAGTTTTTTATTTTTTACTTTATTTTAGGTGGCGATCGGCGGGGACAGGTAATGTATGAACTAATTTATTGTAGGTAACCACTGGCCACCAATGACATGTATTTAAAATTTATTGGGGACCAAAAACAAAAAAAAAATATGGGGGCCTAAAAAAATAAAACATGTATAGGGCCAAAATAACATATGGGGTAGTTTAAATAGCAGGATCAGGCAGATGGGAACTACTGCTTCCATCAAGCTGATCCTGCTGGCACGAGTGGACGGGGGACAGACATAGGCCGATGGGAGTAGTAGTGTCACATCGGCCTATGTTTGCCTGCACGCACACACCCACAGACATCGCACAGACACCGCGCACACCCGCAGACATCGCACAGACACCGCGCACACCCGCACACACATCGCACAGACACCGTGCACACCCGCACACATCGCACACACACCACGCACACCCGCACACATCGCACAGACACCCACACACACCAATCATGACCGGTCTGGGAGGTGAGGCTGACCTGTGCGGCTGTGGGAAAGTTCATGTGAGTTCACGCAGTCAAGCATGAACTCACATGAACCCTCTGAGGGCACCGCGGCTACTTCAAATGAACAGCTGATCGGCATCACCTGATACCTCAGCTGTTCATTTGAAATAACCGGCGGGAAAGCGCAGCACAGAACGGGAAAGCCGGCGGTGAAGTCTTTTCACTGCCGGCTTCTCCGCCCGGGTCCTTCGCTCCCCGCTCCTTGGTGCTGCGCTCCCCGCCCGGTCCTAACTTACGATCGGGATGGGAGGTGGCGAGGGGAGCGGAGGATCGTGGTGAGAGGCTGTGGGGAAGCAGTATGGGGCTGTGTGATTGTTTAAAAGCCGGCGGCTTTTTACTGCCCGCCAGCTTTTAAACAATCAGGAGAATTCTCTCACGCTAGGATGGCATTCTGATGACAGGCTGGATCGCAGCTGAGAGCTGCCATCCAGCTTGTCATCCTTCAGAGACACTGCAGAACGCAGGCATTATGAGAAATTCCGATTCCGGTATTCGATATTCTAAAAGTATCGGAATTAAGTATCGGAATTCCGATACCGCAAATATCGGCCGATACCCGATATTTCAGTATCGGAATGCTCAACATTACTCATGACCCAATATCAACATGGGTTTACGAGGGACCGTTCCTGTCAAACAAATCTGATCAGTTTTTATGAAGAGGTAAGTTCCGGACTGGACCAAGGAAATGCAGTGGATGTTGTGTATATGGACTTTTCAAAAGCTTTTGATACGGTTCCACACAAAAGATTGATACATAAAATGAGAACAATGGGGATAGGGGAAAATATATGTATGTGGGTTAAGAATTGGCTCAGTGATAGGAAACAAAGGGTGGTTATTAATGGAAACCACTCAGACTGGGTCTCAGTTAACAGTGGGGTACCACAGGGGTCAGTATTGGGCCCCCTTCTTTTTAACATATTTATTAATGACCTTGTAGGGGGCATACAGAGTAATATTTCAATATTTGCAGATGACAGGGACAATTTTATATTACAGGAGGATCTATGTAAACTAGAAGCTTGGGCTGATAAATGGCAAATGAACTTTAATGGGGCTAAATGTAAGGTAATGCACTTGGGCAGAGGAAATAAAATGTATAATTATATGCTTAATTGTAAAACACTGGGCAAAACTGTAACTGAAAAAGACCTGGGTGTATTGGTGGATGACAAGCTCACCTTTAGTGGCCAGTGTCAGGCAGCTGCTGGAAAGGCAAATAAATTAATGGGATGCATTAAAAGAGGCATAGATGCTCATGAGGAGAACATAATTTTACCTCTATACAAGTCATTAGTGCGACCATACTTAGAATACTGTGTACAGTATTGGTCTCCGGTGTATAAGAAAGACATAGCTGAACTAGAGCGGGTACAGAGAAGAGCGACAAAGGTTATTAGAGGACTGGGGGGTCTGCAATACCAAGACAGGTTATTACACTTGGGGTTATTTACTGTGGAAAAAAAAGGCTTAGGGGTGATCTTATTACTATGTACAAGTATATGAGGGGACAGTACAAAGACCTGTCTACTGATATTTTTACTCTGAGGCCAGAGACGGGGACAAGGGGGCATCTTTTACGTCTGGAGGAAAGAAGGTTTAATCATAATCACAGACGGGGATTCTTTACTGTAAGAGCAGTGAGACTATGGAACTCTCTGCCGCATGATGTTGTAATGAGTGATTCACTGTTAAAATTTAAGAAGGGCATGGATGCCTTTCTTGAAAAGTATAATATTACAGGTTATATATACTAGATTCCTTGATAGGGCGTTGATCCAGGGAACTAGTCTGATTGTCGTATGGAATCGGGAAGGAATTTTTTT
This sequence comes from Phyllobates terribilis, assembly GCF_046119375.1. Lineage (NCBI taxonomy): Eukaryota > Metazoa > Chordata > Amphibia > Anura > Dendrobatidae > Phyllobates > Phyllobates terribilis. The sequence continues at coordinate 1,877,766 of NW_027363085.1, forward strand.
CCCCAATGTGGAGTTAGTGTTGCCACATGTTTTTTTTTTGCCTTCCTCTGGATCAACATGTTAGGCTATGGGTTGAACTAGATGGACTTAGTCTTCCTTCAACCTTAAAAACTATGTTACTATATCCCAGAGCTTTGAACAAAAGCGCAAATTTGCAGCCAATGCCCCACAGGCCACAGTCCTAAATTCGCACATTTCACGACTGCTTGCGTTGGAAATGCTGCCTTTTAGGCTGGTGGAGATGGAATCCTTTCGCAACCTTATGGCGGTGGCCGTCCCTTGGTACTCGGTCCCCAGCCGACACTATTTTGCCCGGTGTGCCACCCCCGCACTACACAAGCACGTGTCCCAAAACATCTGCCGTGCACTCAACAACGCAGTTACTGGGAGAGTCCACCTGACAACGGACACATGGACAAGTGCTTGTGGCCAGGGATGGTACGTCTCCCTGACGGCACACTGGGTAAACATAGTGGAAGCCGGGACCCAGTCGGACCTTGGGACGGAACACATCCTCCCCACACCGAGGATTGCGGGCCCTATGTCAGTCAAAGTTGCCCCCACAGTGTACAGCTCCTGCGCATCCTCCTCCTCCTCATGTTCAGCCTCCATCTCAGATATCAACACATCAGTTACAAGCTGGAAACACTGCAGTACTGCCTCCGTCAAGCGGCAACAGGCTGTGCTGAAACTCATAAGCTTGGGTGATAAACCTCACACTGCTTGTGAGTTGTGGACAGCTGTGAAAGAGCAGGCAGATCTGTGGCTGAGATCACTGAACCTACATCCAGGCATGGTCGTGTGTGACAATGGCCGTAACCTGGTGGCGGCTCTGAGGCGAGGTGAGATCACACACGTACCATGCCTGGCTCATGTGCTTAACCCCGTGGTTCAGCGGTTTCTTAAATCGTACCCCGAGTTGCCAGATCTGCTCGTCAACGTACGCCGCCTGTCAGCTCATTTTTGGAAGTCGGCTACAGCTTCCGCCGCCCTTGCTGTGTTGCAGCAGCGTTGCAGCTTCCGGCACACCGACTGGTGTGTGATGTCCCCACACGTTGGAACTCTACCCTCCACATGTTGCAAAGGATTTGTGAGCAGAAGAGAGCAGTTGTGGAGTACCAGCTGCAACAAGGCCGTCGATATTCAGATCAGACTCCACACATAAGACCTCAGGAGTGGACCTGGATGTCTGACATATGTACTATCCTGACAAACTTTGAGTGGTGAGTGGCAATGACGCCATCATTAGCGTCGGCATCCCACTTGTCTGTCTTTTGCAACGCTCTCTGCAGAGAATTAAAGAGGAGGCATTGCAGCCAGAGTATGATGAGATGGATCAAGTACCCATAATGGGAGATTACACACAGCCCAGCCTCATCTCATCCCAATGTGCATTGGGGGACAATGAGGGAGAGGAGGAGGAGAAGGAGGAAGAACAGGAGCTGGTATCATGCGCTGTAGACGGTAGTACCTGTACAACTGTCATACCGTCGGTTCAGCGTGGGTGGCCTGAGGACAGGGGGGAGGAGGAGGAGGAGGAGGAGAGCATGGTCAGTCGTCATCTTGGTGAGGACACGGAAGTCTTGCCCGTTACCAGTCTAGCACGAATGGCTGACTTTATGTTACGCTGCCTTAACCCTGACCCTCGCGTTGTCAAAATGTTGGGTGACAGTCATTACTGGTTGGTGACACCTTTAGATCCCCGCTACAAGGAGAACTTTCACTCTCTTATTCCTGAGGTGGAGAGGTCTACAAAAATGGGGCAGTACCAGAAGGCCCTTGCTGCAGAACTATTAAAAAAATTCCCATCTGAACACGCTAGCGGCAAAGATCACAGTTTGTTGACGAACCAAGGCATACAGGCGAGAGAGACGCAACTCCAATCCAGCAGAGGCAGGGGAACACTGTCAACATTCTGGGACAGTTTTCTGAGATCCGCCCAGCTTACAGGCCCTGAGGCGTGGGGTACTCTCACAAGGAGTGGAAAGTTTCAAAAGATGGTGAGTGAGTACCTTGCCGACCGTACCAGCATCCTCCGTGATTCCTCTGTGCCTTTTAATTATTGGGTATCCAAGCTGGACACTTGGAATGAACTCGCTTTGTACGCCCTGGAGGTCCTGGCCTGCCCAGCCGCTAGCGTGTTATTGGAGTGTGTTTTTTTAGTGCCGCTGGGGGAATTATAACTGATAAGTGCACTTGCCTGTCAACTGACAATGCTGACAAGCTGACCCTTATCAAAATGAACAAGGGCAAGATTGGGCCAGACTTCTCATCACCACCAAATGACAGCAGAGTAACATAAAGTCAAATCCACTGTATTATTTCGGGAGGTGTATTCCCATGCATCGCTTCACTCCCACACATGGGTATACACTTCCTCATTTCGGCTGTTTTTTGCTCTTCTCCTTATCCTCAGCCTCCACGACCACTATACCACCAGGGTGACCGTGGTCCATGTTGCCAGCATTGCAAGTTCCTCTGTCCTAATTTTTGGCAGCTTTTGCTTGGAAAGCATAGGCAAAGACTATGGGAGACCCACTCCCCAATAATGGGAATAATGTTTTGAATATGCTGTAATGCATGGATCTTGTTTGCCAGCATTGAAAGTTCCTCCGTCCTAATTTTTGGCAGCTTTTGCTTGGAAGGCATAGGCAAAGACTATGGGAGACCCACTCCCCAATAATGGGAATATGTTTTTAATATTCTGTACTGCATGGCTCTTGTTTGCCAGCATTGCAAGTTCCTCCATCCTAATTATTCGCAGCTTTTGCTTGGAAGGCATAGGCAAAGACTATGGGAGACCCACTCCCCAATAATGGGAATAATGTTTTTAATATGCTGTACTGCATGGCTCTTGTTTTCCAGCATTGCAAATTCCTCCTTCCTAATTTTTGGCAGCTTTTGCTTGGAAGGCATAGGCAAAGACTATGGGAGACCCACTCCCCAATAATGGGAATAATGTTTTGAATATGCTGTACTGCATGGCTCTTGTAAGGGGCATTAAAACCATCTTGTTAAGCTACTGTGACCTCCATCACTCTTCTAAGGGGCATTAAAACCGTCTTGTTAAGCTACTGTGACCTCCACCACTCTTCCAAGGGGCATTAAAACCGTCCTGTTAAACCACTCTATACTCCACAACTCTTCCAAGGGGCATTAAAACTGTCCTGTTAAACCACTCTATACTCCACAGCTCTTCCAAGGGGCATTAAAACCGTCCTGTTAAACCACTCTGAACTCCACCACTCTTCCAAGGGGCATTGATATTGTCTTTTTATTCCACTGCGACCTCCATTACTCTTCCAAGGGGCATTAAAACTGTCTTGTTAAGCTACTGTGACCTCCACGTCTCTTCCAAGGGGCATTAAAACCGTCTTGTTAAACCACTCTGACCTCCACGTCTCTTCCAAGGGGCATTAAAACCGTCTTGGTAAACCACTCTTAACTCCACGTCTCTTCCAAGGGGCATTAAAACCGTCTTGTTAAGCTACTGTGACCTCCACCACTCTTCCAAGGGGCATTGATATTGTCTTTTTATTCCACTGTGACCTCCGCCACTCTTCCAAGGGGTATTAAAACCGTCTTGTTAAACCACTCTGACCTCCATGTCTCTTCCAATGGGTATTAAAACTGTCTTGGTAAACCACTCTGGACTCCAAGTCTCTTCCAAGGGGCATTAAAACTGTCTTGTTAAGCTACTGTGACCTCCACCACTCTTCCAAGGGGCATTGATATTGTCTTTTTATTCCACTGCGACCTCCACCACTCTACCAAGGGGCATTAAAACCATTTTGTTAAACCACTCTGAACTCCACGTCTCTTGCAAGAGGCATTAAAACCGTCTTGTTAAGCTACTGTGACCTCCACCACTCTTCCAAGGGGCATTAAAACTGTCTTGTTAAGCTACTGTGACCTCCACGTCTCTTCCAAGGGGCATTAATACCGTCTTGTTAAACCACTCTGACCTCCACGTCTCTTCCAAGGGGCATTAAAATCGTCTTGTTAAACCACTCTGAACTCCACGTCTCTTCCAAGGGGCATTAAAATTGTCTTGTAAATCTACTGTGACCTCCACGTCTCTTCCAAGGGGCATTAAAATCGTCTTGTTAAACCACTCTGAACTCCACGTCTCTTCCAAGGGGCATTAAAATCGTCTTGTTAAACCACTCTGAACTCCACGTCTCTTCCAAGGGGCATTAAAATTGTCTTGTTAATCTACTGTGACCTACACGTCTCTCCTAAGGGTCATTAATATTGTCTTTTTATTCCACTGGGACATCCTCCACTCTTCCAAGGGGCATTGATATTGTCTTTTTATTCCACTGGGACCTCCACCACTCTTCCAAGGGGAATTGATATTGTCTTTTTATTCCACTGGGACCTCTACCACTCTTTCAAGGGGCATTGATATTGTCTTTTTATTCCACTGGGACCTCCACCACTCTTCCAAGGGGCATTAATATTGTCTTTTTATTCCACTGGGACCTCCACGTCTCTTCCAAGGGGCATTAAAACCGTCTTGTTAAACCACTCTGAACTCCACGTCTCTTCCAAGGGGCATTAAAACCGTCTTGTTAAGCTACTGTGACCTCCACGTCTCTTCCAATGGGCATTAAAACTGTCTTGTTAAACCACTTTGAACTCCACAGCTCTTCCAAGGGGCATTGAAATGTTGTTTTTAATTACCTCTAACCTCCACAACTCTTCCAACGAGCATTGCATTTTCTCCTAATTTTAGTCAGCTTTTGCTTTTCAATGCATAGGCGAACACTAAGGGAGACCCACTCCCCAATAATGGGTAGAAGGTTTTTAGTACGCTGTAATCCACGTCTGTTTCAAGGGGCATGCCTTCCATTCACTGCTTAGGCCAACAGTGTACAGGAGACCTAGTTGCTATAAATGGAAAAAACAGTTTAGTTAAGGCCCTCTGACCTCCATGTCACTTCCAAGGGGCATTGGAGTGCCCCAAAATTTTTGGTAGGCATTTCACTCACTGTATGCCCTATAACTGTGTAGCAGAACCGCTCCTTTTGGAACAGAAACATATCCTACAAGACATGTGTGGTTGACTGGCCTGATATTGATGTGAATGGTCCCTGTTCCTCCTGCTCTTTCTCCTTTGCCACCGCCTCATCCATCATTCATCACCTGAAGCTTTGTTTTAACGGGAGTCATAGAACTGGGATAGTAGCAGGAAAACATCCAGCAATCCTCGGAAGAGGTAGGATATGCGCCAAAACGCTGACCACCTCAGGCCTAGCCGCTACTACATACATGCGCTTGCATACCAAGGAACAGAAAGCTAAGGAGATGGATGGCCTCATGATCATGAATAATTTACTCCTTGTGTAGGAGGCCGTCCACTGCTGCTGTCTACCTTCTGTACTTTGTGTTGAAGCCTGATTGACCCAGGATCCGCAATCCTCTATGTCTGGAGGACGTGTTGCATCCCAGTGTCCAACTGTGTCCCGGCTTCCACAATATTAACCCAGTGTGAAGGTGTCAGTGAGATGGACCATCCCTGGCCACATTCACTTGTCCATGTGTTTGTGGTTAGACTATCCTTCCCACTAAATGCACTGGGGACGGCACAGGTAATGTTTTGGTATGCGCGCTTGTGTATAAGGCGCACCGGGACAAATAGGGGCGGCTGGGGATCGTTTATGGACACCCAGCCGCCCTCAGGCGGCTGGGGACCGAGCGTGGACACCCGGCCGCGGGGCAGCTGGGAACCGAGTATGAACACCCTGCCGCCCCCTGGCGACTGGGGACCGAGCGTGGACACCCGGCAGCCGGGCGGCTGGGGACTGAGTATGGATACCAGGCCGTCGATGCAGCCATGACGTGGTGGCCAGATTTCGCCTCCACATGCCTGAAAGGCCCAATTTCAAGTGCAAGCAAGCAAGCAGTATGGTATTGCAGCCTGGGGTTGGGTGGGTGGCAGGCTGCATACTTGCACTTGCATTGCAAGGAATGGGGAAGGTACAATTGAACACTGCCCTGGGACAAGGACTTGAATGGGGATAGTTGCAAGTCTGTAATGACAGGTGCAGTGCGGGAGGCATCTTCGCATGTGCCATGTGTTGGTGTGCACACACTATAGCGGAATGGGCTGTCCTTCCCACTAAATGCACTGGGGAGGGCACAGGTAATGTTTTGGCATGCGCGCTTGTGTATAAGGCGCACCGGGACAAATAGGGGCAGCTGGGGACCGAGTAGGGACACCCGCCCACCGGGCGGCTCGGGACCGAGTATGGATACCAGGCCGCTGACGCAGCCATGACGTGGTGGCCAGATTCTGCCTCCACATGCCTAAAAGGCCCAATTTCAAGTGCAAGCAAGCAGTATGGTATTGCAGCCTGGGGGTGGGAGGGTGGGAGGCTGCATACTTGTGGGGACTTGAACGGGGATAGTTGCAAGTCTGCAATGACAGGTGCAGGGCGGGAGGCAGCTTCGCATGTGCCATGAACAGGGGGATGGTGTGCACACAAGCGGAATGGGCTGTCCTTCCCACTAAATGCACTGGGGAGGGCACAGGTAATGTTTTGGTATGCGCGCTTCTGTATAAGGCACACCGGGACAGATAGGGGCGGCTGGGGACCGAGTATGGACACCGAACGGCCCCCTGGCGGCCGGGGACGGAGTGTGGACACACGGCCACCGGGCGGCTGGGGACTGAGTATGGATACCAGGCCGCCATTGCAGCCATGACATGGTGGCCGGCGTCTGCCTCCACAAGCCTAAAAGACCTCATTTCAAGTGCAAGCAAGCTAGCAGTATGGTATTGCAGCCTGGGGGTGGGTGGGTAGCAGGCTGCACACTTATGCTTGCATTCCAAGAAAACAAAGCAGATGCTAACTTCTATCATCATCATCATGCTCCTCACCTTGGCACTCTCAGTATGGAGACCTCGCAGCCGACGCAGCCATGAGGTAGTGGCTAGCTTCGGCCTCCTCCAAACTAAAAGGCCCCATTTCAAGTGCAAGCTAGTAGTATAGTAGTAGCAGCCTGCGGGTGGGTGGGTGGTTGGCTGCATATTTGCGCTTGTATTGCAAGGAATGGGGGAGGTGCAATTGAACACTGCCCTAGGACAAGGACTTGCACGGGGATAGTTGCAAGTCTGGATCTTCTGATGCGGCAAGGATCACTTCTAATGGGCACACTTTTAGGCAGTGACCTGGATGTCAGAGATGCTTCCAGGGGTCTTTCCCATGCTGTCCCTATGTCTTTTCAGCACTGTATGCATGTGTCACACAGCACATGGCCAGATAAGGTTGTAAAATGTTAAAATGACATTTCCCGGTGAATGCATTTGTCACGGTTAAAAGCAATACAAAAGTACAAAAACGCATAAAAAATGCTACTTGTGAACATAGCCCAAGGTGTGGAGGAGTATTTTTGCTTTTGGTTATTTATTTTACCTTATACACAAATCTTTACTCTGGAAAGGATATTCCTTAACATATTTCACAGGAAAACAGTTTCAGTTTAGTTTTTGAACGTTTTATTGTGAGCCCGTAAAAGTGGCTTAATTCCTCTGACCACGTTGTTGACAGCAGTGACCTGGGGGTCAGAAATGCTTCCTAGGGCGATTCCCATGCTGTCCCCATGTCATTTGAGCAATGTCACTATCGTTTTGGGCACTTTTTAGGCTTTCTACAGACTGCCGGGGGTGCCACCGCAAAAATGCTCGGGTCTCCCATAGACTAACATTGGGCTCGTTGCTCGGGTCGAGCACCCGAGTATCACGGTGAGCTCGGCCCGAGCTTCGAGCACCCGAGCATTTTAGTGCTCGCTCAACACTAGTACCAACACCTCTTCCATTACAGCCAACCCAGCAAATGGAGACCCAATCAGGAGTCTTCAAATTTCCAAAAATTGGGGGCAGACACCACCAAATTGGCATCAACTTCACCAAATCAGAAATACTATAATGGGGATCGACAACTCTTCCATTACAGCCAAGCCAGCATATGGAGACCCATCCAGGAGACTCCACCAGAGTCACCCAGTGCCCAGTCAGCGAGATGTAATGCCCCTGGCCATGCTTACTCGTTCAGGCGTCTATAGTGAAATGTACCCTGGCAGACATAGATTTAGTCAAGGAATTGGTGATGCTGTCTGTGACATGCTGGTGTAGCGCAGACACAGATTTGTTAAAGAAGTAATGGCGACTGGGCAACTGGTACTGGGGGACTGCGATGGCCATCAGATTTTGGAAAATGTCTGTGTCCACCAGGGGGAAAAGCAGCATTTCCGTGGCCAACAGATTGGAGATGGTGAAGTTCAACCTCTTCGCTTTGTCATGTGTAGGAGGAAACAATCTTTTACATGACCACAACTGCGGGACTAAGGGCTGGCTGAAGTGCTGAGAGAGGGGAGAGTAGGTTGAACACGACCAACTGCTGGACCTTGAGTGAGGTGCAGGCGGAGAAGTTACAGTGGATTGTGAAAGAGGAGGTGTGCTCGTTTAAGCAAAAACAGCAGGCATGTCTATTTCCGTTACAGCTGACGGTGTCACGGGTGTGTCAGAGATGACAGAAAGTCGCCCTGCAGTTGATTGCAGGAGATCTCTACATTTGGCATTACAGACATCTTCTTAGAGGCTTGTCTCTAGGACCCATCGTTTACCTCCCTATGGCTAATTAACACCCGGACTTGGGTGTATAAATGCCTGCTGTGTTTCAGAGGGAGGTGCCCGCGATATTCATTACTCCTTCTGAAGGCTTTAGCAAGAGCAGTACTTTGTCCTCTCTGGAGTTGAGGACGTGTGTGCATTTGTCTGGAGTCGTCTAAAGCTAAGCTAAGCAATTTCCCCCTGTTTGTCCGTCCTGGTTATCTATAGTGTTTAGTGTAGATCTACTAGTGCTCATCTTCTCCCTTCCCTAACCTTAGTCACATGCCAGGGAAAGACAGGGCAAGACATCTGTGCAGCAATTGGTGAAGAGCCAATACAGGGATGTTACGGGAGACAGGGTGATGCTAGATCAACCTAATAGGTCTCCACTTACCCCCTTTCCCTAGAGTCTAGGCTCCCTTTCCCTCTAACATTTGTGTTGCACTAACTCTTTCCCACGCCTTCCATGACAGATGAGCTCTCACTCCGTCTGACTGGAGTGGGTAATCAACCAGAGATTCTGCTGTTGGAGACCTGCGTGACAACACTTGGCAAAGTAACAGAGGAGGAGGAAGAAGCAGCAGATGCAGTTGAGCAGTTGATGGGATGGCTGATGGTTGTTGAGGCCCGCTGGTCTGCATTTTATCGCAGTGAGATTGCCAGAGTAATGCATATTGATTGTGCATCTGACGGTTCATGCATGTGACGCGCCCCCTGGGCCATGTTTGGGGAATACCCGGAGCCGGATCTGTTGGGGGTGGTAGTCCTCGTGGCGGTGACCCGGTCCGTGCCCAGAGTGTCAAACTAAGTGGCGATGTTTTTAGTGGCAGATGGGATATTGTTCGACTACGCCACCCGTTGAATGCGGTTACGAAACCACCGCTGCAGGGCAGACCGCTGAGGCCGGTGGTACAGTTGTGCAGCGTGGGTAGTATAACCCCCAACGGGAGGGGTATGGCCTCAGGGCAGCGGACGTGGATGATGGGGATGGTAGAAATGCACGCAGGCACCAGGAACCACTCAGAGACGGTGCGGTGTAGTTCAGGGTCTTTACTGGTGACAAAGATAGACCCTCCCGGGAGTACTGGCTAGCGGTCGGGGTCTGGTCAGTCCGTGAGCAGACAGGATCTCCCCTGGCCAGGCGGAGTTGTAGGCCTCCCCAACTAACTGTACTCTTCTTGGCTACCTTGCTAGAAGCGGGTAAAAGTAGCCCACGTCCCTGAGTGTACCGTGTGGTGCTCACCCATATGGCCGGTGACTCGGGGCCTTCTGGTAGCCTCCGCTCCACGACGGCGGTGCTGGTCCCTTGCGTGTGACCGTGCCTTCGGGTTTCTTGGCCAGAGGACCTGAAATCCCCTGCTGGTCGGTTTCTGCTGCTGGGTATGGAACAGTCCCCACAGCCTCGGACTCCGTGTCCGGTGAGATCTCTTCAGCCAAGGCGAGCTATCTAGCTTCCAGCCTCTGGCACTCACTCCTGTTCCTACAGAGCTCCTGTTCTTATTTTCCCTGTAACTGATCCACACCAGACCAGACTGTGTCTCTGTCTCTGTCTGTGTTCTTTTCCTACTCACTAACCCTACCTCAGCCACAGTTTATATAGGGGAAGTTCTTCCCCTCCCAGGACTGGGCAGGAGGTGTGGCATGCTTAGGATTCCTGACCAGGAGACCTCCCACCTGCTCACAGACGTAATATTGCTATTACTGTGGTAACCAGAACCCTGGGGTGCCACATTCCCCCCTAGTAAAATTTAGTACTCCGGGACTAAACATATTTTTTTGAAAACATAACAGGGTATAAACAGGAACAATACAATAAGGAAAAACATGTTAAAGTGGTCACGGCGTGTCCGCAACCGGGTGCAATTTTTGAAGCAAAAGGGTGTCCATTTCACCAAAGAACAGGGAGCCGTAACCAGGTAGGGGTCTGTTCTGCCCCGAGTCTTTAACAGTCTTAGTCCGTTCCTGGGTTACGCTCCAAACATATATACAATAGAGTTCTAGTAAATCCACAAAAGATACCTATAAAATAACTGGAAAAACATAATTATTTACAAGCAAAAGTAAACAGGTAAATACCAATAAAACAGTCTAAACACTTTAGATCCTCCAATGTACGGGCAACTGGCCTCTAGTGGCTCTAGTGGACCTACGGAGCTCACTAACTGGTCCTGCACTACAGGGTGTAGGAGCTGTTAAAGGTAAGCTGGGCAGCTGTCTACGGACTCTTTGGCTCACTAGGGGCACGGCAGGCTCACTATAAGCAGAGGGTCGATTCTCCTGGTCTGCTTGTGTGGGGTCTTCTGCCTCCTGGACCGGCTGCTCTTCCAGCTCTACCTGTTTTTCCGTAGGCACTTGGGATGCTGGCTGGAGGAAGGTGAGGACGGGTACCACAACAGCGCCATTTACTTGTGTCCAAGACCGAGGGAAGTCTCCGAGTACAGTACTGACCATCTCTTCCCTTTTCTCTGCGGGTCGAGGGTTTTCTTGATCTTCTTCAGGGTTTCGTAGCTGCTCGGGACACTTCTTCAGGTGATCTCGGGAGACAATGGCTGTGGTTTCTCCTCCATCCTTACTGATTGTGCAGACTTTCGGGTTTTCATGGCTTGAGGGCAGTACAGTGTACGGGTCCTTCTCCCACTGGTCGTCCAACTTGTGGAGCCGTCTTTTCCTCTTCAAGACCTGCTCTCCAGGTACCAGGGGAACAGCGGGAGCATACTGGTTGTAAGTCTTCTCCTGTCTTTCTCTTGCTTGACGGAGACTTCGCTCAATGCTCTCCTGTACTTTCCGGTACTGCTGCTGCCTCTCTGTGTCCCAGTCTGCTTCTGGTGAAGTGTCCTCGGGTGTCAGGACTCCCATATCCAGATCAACAGGCAGCTTACCAGGTCTTGCTCTCATTAGGTAAGCCGGGGTACAGTTGGTAGAACCTACAGGGATGTGGTTGTATAGGTCCACCAGATCAGGCAGTTTCTCAGGCCACAGACTGCGTTCTTCCAGGGGCAATGTTTTCAGAAGGTTTATCACCACCTGGTTCATCTTCTCGCAGAGTCCATTGGTTTGCGGATGATAGGGTGTTGTTCTTATCTTCCGGCAGCCATACAGGGTGCAGAACTCCTGGAAGACTTCCGCTTCAAAGGCAGGTCCTTGGTCCGTCAGCACCTGCTCTGGGTATCCGTGTGGACGGCAGAAGTGCTGCTGGAAGGCTCTAGCTGCTGTTTGAGCCGTTAAGTCCTTGACGGGGACTACAACCAAGAACCGGGAGTAGTGATCCACGATGGTTAACGCATAGACGTAGCCACTTCTGCTGGGGGTCAGTTTTACATGGTCCAAGGCTACCAGTTCCAACGGCTGCCTGGTGACGATGGACTGCAGGGGAGTCTTCTGGCTGGCACGGTCCTTCCTTCTTAGGTTGCATGGGCCACAGTCTCTGCACCACCTCTCGATGGTTCCTCTCATGCCTACCCAGTGGAACCGCCCGCGCAGCAGGAACTCCAGCTTCTTCCATCCGAAGTGCCCAGCTCCGTCGTGGTATGCCTCCAGGACCATAGCCGCGTCTCTTCTTGGCACCACTACTTGCCAGATCAGTTCATGCGTCCGGGAGTTAACCATTCTGCGGCACAACTTCCCCTTGTAAAGGAACAGTCGACTCTTCTCAGCCCACAGTTGCTTGGTCTCCTCCGGAGCGTCTGGGTCAAGGCGGGCATCTGGCTGAGTCAGCATCTCCTTCACTAGTCGGACGGCGGGGTCACTGTCTTGCGTTTCCGCCCAGTTGTAATGAGGTAAGGGGTTGAACGTAGTGGATTGCTTACCCCTTACACGGTGGGAATACTGGGTAGTCCCATGACGGTGAAACGCGGGGAGTTCAACTTCTTCCAGTTCCCCTGGATCTTCCCCTACGTCCGGTAGGTTTGGCATTCTGGACAAGGCATCCGCGTTGGTATTGGAGCGTCCTGCCCGGTATTTGATCGTGAACTCATAGTTGGACAGGCGGGCCATCCATCTCTGCTCCAGGGCACCGAGTCTTGCAGTGTCCAGGTGTGTCAACGGGTTGTTATCCGTGTACACGGTGAACCGGGAAGAGGCGAGGTAGTGCTTAAAGCGTTCGGTGACTGCCCACACCACTGCCAGGAACTCTAGCTTGAATGAGCTGTAATTCTCAGGGTTTCTTTCGGTGGGTCGCAGTTTTCGGCTGGCGTAAGCAATTACCCGTTCTCTCCCCTGCTGGATCTGGGACAGTACGGCTCCTAGCCCGATGTTACTTGCGTCGGTGTAGAGGATAAAGGGCTGGCTGTAATCCGGGTACGCCAGGATTTCATCCCCCGTGAGGGCCATCTTCAGCTGGCGGAAGGACTCTTCTTTAGAGATGAGCGTTGTTCTACTCGAACTGTTCGCCAATCTCAAATTCGAGCTGTTTTGGGCGGTGTTCGAGCCGGTCGGCGAACACGAACAATTTGAGAAAAATTCGGCTGTTCGAGGTTATGTTCGATAACTGTTCGTGCACCAAAATCATAACTGGATTTTTTCTCAGTAATGATGAAAATTAATGTTAATACGCAGTTTGAGTGTACAGCGGGGCGGGGGGAGGGGCAGGGGATGGATCTCTGCAGGAACAATGAAGATCTCCATTTTTTTTTCTCTTTCCCGCATTTGCAGTGGGGAGGTGCAATCTGTCAGCCTATCAGCAGCGCACACACGGAGCGAAGTGCTTTTTTTCACACAAGCAAGGGCATGTGTGATTGGCAGTGTATGTCACATGTCCTTGCCCTATAAGACCAAGCCATTTTCCCCGTCGCCACCATTTTCTCACTGCTGCAGCTGCGTGTTAGACGGCACCGCTGTTGCTGTGTGCGCTATACCTTGTTAATTTCAAGCCAATTTTCACACAAATATACAGATAGCTTGGGAGTAGGGAATAGTTGTGATTGCAGTCCTTTTAAGGACTAGGTTACAGCATTTCCTACGACTTTTATCAGGCAGGTCTGTGCTCTTAAATAGATAGATTGTGGGAGTAAAGACTAATTGTAATTGGAGTCCTTTTCAGGACTAGGTTACATCAGTTCCTATCAGTTTTTGCCAGGCAGGTCTGTGCCAGTGCTGTGCAAGTTTTTTTCACAGCATTTGGCTGAATCTAGCAAAGCTAATCCTTTTTGGCCTATTGCAGAGTGTGTTAGTCAGTGGAGTAGCCTATCTGTGTTGCAAGATATACCACCTGTGTATAGAATACCAATTTTTTTACTGCACCTAGTGAAGTAAAATCTTTTGGGCATAGCATCATTCTATTAGTCCATCTATACTGACCTCCATCAGGTTGCAAACTGAATATAATTTTTTTCTGCATCTAGCTCTGAAAAAATATTTGGGCTTCTAGCAGTGTGTGGGACTTGGTCTATTAGTCCATCTATACTGACCTCCATCAGGTTGCAAATTAAAAATAATTTTTTTCTTCATTTAGCTCTGAAAAAATATTTGGGCTTCTAGCAGTGTGTGGGACTTGTTCTATTAGTCCTTCTATACTGACCTCCAGCAGGTTGCAAATTGAATATAATTTTTTTCTGCATCTAGCTCTGAAAAAATATGTGGGCTTCTAGCGGTGTGTGGGACTTGGTCTATTAGTCCATCTATACTGACCTCCATCAGGTTGCAAATTAAAAATAATTTTTTTCTGCATCTAGCTCTGAAAAAATATTTGGGCTTCTAGCAGTGTGTGGGACTTGGTCTATTAGTCCATCTATACTGACCTCCATCAGGTTGCAAATTAAAAATAATTTTTTTCTTCATTTATCTCTGAAAAAATATTTGGGCTTCTAGCAGCGTGTGGGACTTGGTCTATTAGTCCATCTATACTGACCTCCATCAGGTTGCAAATTAAAAATAATTTTTTTCTGCATCTAGCTCTGAAAAAATATTTGGGCTTCTAGCAGTGTGTGGGACTTGGTCTATTAGTCCATCTATACTGACCTCCATCAGGTTGCAAATTAAAAATAATTTTTTTCTGCATCTAGCTCTGAAAAAATATTTGGGCTTCTAGCAGTGTGTGGGACTTGGTCTATTAGTCCATCTATACTGACCTCCATCAGGTTGCAAATTGAATAAAAAAAATTTCTGCATCTAGCTCTGAAAAAATATTTGGGCTTCTAGCGGTGTGTGGGACTTGGTCTATTAGTCCATCTATACTGACCTCCATCAGGTTGCAAATTAAAAATAATTTTTTTCTGCATCTAGCTCTGAAAAAATATTTGGGCTTCTAGCAGTGTGTGGGACTTGGTCTATTAGTCCATCTATACTGACCTCCATCAGGTTGCAAATTAAAAATAATTTTTTTCTTCATTTAGCTCTGAAAAAATATTTGGGCTTCTAGCAGTGTGTGGGACTTGTTCTATTAGTCCTTCTATACTGACGTCCAGCAGGTTGCAAATTGAATATAATTTTTTTCTGCATCTAGCTCTGAAAAAATATTTGGGCTTCTAGCGGTGTGTGGGACTTGGTCTATTAGTCCATCTATACTGACCTCCATCAGGTTGCAAATTAAAAATAATTTTTTTCTGCATCTAGCTCTGAAAAAATATTTGGGCTTCTAGCAGTGTGTGGGACTTGGTCTATTAGTCCATCTATACTGACCTCCATCAGGTTGCAAATTAAAAATAATTTTTTTCTGCATCTAGCTCTGAAAAAATATTTGGGCTTCTAGCAGTGTGTGGGACTTGGTCTATTAGTCCATCTATACTGACCTCCATCAGGTTGCAAATTAAAAATAATTTTTTTCTTCATTTAGCTCTGAAAAATATTTGGGCTTCTAGCAGTGTGTGGGACTTGTTCTATTAGTCCTTCTATACTGACCTCCAGCAGGTTGCAAATTGAATATAATTTTTTTCTGCATCTAGCTCTGAAAAAATATTTGGGCTTCTAGCGGTGTGTGGGACTTGGTCTATTAGTCCATCTATACTGACCTCCATCAGGTTGCAAATTAAAAATAATTTTTTTCTGCATCTAGCTCTGAAAAAATATTTGGGCTTCTAGCGGTGTGTGGGACTTGGTCTATTAGTCCATCTATACTGACCTCCATCAGGTTGCAAATTAAAAATAATTTTTTTCTGCATCTAGCTCTGAAAAAATATTTGGGCTTCTAGCAGTGTGTGGGACTTGGTCTATTAGTCCATCTATACTGACCTCCATCAGGTTGCAAATTGAATAAAAAAATTTTCTGCATCTAGCTCTGAAAAAATATTTGGGCTTCTAGCGGTGTGTGGGACTTGGTCTATTAGTCCATCTATACTGACCTCCATCAGGTTGCAAATTAAAAATAATTTTTTTCTGCATCTAACCCAGCCAATAGTTTTGGCCTAATACCACAGTTTGGCCACTCAGCTCTGCTCGGTTACCATCCATTGTTTTTTTGTGCAAACAACTCCAGAGTTGTGAATTAGTTAACCACCAAAATGAGTGGAAAAAGGCCTGCTGCTGGTGGAAAGGGGAATAGGCGTGTTGGGAAGGGGAAAAAAGGTTGTGTCCGTGGGGTAGGTGCAGAAGAAAGACCATCTTCCAGCCAAACTAAAATGTCTACTTCTTTTAGCGGACAATGTGATAAGATCCCTTTCTTACGGCCACGCCAATCGCTACAAATTCCAGATGAGGCACAAAAACAGCAGGTGCTTCAACGGATATCAAGTGCTCCTTTAAGTGGGCTCTCCTCCACATCAACTTCAACATCACAAATACTCCAGTCCTCAAAGGTGTCACCCAAATCGCACTTGCTTCCTCACAGCTCCCAAATCTCCAGCTGCCCGTCTGAGTATGAGGTAGAACAGATGGTTGAGTCTGCAGAGCTGTTTACTCATACTATAGCCTGGGAATCAGAGGTCAGCTCCAGCGCTTCTGTGAATCCAGACGAGGAAATGATCTGCACTGATGCCCAGAATCTTTATGAGTCGGATCCAGGACCAGACGCAGAAGGTTCTGACCATAATGTAGACCCTCATTCCCAAACTGTAACTCCTGTTGGTGGAGACAATGAGGAAGACGATGATAAGACTCAAATACCTGATTGGAGCGACAACTTTAGTTTTTTGTCAGGGCAGGAACAGGTTGGCTCTGAGGACGACGGGTGTGATAACGCACAGGGTGATGATGATGAGGTCGGTGATCCCACTTACTGTCAACCCACAGTCAGCCAAGAGATGAGGTCAGCAGAGGAGGTGGAGGAAGATGCTAGTGACGACGAGGTCAGGTTGCGCCTTCCTGGACAGAGACGTAGTACTGGAAGCACGTCAACAACTGCATCCTCAAACACAACTCTGCCTCTCACCACAAGTCGTGGTGGCTCTTCAGGTCGCATGGGTGCTAAGCCTTGCATAGCCTGGGCATTTTTTCAGATCGATAAAGATGACCCAACTAGTGTTATCTGTAACATTTGTCAGCAAAAGCTAAGTAGAGGCCAAAAAATACATAGTTTGAGTACTTCATGCATGAACCGGCACATGGACATGAAGCATAAGTTGCAGTGGGAAGCTCAGTGTGCTACAATGCGGTCTAGCCGGCCGGGCCAACCACCGTCTGCCATATCTTGTGCATCCGCGGCCTCTTCATCCTCTGTGACTGGGGGGACAGCAGTCACACCTGTTTTGGGGCGCAGACCTGCCACCTCTTTACCCGCAACAGCCAGCGTGATTGGCAGGTCATCATTTTCTTTGGAGGTGGTAACACCAGCTGGTGTTGAGCGCTGTCCGACATCGATAGCACCACCTTTGGATCAAGGCAACCTAACATGTCCGCCTGCATCTTCCTCACAGACCGGCAGTTTGCCGGGGACACCCTTGTCAACCCCGTCTAAGCACAATAGCCAGCCCTCGGTCCCTCAGATGTGGACAAGTAAAAGACCATTTCCTCCTAGCCATGAGAAAGCTAAGAGGTTGAATTTCACCATCTGCAAGCTCTTGGCTACAGAAATGCTGCCTTTCCGCCTGGTGGACACAGAGGATTTTCGAGACCTTATGTCCGTCGCAGTGCCCCAGTACCAGATGCCCAGTCGGCACTACTTCTCAAAGAAAGGTGTGCCTGCGCTCCACCAGCATGTCGCACACAACATCACCGCTTCTTTGAGAAACTCTGTGTGTGACAGGGTGCATTTCACCACAGACACTTGGACGAGTAGGCATGGACAGGGGCGTTACATGTCGCTGACTGGGCACTGGGTAACTATGGTGACAGCAGGACAAGGGGCTGCTGTCCAAGTCTTGCCGTCCCCACGAGTTGTGCGTCAATCCTCTTTATGTCATTTTTTCTCCACTGCTTCTGCCTCCTCAACCTCCTCTCGGTCTTCCACCTGCACCCAAAGCCTGTCTGGTCATGCCACAAGCTTTCTAACTGCGCAGAAGGGATCCTGCACACCTCCTTACTATGCTGGCAGTAGGGCTCAACGTCATCAGGCGGTTTTAACATTGAAATGTCTGGGAAATGTGAGTCACACAGCTGAGGAGTTGTGGTCAGCTCTGGAGAACCAATTTCATGAATGGTTGTCTCCACTGGACCTGAAACCAGGGAAGGCCGTGTGCGACAATGCTGCAAACCTGGGTGCGGCCCTTCGCCGGGGCAATGTCACACACGTGCCTTGTATGGCTCACGTGTTGAACCTGGTTGTCCAGCAATTTTTAGCCCACTATCCCAGACTAGATGGCCTTCTGCAGAGGGCACGGTCGCTGTGTGCTCACTTCCGCCGTTCGCATCCCGCAGCTCAGCGACTTACATCTCTACAGAAGTCGTTGGGCCTGCCACTTCACCGGCTAAAATGCGATGTGCCTACCCGGTGGAATTCAACTCTGCACATGTTGCAGCGACTGTGGCAGCACCGACAAGCCCTGGTGCAATACGTTCTGACGTATAGCCTGGGCCAACGAGATTCAGAGGTGGGGCAAATCACGCTGGAGGAGTGGTCTCAGATCAGGGACCTATGCACCCTTCTGCACAGTTTTGAAATGGCGACGAAGATGTTTAGTGCTGACGATGCCATTATCAGCATGACTATTCCGGTGATTTACATGCTGGAGCACATGTTAAACAGAATTCGGAGTCAGGTGGTGGGACAAGAGGAGGTGGAGGAAGTAGAGGAGGAGGAGTTGTATGCGGAAGGGCTAACATCTGCAAGGTCCAGACGGTCGGCAGCACCAAGGCGGCAGGCATGTGAGGGTGGGGGAGATGATTTTACCAGGGCGCATGGTAGCAGCCAAACTAGTGAGGAAGGTGCAGGAGCCCAGGAAGAAGTGGAGGACGAACTGATGGAAGACTCATCAGATGAGGGAGACCTTGATCACATTTCTGTTGTGCGAGGTTGGGGGGAGAGGACAGAGGAAGGAAGCATGATTGCTACCTCGCCACCAACACAACAGGGACTTGGTGCTCCTGGATGCGCAACACACATGAGTGCCTTCTTGCTGCACTACCTGCAACATGACCCTCGAATTGTGAGAATTAGAAATAATCCTGACTACTGGGTTGCCACACTGTTAGATCCCCGGTACAAAAGTAAATTTGCAGAAATTATTCCTGCCATAGAAAGGGATGCACGCATGCAGGAGTATCAGCAGAGACTGTTGCAGAATCTTACATGTGCTTTTCCACAAAATACCAGTGGTGCACGTAGTGAATCTCACAGTTCCAACTTGCCAACCGTGGGACCGTCAAGTGTTCAGCACTCAAACCGTAACAGAACCACAGTATCTGCTGGTAACATCAATTTTGCGGAATCATTTCACCACTTTTTTAGCCCATCCTTTGCAAGGCCACAGGAGACAAGAAGTCTGACACATAGTCAACGCCTAGAGACGATGGTACAGGAGTATCTCCAAGTAAACATTGAAGCCACGACTGTGTCACTGGACCCTTGCTCTTTTTGGGCTTCCAATCTGGATAAATGGCCGGAGCTAGCCACTTACGCCTTGGAGATCTTGTCATGCCCCGCAGCCAGCGTTCTGTCTGAACGTGTGTTCAGCGCTGCTGGTGGTGTGCTGACAGATAAGCGCACGCGGCTCTCCACTGATAATGTAGACAGACTCACGTTCATAAAGATGAACAAATCATGGATCCGAAACGACTTTTCTACCCCTGTGTCATCCTGGGGAGAGTAAAAGCTTGATGATTGGTTAAAATCACCCTACCAACCGTTTTAAGCTTTCAAATTACTAATCATGTTTATCTGTATCTTGACTGGAAAATAATTTGGGCTTTGTAGCAGTGTGCAGCACTGATCCTATTAGGCCATCTATAATAAGCTTCACCAGATTTAAAATTAAAAATAATTTTTAGCTGCATCTAGCCCGGAAAATAATTTTGGGGCTCCGAGATGCGCAAGACACATAAGTGCCTTCTTGCTGCACTACCTGCAGCATGACCCTCATATTGTCAGAATTCGAAGTAATCATGACTACTGGGTTGCCACACTCTTAGATCCCCCAAACTTTTCGATCAACCTTTTCATTTTAATAAAGACCAAAAAAATGGTCATTTTTGAAATTATAAGCATTAGCAGGTTGTTAGAAACTGAAATCAAACAGTTTTCAACTCAAAACTTTATTCTAGGTGATGTTACATTTTCACATAGGACCCCTTGTTCGAAAGGAGCTTCTGAACTCTCTCGTCCATTGAATTTGTCAGGTTTTGGATGGTTTCTGCTTCAATTGTTTTGCATGAGGACAGAATACCCTCCCAGAGCTGTTGCTTAGATGTGAACTGCCTCCCGCCATCATAGACACTCCTTTTAATGATGCTCCAAAGGTTCTGAATGGGGTAGAGGTTAGGGGAGCATGGGGGTCACACCATAAGTTTGTCCCCTTTTATGCCCATATCAGCCAGAGATGCAGATGTTTTATGTGCAGCATGAGATGGTGCATTATCATGCAGAAAAATGATCTTGCTGTGAAATACACGGTTCTTCTTCTTGAACCATGGCAGGAAGTGCTGTTTGAGAAAATCCACATACATTATGGAGTTCATCTTTAGCGCCTTCAGGGATCCTAAAGGGGCCGACAATCTCTCTCCCCATGATTCCAGCCCAAAACATTACTCCACCTCCTCCTTGTTGGCGCTGTAGCCGTGTTTGCGTGGGGTGTCCATCAACCAGCCATCCTCCACTCCATTCATCTGGACCATCGAGCGCTGCACGGCACTCATCCGTGAACAAAACAGTTTTGAAATCAGTCTTCATGTAATGTTTGGCCCACTGGAGCCGTTTCTGCTTGTGTGAAGTGGATAGAGGAGGTCGACAGGATGGCATATGCACAGCTGCAAACCTCTGAAGGACCCTGCATCTTGTTGTTCGGGGGACGTTGGAGGCACAAGCAGCTTCAAAAACTTGTCTGCTGCTATGACAAGACTTTTTTGCCGCTGCTCTTTCAACCTGACGTAATTGCCTGTAGGAAAGAGTCCTCAATTTGCCCTTATCAGCACGCACACGTGTGTACTGTGAATCAGCTACATACTTCTTGATTGCCAAGACACTTCATCCTGATCATCGCACAATGTTGATTGTAGTCATGCCTTGACCTAAACACTCCACAATTTGTTGCTTCTCAGCAGCCGACACATCCTTTTTCTTTCCCATTTTGGCAGAAAATGTAGGCTGCTTAATAATGTGAGAGAGCCTTCTTAAGTAGTCTTGCCTTTCATTGGACACACCTGCCAAACTAATTAGCACAGGTGTCTGCAATTGCTTACAGTGATATAAAGAGCCCTGACACACATCACCATCAATGAGTTTAACTGACAAACAAACAAATTCTTCCCTTATCACTCCTAAACACTTTTTGCATAATAATTTGGAACGCGGTGTACATGTGCTTTTCCACAAAACACCAGTGGTTCACGTAGTGAATCTTACAGTTCTAACTTGCCAACCGTGGTCTGTATGGAATTGTTCAATAAAGGGCCCAAAATTAAGATAACATAGATGGGAGAGGTCTCTATGAATAGGAATTCCTAAGTATTTGATACCCTGTGAGGGCCAGGCAAAGGGAAAGTTGGACTGGATGGAATCCTATATGGATTTAGGGAGGGAGACATCGAGGGCCTCAGACTTCGCTGCATTGATTTTAAAATTTTACCATGTAACAAAGTGATCTATTTCAGCCATAACAGCAGGGATGGATATATGTGATTGAGTGATATATACTAGGACATCATCAGCAAATAGAGAGCACTTGTACTCGGTGCCTCCCACCTCAATCCACCTAATATTGGGGTTATGGCAAATTGATGAGAGCAGGTGCTCCGTCACTAGGATGTATAAGAGAGGGGACAGAGGACATCCCTGCCTTGTCCCATTGGTGATTGTGAAAGGTGATGAAAATGTTCTGACGCACCCCCTGGGCCTTGGGACACCCGGAGCCGGACCCTTTTTGGTGGATGCTGGTGGTTGTAGTCTTCGTGGCGGCGATCCGGTTCCGTGGCTCAGGGCGGTCAAACCAGTGGCGGAACTATTTATGTGGTTTTGATGTTTAAATGTCCGACTACGCCACCCGTGGATTGCGGTCAGAGTGAACCGCCGCTACAGGGCAGACCGCTAAGGCTGGTGTTGTGGGTGCAGCAGAGCGTAGCATAACTCCCCACGGGAGGAGTATAGCCTCAGGGCAGTGTATGCGGAGGATGGGGGTGATGGTGCAGGGCAGCAGCAGTAACGACACGGAGTCAGTGATGCAGTTCAGGGCCTTTACTCACAGTTCTTATTATCCAGACCACGTCTGCAGGTAACGGCTGCCCACGTCGTACTGTGCTCACCAGGTGAGGGGCTCAGACAACTCCCAGATAACTTTGGAGCGCTTCACAGGACCCCCTTTGTGTGTCCTTTGTCTGGCCTTTCTTACCAACACTTCTGTCCGGCTGCCTCGGGCCTCCTCTTGGTAAACTTGGCGCCAGTTTCCCTGACCCTATGTGGTGCCTTCCTAGCGGGTGGAGCAAGGGGCTGCGCCACATAAAATGTCAGAGCCTCCGGTTTCTAGCTGAGGGTCGTTTCCTGCCTCCACTAGTTCGGGGACCGGTCTCCCCCTTTGGCCTGACCCCTCCACGCAGGTGGATTCGGGCGTGCGGTGGCGACTCGCCCGTCCGCACCCCTGGGATCCCTTCATTCCTCGTTCCTGGAGCCTTCTCCGCTCCTCTTCCTTCCTTCTCCCTCTTGCAGGCCTGGGCCTCTGTTACTAGGCCCGCCTCCGGAGCAGAGCTCATGCAGAGCCCCTGCTCCCTGCCACTTCTGCTCAGACTTCTCTGCACTGAACTAAGATGGTGCCCACCTTTTATACTCCCTTCTCAATGCACCCAGGAACTGCTTCCTCCCTGCTCCTGCACTGCAGGGTTCCCCTTCCTCAGTGTTCCCTCCCCCCACTCCAGCCAGGGACAGGGACTGTCGTGCCCATCTCAGGGGCATATTGGTCGCCCTGCCCCACGGCAATGTGGTGTGATGCATGCAGGTGTCGGGTCCTGATCCACACTCCATCCTTATCTGAGAGTGAGATATCACACCTCTGGGTGAGGTGCAATACGTCTGTAGCAACCGAGCCCTCGGTGCTACAGTTCCATTTATCTTCAGCCTAGGTGACGTATTGTGATACAGGGCCGTGATTTTGGCTATAAAAGGGTCCCCTAGACCCCTACCCCAAGCTTTTTAAGAGAATCATATATGGCGTGCCAGGAGACTCTATGGAATGCTTTCTCAGCATCCAACGAGAGTATCTACTTACAAATTTTAACTGCATCTAGCCCAGGAAATACTTTGTGCCTAGTAGCAGTGTCTGCTAGTCAGCGGATTATCCCGGCTGTTAAGCAAGCTACACCACCTGTAGTTTGGACACTTAATTTTTTCAAAGGAAATGCTTCGGGACCACGGGATACTTAGTGAAGAGCATCAGGAGGCACCCCAAGGCATAGGGGCTGGGACTGGCACTAGGATGCCTTGCGGTGGACAGCCGAGCTCGATCCTTATAAAAGCTTTTTAACTGCAGCAGCTTTAGTGGACGCTACTGGAGCTGGAATTACGCGGCTGCTGGCATGAGACTTGCCCTCCAATAGATCCTTGTAAATGGATTTAAAGTGTATTCATTCAAATTAGAGGGACAATTTAAATTAAAAAGCTTAGAGCTGCCTCCACCACAGGGGGGCTCTCTCGACCCACCAGCGGACAGGCACCAGTATTGGGAGAGGGGGGCTGGCCGTCAGGGTTCACCGCGGCTCTGGCACAAACCCGGCGACACGGAGGTGGCACGGGCAGGAGCGGACTGGCCGTCTCGGCTTCTCACTTTTTGGATTTTAGAAGGGCATGACATGCCTATATCTGTGTCTCCCCCTCCTTTTACTCCTCCACCTCTTTTCTTTTCGCATGACTATATGTACTTGTCACTTTTCCATGTGTTAGTTGTGTCTTCTGAGCAGTTTGTCAGCTTTTGGACACCTTTGAAGGTGTTTTCTATGTGTTTCTATGTGTTTTTGTTTGCCTGCCATTGGTTTTAACGGTGTTCGAAGGTGTTCGACGAACAGTTCGACGAACAGTTCGGCGAACACACGGGTGTTCGACGAACCGAACCGAACTCGAACACTACGGGGGTGGCTCAACACTACTCTTCTTCCAGTTTCTCCCATCTGAAGGGCGGCTTCTGGTTCTTGACCTTCCTGGACTGGCCTATCAGGAGATCCTGCATAGGAGCTGCCTTTTTGGTGAAACCGGGAATGAACCTTCGGTAGTAGCCTACCAACCCGAGGAACTGCCGCACTTCCTTTACGCTGGAGGGTCTTGGCCATTCCTTAATCGCGGTGATCTTATCAGGGTCGGGAGCCACTCCGTCAGCACTCACCACGTGTCCCAGGTACTGCACTTTTGGTTTTAGCAGGTGACACTTCGACAGTTTCACCTTCAGACCGTAGTTTGCCAGGGCTTCAAACACTTCCGCCAGGTGTTTCAGGTGGTCCTCGTAGGTTTTGGAATAAACTATAACATCGTCCAGGTACAGCAGGACCGTCTCGAAGTTCCGGTGTCCCAGACAGCATTCCATCAATCGTTGGAAGGTTCCTGGTGCGTTGCAGAGTCCGAACGGCATGCAGGTAAACTCGCTAAGTCCCATCGGGGTGGTGAATTCGGTCTTCTCCCGGTCCGCCTCTGCTACAGGAACCTGCCAGTACCCGCTAGTGAGATCCAAAGTGGAGAAGAAGTTAGCAGATTTTAAAGCAGCCAAAGACTCCTCTATCCTTGGTAAGGGGTACGCATCTTTGTGTGTGATACGGTTGATTTTCCGGTAATCTACACACATTCTCATGGTGTTGTCTTTCTTTTTAACCAAGACTAGTGGAGCTGCCCAGGGGCTACAGCTATCCCTGATTACCCCAGCCTCCTTCATGTCTCTAAGCATCCCCTTGGCGTGTTGGTAGTGTGCAGGGGGTATGGGACGATACCTCTCCTTTATGGGAGGATGGTCTCCCGTGGGGATGTGATGTTCCACTCCCTTCACTCGCCCGAAGTCTAGCGGGTGTTTACTAAACACTCTCTCGTACTCTCGAACCACCCGATAGACTCCCTGTTTCTGGTGTGAGGGAGTGGAGTCAGTACCCAAATGCAGTTGCTGACACCAGTCCTCCATTTGTTGCTTAGAGCCGTTACCTTCCTCTGGATGAGATGGAGGCAAGGGTTCCACGGACTGTACAGAATTTTGGTTGATGGTATACAATTTGGCTAGCGTAGCATACCGGGGCAGGTACACTTCCCTCTTCCCGATATTTATTATGCGAACGGGCACCCTCCCATGGCGTACATCAACCACCCCCCGTGCCGTCAAAATGGTGGGCCTACTATCTGAGTAGACTGGTTCTACCATTGCCTGGTAATCTCTACCTCTCAGACCAATAGCTGCCCGGCACCAAATCATCATTTCACTTTTCGGGGGCATGGCAATAGGGAAATGGTCACACATTCTCACGCTACCAATCTCACCACCGGAGAGTTCCACCTGTTGCCGTCGCATCAGTGCCCGGATCTCTTTTTGGAGCACTCGCTGCTGGCCGGAGCTGGCGTTCTTGGCAACCTGCTGTAAAATGAGAATCACCTCTGCAAGACAATTTTCAATCACATTAGTTCCTAGAGTTATCTTTGGGTGACTCTCGCGCTTGTCAATGTCCACAATGATCAGTCCCTGTGCTGCCAGTTCGACTTTACCGATTTTAATGGTCATCTCTTTAAATCTGATCTGTGGCACGGGCTGACCATTGCTGGCGATGATACTCAAGTCGTCGTCTGGGTAGCGGGTTATATCCGAGTCTTTCCAGTACTGCTTGAAGAGCACGTACGGGATGGTGGTGACCTGTGACCCGGTGTCAAGTAGGGCACTCATAGGAATGCCATCCAGTACTACAGGCAAGACTGGACGTCCTCCCACGTATTTGTCACGCCAGTTCGATGGGCCTGGTGATCTTATTCCTAGGGGTTGGCCCTCTACCCCAGGTTGTGCCAGTTTTAAAGGACAGTACCTTGCCATATGTCCGGGTTGATTTCAGCGGCGGCAGATGGGTTGTCCGTCCTCGTTGTATCGGTCGCTGGGTCTTCCTCTGGCCGGTGGGGTCCTCCTTGGTCGGCGCCACGGGATATCCTCCGGTCCGGATGCCAGCTGGATCTTCCCTGGAGTAGAAACCTGTAAAGACTGCACAGTTCGGGTTAGCGCGGCAACGCTTTTAGTTAGCTCTTGGACCTGATGGTGCAGGTCTGTAGCCGGGTCATTGTTTAAAGCCTGCGCATCAGCTCCCACAGGCCCTGCCGACAAGGGCGCCGTCTCCTGGTGGTAAGTGGTAGCAGGGCGTTTGTGGGTCACAGCGCCACCTGGTGCCGGTTCTCGGAGCACCCGGATGGCTCTGTCCTTGAACTGTGCAAAGTCCAGATGAGGGTTCTGTAAGGCCATTGCTCGCAACTGGGTTCGGTGGGCATTGCAATGTAGACCCTCTATAAATTGTTCAGTCAACAGCTTGTCTTCGTTTCCCACGCCGTCAGGGTCGGCCTGCTTAATGGCTCTCAGGGCCTCTTGTAGGTTTAGCGCATAGTCCCTTATATTCTCATGTGCTCGCTGCTTGCACCCGTATAATCTAAGCTTGATCTCGGCTGAGGTACGGGTATCAAAGGTGTCCTTCAGCCGGGCTAGTATCTCTGCGACAGTCCTCCTCCTCCCAAGTGGCCAGGACTTTACCTCCCTTTGGGCTGCCCCTGTTAATTGAGCCACCAGGATGCTCACTTTTTGCTCTTCTGTGAGGGGGTACACCTGGAAGAGGCTATCCAGCCTTTCTCTGAAGTCATTTAGGGTATGTGACTCCCCTGAGTACTGGGGTAGCCAGGCTGCCCCCGGGATGTAGGGCATGGTGAAAGGCATGACCGCAGCAGCGGTGGTGCTGGCGGTGGCTGTGGCAGTGAAGCTCTCCTCCGTATCCGACATCCTCCTCCCCCCTAGTGGACCGTGGCCTACCTTGCGATGATCCTCTTCCGTAGGCCGCGGCTCCGCAGTGGATCGTCAGGGTTGAGGACCTTCCGTCGCACTCCTGTGACGTCGGCGTCTGCTGGGTTCCTTCCAGGACCTTACGCAACGTCCGGACGTGAGGCGGGGCTTCAGTTCTCGCGCGCTTTCGGAGTCCACGCCCCTCTTCTTCCCGCGCGGCGTCCTCGAGATGGCGTCCAACGGCGGGAAAACTCCACGGATGGCGGGAAGAAGGCAAAAGATGGCGTCGGATGGCGGGAAAACTCCACGGATGGCGGGAAGAAGGCAAAAGATGGCGTCGGATGGCGGGAATCTTCACCACAGGTAAGTTTAACAGTCTTTTTCAGGCACGCAGTACCCGGTGGTTGCGGGCACGAAATCCTGCCGACTACGCCAAAAGTTGACGCGCCCCCTGGGCCATGTTTGGGGAATACCCGGAGCCGGATCTGTTGGGGGTGGTAGTCCTCGTGGCGGTGACCCGGTCCGTGCCCAGGGTGTCAAACTAAGTGGCGATGTTTTTAGTGGCAGATGGGATATTGTTCGACTACGCCACCCGTTGAATGCGGTTACGAAACCGCCGCTGCAGGGCAGACCGCTGAGGCCGGTGGTACAGTTGTGCAGCGTGGGTAGTATAACCCCCAACGGGAGGGGTATGGCCTCAGGGCAGCGGACGTGGATGATGGGGATGGTAGAATTGCACGCAGGCACCAGGAACCACTCAGAGACGGTGCGGTGTAGTTCAGGGTCTTTACTGGTGACAAAGATAGACCCTCTCGGGAGTACTGGCTAGCGGTCGGGGTCTGGTCAGTCCGTGAGCAGACAGGATCTCCCCTGGCCAGGCGGAGTTGTAGGCCTCCCCAACTAACTGTACTCTTCTTGGCTACCTTGCTAGAAGCGGGTAAAAGTAGCCCACGTCCCTGAGTGTACCGTGTGGTGCTCACCCGTATGGCCGGTGACTCAGGGCCTTCTGGTAGCCTCCGCTCCACGACGGCGGTGCTGGTCCCTTGCGTGTGACCGTGCCTTCGGGTTTCTTGGCCAGAGGACCTGAAATCCCCTGCCGGTCGGTTTCTGCTGCTGGGTATGGAACAGTCCCCACAGCCTCGGACTCCGTGTCTGGTGAGATCTCTTCAGCCAAGGCGCGCTATCTAGCTTCCAGCCTCTGGCACTCACTCCTGCTCCTACAGAGCTCCTGTTCTTATTTTCCCTGTAACTGATCCACACCAGACCAGACTGTGTCTCTGTCTCTGTCTGTGTTCTTTTCCTACTCACTAACCCTACCTCAGCCCCAGTTTATATAGGGGAAGTTCTTCCCCTCCCAGGACTGGGCAGGAGGTGTGGCATGCTTAGGATTCCTGACCAGGAGACCTCCCACCTGCTCACAGACGTAATATTGCTATTACTGTGGTAACCAGAACCCTGGGGTGCCACACATGTAGTTGTCATATTGTTGCAATTTTAACCCTCTAATGAGTCTATTTTTCCAAAGTTGGAAGATAACGTGAATTGTCTCATCCTTTGCGGTGTCAAAAAAGCTCAGGATAGGCAACCCTTGCCACCCCTGCGAGCTTCAGTTCTGCGACCGCTGCTGACCACAGCCACAGTTGTGGCTAAGGATGCAGTGCTCAACATGGTTGTATCACTTTGTGCCTGTGTCGTAGGTCTGAATAAAGTAGATTATAAGCGCTAAAATATTACAAGCTGAGATTTGGCCTGCTGTATCATGTTCGTACATACCCCAAGGATACAACGCCCTTCATTAAGGTGTGCACATATCCCAAGGAAACAATGCCCTTTATTAAGGTGTGCACATAGCCCAAGGATGCAAAGCCCTTTATTAAGATGTGTAGAATTTTTAGGCAGATTGTAAATGGGGAAAAAAAGAGATTTAGCTGACTCTGAAAAGTCAAAAATTGATACAAGTCTCACAGAGGGTGCAGCACTCCTGATGCACATTCACTGGCAAAGATTTGAGAAGAATCAAACGTGAAGTGACCAAGAAACCATTATCCTCCAGAGCTTTCATATTCCAGAAAGGCAACCTCCCTGGAGCCCAGAAGTACGAGGTGCTCATTGCTCAGAGACAAGGTGAGGAAGTCTGAACCCAACCACCATTGAGCAAGACACAGAAAGAGAAACGTCATGACTGGGCCAAGAAATAGCTGAAAACAGATTTTTCAAAAGTTTTATGGATTGATGAGATGAGAGCGACTCTTGATGGACCAGATGGATGTGCAATGGTTGGATCAGTAACGGCACAGACTTTCACTTTGACACCAGCAATAGTGATGGGCGAGCACTAAAATGCTTAGGTTCTCGTTGCTCGGGTTGAGCACAGTGGAATACTCGGGTGCTTGACCCGAACAACGAGCCCAATGTAAGTCTATGGGAAACTCGAGCATTTTTCAGCCGGCTCCCCCCGGCATTCTGCAGAGGGCCTAAAGATTGCCCAAATCGATAGGAAAAGTGCTGAAATGCCAAGGGAACAGCATGGCAAAGACTTCTGGAATCATTTCTGACTCCCAGGTCACTGCTGTCAACAATGTTGTCAGAGGTATTACGCCACTTTTACGGACTCACAACAAAACATACAAAAACGAAACCAAAATGGATGTTCCTGGGAAATATGTTAAAGAACATCCTTTCCAGGGTAATGACTTGTATATATGGCAAAATAAATAACCAAAAACAAAAATACTCCTCCACACCTTGGGCTATGTTCACACGTAGCGTTTTTGATGCGCTTTTGCAATTTCACATTGCTTTCAACCATGACAAATGCATTCACCGGGAAATGTCATTTTAACATTTTACAACCTTATTTGGCCATGTGGTGTGTGAGACATGATCAGACACATCCTGTTTCATTTATGATGGAGAGACTCTGAAAGTCACAAAGCCTATTTTTATAGGGCCATCGGTCAGCCTTTATTATTCTTAAAGGCCAGCAGTCGGCCCTCACTATTCTTAGAGATCCATCAGCCAGCTATGCTTTGTTGTTCCCATTACTACAGAGTGGGTCTCCTATACTGTTATTGTATATGCAATGAGTGGCAGAGCTGCCCAAAATTTGGACGCACCCCAAAAACACTTTGAAAATTTGGAACCCTTTGAAGAGACTTAGAGGAGGGCCTCCTAAAAACAATGTTCCCATTATTAAGAAGTGGGTCTCCCATACTGTTTGCCTATGCAGTGAATGCAAGGGCTGCCAAAAATTTGGACCTACTCCAAAACCACTTGGAAGAGACGTAGAGGAGGGCCTTCTGAAAAACAATGTTCCCATTATTAGGAAGTGGGTCTCCCTTTGTGTTTGCCTATGCAGTGAATGCAAGGGTTACCAAAAATTTGGAGGCACTCTAATACCCCTTGGAAGAGACCTGGAGGTCAGAGAGCCTCCTGAAAACAATGTTCCCATTATTAGGAAGTTGGTTTCCCATTGTGTTTGCCCATGCAGTGAATGCAAGGGCTGCCAAAAATTAGGAGGCACTCCAATGCGGCAGGACAGGCCAGTACCTCAAAGGCGTAGAGAGCCAGTTCATTCCACGTATCCAGCTTGGATACCCAATAATTGTAAGGCACAGAGTAATCACGGAGGACTTTGGTACGGTCGGCAACGTACTCCCTCAGCATCTTCCTAAACTTTGCACTCCTTGTGAGAGTACCCCGCGCCTCAGGGCCTGTCCTATGGGAGGGGCTGAGAAAATTCTCCCAGAACGTCGACAGTCTTCTGACGCGCCCCCTGGGCCAGTGTTGTTTGGGGGATACCCGGAGCCGGATCAGATGGGGGTTGTAGTCTCCGAGTGGCGGTGACCCGGTCCGTGCCCAGGGTGTCAAGCTCAGTGTGTGGCAGTCCTACAGATGTTACTGGATGTTCTTTAGTGTCGACTACGCCACCCGTTGATTTGCGGTCACTACGGCCGCCGCTGCAGCAGGGTCTGCTGAGGCTGGTGGTGTGTGTGCAGCTCAGGTAGTATAACCCCCAACGGGAGGGGTATAGCCTCAGGGGGTCAGTTGCAGAGGATGGTGGTTGTGGAGGTGCAGTGAGGATGGTAATGAAACTCAGAGTCGGGCTGTGCAGTTCAGGGTTTTTACTTACTGCTTTTGTGTTGGTCACTCCGGCCTTGAGTGACCACCCGAGCCGTGCTGCGTCCACCAGGTCCTGGACTCGGCCAACCCCCAGGTGATTCTGGAGCGTGTTCCTGAGCTCCCTTTCTGACTTGTCCTTCTCTCTGGCCTTCCCCACCAGGGATCCACCTAAGTCCGGCTCCCTCGGGCCTCTTGTTGGTAAAACCCTTGTCTCTGGGTTCCCTGACCCTATTCTTGGTTTGCCTTCCGGGTGGATTTAGTGGGTGGTCGTGGCAGATCCTGCCCACGACCTCCGGTCTCTGGCTAAGGATTAGTGCCCTCCACCAGCTTGGGATCCGGTACCCTTGTGCCAACTCTTCACCCTCTGGTCTAATTTTGGGTTCTTGGAGTTCCCTCTTCTCCCCCTCTGGGTCCTTCTTTTCTCCTCTCTCTCACTCTCTTGGCCTTGGAGCTGGCTGAGCTGCTCTGCTTGTCTGACCAAACCTCTACAAAAGACCCTGTTCTAAGATGGTTCCCACCTTATATACTCCCTCTATGTGTGAGCTCAGGTGACCAGCACCCAATGAGCTCCTAGCATTACCCAGACTGCTCCCCCTATCTGCCCCTACACTACTGGGATGTTCCACCCCCCCTCCCACTCCAGCCAGGGACAGACACTGTCGTACCTGCACATTTCTCTAGTGGGAGTACCATTGGTCTGTCCCCCGGAAATGGGATGTGTGTAGTGCATGCAGCCTACTGAGCTCAGTTCCACACTCCATCCTTACCCGGGAGTGGAATACCACACCTCTGGCTTGAGGTGTAATACCCCTGTAGCAGCCGAATCCTCAGGGTGCTACAATCCCCCCTGGTAAATCACAGCACGTCCTCGGGCTGTAAGATATAAAAAACATCCAAAACATACAATTTTTTTCATAAACATAAACATATAAAACATCACATATATTATCAGCAATAAAACTTTTCATATAAAACTTTTCATAAATAACATCCTTGTAAACACTCTTGCTCCTCCGGCCACGGTGCAACTTGTGACCGGGAAAAGTGCGACAGTCTCCTTTAGAAACACGGTTTTCCTATAAAACCAGTAGAGGGCGCCTTAGAAAGCGCAACTATATACAGGGGAATATGGCCGCTCTCAGTCCTCGGCCAGGTAATGGGAATAGGGACACACGGGTTAACAGTTCACTCTTGTCCCAACGGGGACATATTTAAAGCAGCAACAGTTTACTGTACCCCGGTGGGTAACTATTTACAGTCTCTTTACCGTACTTTAACGACGGCGTCCTCCTGCTCCTTCTTTGGATTCAGACCCGTCCGGGTCCTCCTGCTCCTCCTCACACCGCAGCTCCTCCTCCGTCAGGCGATGTACATGGAGGGCGTAGGGTCCTTTGGCACACTTGTGCCGGGTGAAGGTGACCTCGTCCCCTACATACAGGTCACGACCTCTGTGTCCCTCCGGCAGATGGCTTTCTACGTCTCTGCGGGTGACAAAGACGTCGCCGGGGGTATGATGGTCTCTTATGAAGCCCCACCCATGCTGCAGGTTGAATTTAATCACAGTCCCGGTGGTACGGGGACCATGAGCTGCACGGGGATCTCTCCTGGTCCGGCTCTTCTGCTCCGCGCTCCTTATCTGTGCTTGCTGTTCCCGGACCCGCCTCTCTCTCCGCTCCTTCTCGAAGACCTCGAGCTGCTGGCGGCAGCACTCTGCACGCTCCGCTGCGGCCGCCCGAGTCTCCTGAGTGAACCCCATGAGGTCTCCTCCGGTGGGGTCCCACTCAAACTGTGCCTCCTCTAGCGGGGGCTGGGTCCTCCTGAGGGGCTTCGGAGCCGGAATCAGGGGCTCACACAGGGGCCTCGCCCTTTGGAGTTCCAGTTGGTAGTACTCCTGGGGCCATATGAAGGGCTGCCCATCCGGGCACGTATGCTGGGCGAACAGGTCTTCACCCAGGTGCGGTACTTTAGGTGTTATGGGCGCTGTGGTGGTAGAGGCGCCCGGGTTGACCAGGCCTTGCGACCAGGCTTGGGGCACGCTAAAGGAAAAGGGCACCGTAAGAACGGCGGCGCCCGTGGTTACTCGGCCCTGCGACCAGGCTGGTGGCTCCGCGGAGGTAGGGGGCGCTGTTGGAATGGCGGCACCCGGGTGTACTAGGCCTTGCGACCAGGCCGATGGTATTTCCTGCTTTGCCGCGCTCAGGGTCGAAGCGCGTGACGTCACAGGGGTCGCGGCCGCGGTTTCCGATTGAGGCCTAGTCTGCGGCGGTGACGATGCAGCGACGGGCACGGCAGGGGGAATTTCGGGCTCTGCGACGGGGAGCTGGGGCAGGCACGCGGTTTCCCGGCTCGGGGTAGAGACGTCCCCTTTACCTGCCTCCATTCGTTCAGCTCCCTTCTCGGCGCCGTCTCCGGCCTTGAGTCCTCCTGCACCATCCTCAGAGGCGGTCTGTCTCCTCGTCTCGGGTGGCGTGCTCCGCTGACGGGTTTCGGTCCGCTGGGCCATCTCTCGGCTCCACTCCGCCAACGTCTCTCGCTGCACCCGGGCCATCCTCCGTGCGAGGCCCTCCAGCGCAGTCTGTGCACACTCCCGGTCTCGGGGGAGCTGTGCCAGGACCACCACTAAGCCTAGTGGGGTTGTTGCTTGCAGCAGGCTCCTGACCACTGGGTCGGTGCTGCCTGACTCTCCCTCCATCTCCGGGTAGGCTTTCTCTGGACTCCTCTCCAGACTTCTTGTCTCCGGGTGCGCTCTCTCCAGACTGCTCCAGGCGACACCCATCTTTGCTCTCTTGTTCTGTCTCCGCCCACATTGAAGGTGGTCCCGGGGCAACTTTGTGATTGTCAGTTCCAGGGGCAGTTCTCTCACGCTGATGGACACTTCCAGCATCACAGTCTCTGTTGGTGGGCGCGGTTTCCGCTTTTGGCGCCATTCTTCGACCTGGCCCACGATGGGAGGTGGCCTCTTGCCACCCTCTGGCACGCCCATAATGGCGTCCGCTCTTCCAAGGCGGGAAATCTTTGGAAATGGCGGGAAAAAGCTGCAAATGGCGGACAACCGGCGGGAAACGACCTGTGATGGAGTCCGTTGGCGGGGACCCTCCGGAACCGGCGGGAGACTTCTTTTTGAGGTAACGGTGAACTTTTCTTCAGGCACGCAGTACCCGGTTGTTGCGGGCACGTTATCCTGCCGACTACGCCAAAGTTGACGCGCTCCCTGGGCCAGTGTTGTTTGGGGGATACCCGGAGCCGGATCAGATGGGGGTTGTAGTCTCCGAGTGGCGGTGACCCGGTCCGTGCCCAGGGTGTCAAGCTCAGTGTGTGGCAGTCCTACAGATGTTACTGGATATTCTTTAGTGTCGACTACGCCACCCGTTGATTTGCGGTCAGTACAGCCGCCGCTGCAGCAGGGTCCGCTGAGGCTGGTGGTGTGTGTGCAGCTCAGGTAGTATAACCCCCAACGGGAAGGGTATAGCCTCAGGGGGTCAGTTGCAGAGGATGGTGGTTGTGGAGGTGCAGTGAGGATGGTAATGAAACTCAGAGTCGGGCTGTGCAGTTCAGGGTTTTTACTTACTGCTTTTGTGTTGGTCACTCCGGCCTTGAGTGACCACCCGAGCCGTGCTGCGTCCACCAGGTCCTGGACTCGGCCAACCCCCAGGTGATTCTGGAGCGTGTTCCTGAGCTCCCTTTCTGACTTGTCCTTCTCTCTGGCCTTCCCCACCAGGGATCCACCTAAGTCCGGCTCCCTCGGGCCTCTTGTTGGTAAAACCCTTGTCTCTGGGTTCCCTGACCCTATTCTTGGTTCGCCTTCCGGGTGGATTTAGTGGGTGGTCGTGGCAGATCCTGCCCACGACCTCCGGTCTCTGGCTAAGGATTAGTGCCCTCCACCAGCTTGGGATCCGGTACCCTTGTGCCAACTCTTCACCCTCTGGTCTAATTTTGGGTTCTTGGAGTTCCCTCTTCTCCCCCTCTGGGTCCTTCTTTTCTCCTCTCTCTCACTCTCTTGGCCTTGGAGCTGGCTGAGCTGCTCTGCTTGTCTGACCAAACCTCTACAAAAGACCCTGTTCTAAGATGGTTCCCACCTTATATACTCCCTCTATGTGTGAGCTCAGGTGACCAGCACCCAATGAGCTCCTAGCATTACCCAGACTGCTCCCCCTATCTGCCCCTACACTACTGGGATGTTCCACCCCCCCTCCCACTCCAGCCAGGGACAGACACTGTCGTACCTGCACATTTCTCTAGTGGGGAGTACCATTGGTCTGTCCCCCGGAAATGGGATGTGTGTAGTGCATGCAGCCTACTGAGCTCAGTTCCACACTCCATCCTTACCCGGGAGTGGAATACCACACCTCTGGCTTGAGGTGTAATACCCCTGTAGCAGCCGAATCCTCAGGGTGCTACACTTCCCCTGCCACTGCTGGATTGGAGTTGTGTCTCTCTCGCCTGTACTCCTCTGCCGCCAGGGTTTTCAGATGGGAATTTTTTTAATAGTTCCGCAACAAGGGCCTTCTGGTAATGCTCCATTTTTGTAGACCTGTCCGCCTCAGGAATGAGAGATATAAAGTTCTCCTTGTAGCATGGGTCTAGAAGTGTCACCAACCAGTAATGACTGTCACCCAAAATTTTGAGAACGCGAGGGTCATGGGAAAGGCAGCGTAACATAAACTCAGCCATGAATGCATGAATGTCAGACTGCTAACAGGCAAGACTTCCGTGTCCTCACGAAGAGGATGACTGACCATGCCCTCCTCCTCCTCTCTGTCCTCAGGCCATCCACTCTGAATATACGGTATGACAGTTGTGCAAGTAGTACCATCTATAGAGCATGAAACTAGCTCCTCTTTTCCTCCTCCTCACCCTCCTCTTCCTCATTGTCACACAATCCACATTGGGAAGAAATGAGGCTGGGCTGTGTGTGATCACCCTGTATGATTCTTTGCTCCATATCATCGTGCTCCGCCTGCAATGTATCCTCTTTGATTTTGAGCAGAGAGAATTTCAGAAGACAGAGAAGTGCGATGATGACGCTAATTATGGCTTCATCGCCGCTCACCATCTTGGTGGAATCCTCAAAGTTTTGGAGGATGGTCTATATGTCTGACATCCATGTCCACTCCTGAGCTCTTATGTGTGGAGTCTGAGCTGAAAACCGATGGCCTTGTTGATGCTGGTACTTAGCAACTGCCCTCTTCTGCTCACAAATCCTTCCCAATATCTGCAGTATAGAGTTGAAATGCGTGGAGACATCACTCACCAGTCTGTGAGCCGGAAGCTGCAAACGCTGCTGAAGCACGGCAAGGGCAGTGGAAGCTTTCTAAAATGGGTACACAGGCGATGTACTTTAACAGGCAGATCCGTCAGCTCCAGGTAGGATTTGAGAAACCGCTGAACCACGTGGTTAAGCACATGGGCCAGGTATGGTACGTGTGTGAGCTCGCCTCAGAGCGGCCTCCAGATTGCAGCC
Source organism: Phyllobates terribilis (assembly GCF_046119375.1). Lineage (NCBI taxonomy): Eukaryota > Metazoa > Chordata > Amphibia > Anura > Dendrobatidae > Phyllobates > Phyllobates terribilis. Next base: position 1,914,400 of record NW_027363085.1, read on the forward strand.
ATTGTCACACACAACCTTGTCTGGCTGTAGGTTCAGCGGTGTGAGCCACAGATCTGCCTGCTCTTTCAGAGCTGTCCACAAATCTTCAGCATTGTGCAGTTTGTCACCTAAGGATCTTAGCTTCAGCAAAGCCTGTTGCCACTTGGCCGAGGCAGTGCTGCAGTACTTCCAGCTTGTGACTGATGTGATCATTTCGGAGATGTAGGCTGAAGAGGAGGAGGAGGCTGAGGAGGATGAGGTGGAGGAGCTGTAGACTTTGGGGGCAACCCTGACTGACCTAGGGCCCGCAATCCTTGGTGTCGGGAGGACGTGTTCCGTCCCAAGGTCCGACTAGTTCCCGGCTTCCACTATGTTAACCCATTGTGCCGTCAGCGAGATGTACCGTCCCTGCCCACAAGCACTTGTCCACGTGTCCCTGGTTAGGTGAACTTTCCCCGTAACTGCGTTGTTGAGGGCATGGCTAATGTTTTGGGACACATGCTTGTGTAATGCGGGGACGGCACACAGTTAGAAATAGTGGCGACTGGGGACCGAGTACCGAGGGACGGCCGCCGCCATCAGGTTGCGGAATGCTTCTGTCTCCATTAGCCTAAAAGGCAACATTTTGAGCGTTAGCAGTCGCGACATGTGGGAATGTAGTTGTGTGGCCTCTGAGGCATTGGCTGCATATTTGCGCTTGCGTTCCAAGGACTGGGGTATGGACAACTGAATGCTGCGCTGGGACAAGGATGTGGACGTGCTTCCTAACGCTGCTACTTGAGAGTGTGCAACAACAGGTGCAGGGCAGGAGGCATCTTCGCATGCACCATGGACAAGGGATTGGCTTGCATGCACAACAGCAGAAGAAGCAGTGGTGTCACCCGCAGACACTGTTCCTGGACCCTGCTTTACTGCCATGTGCCTGATCATGCTGACGGTGGTCAGTCTGGTAGTTTTGCCACCCTTGATGATGCTGGCCTGGCAGGTGGTGCAAATGGCCTTTTTGGGGCTATCGACAGAGTCTTTAAAAAACAACCAGACTGAGGAAGACCTATCAGTTGTACTGGCAACTTCCTTCGTGTTGGTGTTACGGGGAACGGTTGCCTGCCTTCTGTCTGCGGCCACCACACTTCTTCTTCCTGCCTGTTGGGGTGCTCTGCCTCTGCCTGTGTGCTGCTGTCCAAGCTCTACATGTCCTCCTGCTAGGTTGGGTCAGTTACTGTATCATCTACCACCTCGTCTTCCACTTCCACACCCTGGTCCTCCTCCTGACTTTCTGGCAATTGTGTCTCTTCATCATCCACCTTTTGTTACACTTTCCTACCGTCGACTTCGTGTGACCGTGGCTGCTCAAATATTTGGGCATCGCTACATGAAATCTCCTGTTGCCAGGCTTCAAGTGGACAGGGCGAGAGGCCCGAATCTATAAATGGAAAAGTGAACAGCTCTTCAGAGTGTCCAAGTGTGGGATCAGTTGTCTCTGGGAACTCAGCATGGTGGGAGGAAGGAGGTTCAGAGTGAGGAATATGCGGTCCAGACTCATGGCTACTGAGACTTGACCGTGTGGAAGACAGGGTGGTGGTGGTGGTGGCTCAGTGACTATAAACATTATCTGCTATCCAACCAATAATCTTTTCACACTGCTCTGTGCTCAATAGTGGTGTTCTCCGGTCCCTTGTTAATTGGGCAGGAAGGTCGAGAAAGAAGATGTGGGTGTGGGCACATTTTCAGTTTGCCCACAGCATCGGCCTCTGCATGCACCATGACCACCACGTCCAGTTCCCCGTCCCTTGCCACATGTCTTGCCCATTTTAAATGGAGGCCAATATCTTCCACACTCACTACAAATGTCTGAATTTGGAGCGAACGTATATGTGATCCTTGTGACGGACAAACCACAGTTTTAAACAGCTGGCCAGTAGGTAACTATTTTTAACAGCAAACTGGTGTCAATGGCTTCACTGACACACTGAAAAAAAAATTCAATGGAGGCCAGAAATTACAATATTTTCAGCGCAATTATATGTGATCCGTGTGATGGTCAAACCACAGTTTTAAATATCTGGCCTGTAGGTAACTATTTTGAACAGCAAACCAATGTCAAATACTTCACTGACACACTGAAACAAATTATTAATGGAGGCCAGGAATGTCAGTATTTTCTGAAAACGTATATGTGATCTGTGTGACGGACAAACCACATTTTAAATACCTGGCCTGTAGGTAACTATTTTTAACTGCAAACTGGTTTCACTGACACACTGAAACAAAATTTCATTAGAGGTCCGAAATGGCAATATTTTCAGGGCAATTATATGTGATCCGTGTGATGGACAAACCACAGTTTTAAATAGCTGGATTTTTAGCGCTGTAATATGAAAAGTACCTGGCTGTATTCTGCAGTGCCAACTATCAAATGGCGCAGAAAAACGGTGTTCTCTGGTTTGCTTTTTAAGCAAATAATGAGGATTAAGATCCAAAAAAAATTATTCCTGGCCCCTGAGACATGGGCCTATTTCTAGAAATGTCTAACAGCAGCAGCAGACATTACTGGAATGGAGCTTCTTGTGCTATATGCACTGCAGTCTGCTATATACACTGCCTGCGTGCCTATATACACTGCCTTCCTGATATGCAGATGGATTAGTCCTCAGAAGGACTGTTTGCTGAGATGGATATGTGTAATATACTTCTGTTCTACCTACACTACCAAATAAACAAGCAAATTTCTCCCTAGCTCAGCAGCACCTCTCCCTACACTGTCTGATTCCAGAGTGACTGTGACGAGCATGGCGGCGCCAGGTCTGATATAGACCAGATGACGCTGCACGGCCAGCCAATCACTGTAATGCCACAACCACCATGGCTGTAAAGGGAGCCAAACATGCATGGAGGGGACCCAAGCTCCCGCCAAGCGACCCCGGAAATAATCGGCGAGCCCTGAGCATCTCGAGCAGTGAGGTACTCGGGCGAGCACCGAGCAGTAGCGAGCATGTTTGCTCATCACTAACCAACAAGGTGGAGGTGGGCACTGCTGTGGGCTGCTATTATTATAGGTCAATTATTTGGACCTCTTCAGGATGAATATGGACTCATAATCAACTCGCAAACCTACTGCCAGTGTTTAGAAGACACTTTCTTCGAGTAGTGCAGGAAAAGGTCTCTGCATCTTTCAAGAAAACCATGATTGTTCTGCAGGACAAGGCTCCAGCTCAGCATCAAAGTCTCCACTGCTCGGCTGCCAGAAAAGGCCTTAAAGAGGAAAAAATATGGACACGGACCTAAGCCCTGATGAGAAATTGTGGGCCTTTCTTAAATTGGGGATTTACAGTGAAGGAAAATAGACACTTTTCTGAATGGTGTCTGGGGCTGTGGTTGGTGTTGCCCAAAAACTTGATTGTCAACATATGAAGAAACTGACAGACTCCATGGATGGAGCTTATGGATGTTACTGAAAAAATGGATGACTATATTATTATATTGGTCACTGATATTTTTTTTTCAAATGTCAGAAATGTATTTTTAGACATTATGAGCTGTTCGGTTATATTTCTCACTTTAACAGATGGAAATAAATAATTGAGATGGGAAAATTTGTTTTTCATTTAGTTGCCCAATAATTCTGGACACAGAGATATTCTCCTAAGAAAGACAAAACCTCACTTTTACTTTTTTCAAAAATATTCAGGGTTCAGGTCTATTAATCTTTGGGATTGACAGATAGCACTGGAGAAGTTCAATAATAAAATGATTCATCAAAAATACAAATTGTGCACAAAGTATATATATACACATCAGCAAAACATTGGTTCAATATCCTCCTAATTTGATATCTATTTCATATCTATATCTATCTATGTATCCATCTATCTATAATCTATCTACTTATCTGTCACTGTGACATCACGATACATTCTATGTCACAGTGATGTGATGACATCATCACATTCTATATCCCAGTGTTACAGCCCAGGGGAAATCACTGCCTCACAGACTTACAAGGGTGAGGGAGTACCTTTTGTTTTTCGCGACAAACGAAGCAAAAATTTATTCTAAAATGGATAAAGAGAGAAGACGAGCCCAAAGAGATCGGGTTCTGAGAGAGAGGAGAGGAATAAATGAAGAGCAGGTATTGTTGTTCGCTTTAGGGCGAAAAGACATTAATCTACCGGACATGGACACTGACGCCTCAGAAATGGCGTCCAAACGACAAAACCTAGAGAAAATGAGAAAGTCCAAAAGACAAGAGATCCTTACACAGAGAAGGAACATGGAGAACCTCATGGAGTCTGACTCTGCTGCCTCCGCTGAGCTTCAGAGGGCCATTCTTATCTCCTTGAAAAAAATCGGAGATCTGGTCCCTGAAATAAGGAAGAGGAATAAAGAAGCCATCCTCAATAAGCAGAGAAACATCAGCGCAGAGTTAGAGCTGGAGGAAGTTCTCCAAGAAACTCCAAGACAAGTGACATCCTCCAGATCTGAAAGACAAGACACCCTGAACCTGCAAAGAGCGGCAGCCCAGAAAAGAATGAGGAACAGCAGAGACTGGGTTGTCCAATGCAGGAGACATCTGAGATATGCTACACCCATCATTAATGGGAATGGTGCCCTATGGAGATCCCACTCATCAACCAAAACCATCTCCATCCCGGATTTTCTGTTCCATCTGAGTGTTTCTTCACCAGAAAGATCAATGGATATAGATGAACCAGGTAAGAAATAATCTTACTCAGTATAATAAGACTGGGGGTGAGGGGGGTTATACTCCTAATATTAAGTACAGGCCTCAATTATCAATGCTGACTAATGGAAGAACTGTCCTTGTTGCCCGTAGCAACCAGTCACCTTTCAGTGTTCTATAGAATGTTAAGAAATGGAATCTGTGCTGTGAATCGTTGCTATGGGCAACAGGGTCAGTTTTGCTATTAGAAAGTTTTGATAAACGAGAGACCAAATATTAGACATTTCCTGCTCATTTACATAGTTCTGTTTAAAATTATAATATATGCGCTGGAGCTATATCTATTAACCCCTTCTTGACCGGGCAATCTTTCATTTTTCTCCTCCCATCTTCCAAAAGCTATAACTTTTCTTCCTTTGTCTTCCAGTATAGCCACACGGGGGCTTATTTTTTTTTAGTGGGCCGAGTTGTAGTTTTGAACGACACAATTTATTTTGTCATTCAATGTTTTAGAAAACAGGGGAAAAAATTAAAGTGTGGTAAAATTGTGGGGAAAAAAAGGGGGATTCCGACATTGTTTTTTTTATTGTGTTCATTGTGTGGTCAGAATGACCCCATCAAGTGATTCTCCATGTCAGAGACCATTGTGCTAATGCTGAACATGCAGAGGATTTCTTTTTACTTAAGTGGTGAAAATTAGAAATTTATTAGAAAAAACATTGATTTGTGTCTCCATATTCTGAGACATTGTAACTTTTGGATTGTGATACCTGGATGGCGCAGTGTAAGGGCTTCTTTATTGTTTAGGAAGCTGTAGCTTTTATTATATCTTTCTTGGGTAGAAAGGACATGGTGATATCTTTCTATTGCAATTTCTAGAAAAATATGGCGCCTCTAAAAAACCTAATTTTGATGTTTTAATTTTTTTCTCATTTTAATATTTACTTTTTGGGATAATTATTTTTATATTGTTGTATATCCGTCTTATACTAGCATAGTAATCCCAGTTATGCTTATTTTTCATTTTTTTTAATTATTATTATTAATTGGGAAAGTTGGGTGATTCTAATTATATTATGTTTTTCAAATTATTATTTTATTTTTTTATTATTTTTTTATTTAATTTTTTAGTCTCTTTAAAAGACATGAACCTGTGATTTTCTGATCGCTTGCACTATATACTGTGATGGAACTGTATCGCTGTATATGGCTTTATTAACGTTGTCATAAGAAATTAAACCAGGCTGGTCTGAACAGGAGGACGAAAGCGAAACACAAGGTTTTTCAGCAGGCCCAGATAGTCATTATAACCAATTAACCCCTTGCAATTGTGTCCTGGTAGGGGCTAATGGGTGCTGATGCGCATAAATCGGCAATCACTTCATTTAAATACACTGTCAGCATTGAAATGGTTCAACTGCAGTAATCAGCGTGTGCTCCAGTTGCTGCTGTTATAGGCAGGTGGCAGCTATGCAATATGGTCGGTATCAGCCTGGTAAAATGCAGGCTCAGCACCTGAATCCGCTCCATACATTTACCGCACAACATGACAAACATTTCCATTATGTCTTCTCAAAGAGATTAACAAATCTTGTATCATCTCAGCAGGTGAAAGCCTTATGATGCCCTCTGACGTAGGGAACATGCCAGCACAAGACCTTGCTGATGCCAGACCCGTTACTTTAACCCAGAGAGAATTGGTTAACATAGAAAATCCTATTAACTTTCGCCACCTTGAACTCCTCAAAGTTGTTGGAGAGGGAAATTTCGGAAAGGTAAGTGTGAATTTCTCCTCCTCTGTGATCCATTATACAGATCCCTATAATAGATGGGATTTTGGTCTGATCTCCTGTGATTTTTCTCCAGGTCCTCTTGGCATCAGATATGTTCAGTGGAGAACTGCTCGCTATTAAAGCCATAGACAGGAATTATTGTGATGAAGACACAATCTCTAAAGAGTTAAAGGTCCTGAGTATGGCCACCGACTGCCGCTTCATAACATCTCTGCGGGGGTTTATGGAGGTACCAACAGAATATATAATAGCTATGGAGTATATTGCCGGAGGTGATCTGTCTGTCCACATGGCAAAATCGATGAAATTTGATATGGAAACATCAAGGTAAATGTCTTAGACTGAATCATAATATTCTACTGCCCATACATTGTGGTCCTAGAGTGTATGTAACCACTGATCCATCCTCTACTTGCTACTCCACAGACTCTTTGCGGCAGAAATGGTTTGCGGACTCCAGTTCCTCCATGAACATGGCGTGATACATTGGTAATCAGTACATCTTCATAAATCTCTGTTGTCTCCTTACTTATCTATTGTAGAAAGTTCTGTTCATGAATTATCATCACAATCATGTCTGATCATTTTTCCCTGCAGTGACCTGAAGCCTCAGAACATCCTCATCCATGACACCGGACACATAAAGATCGCGGACTTTGGCTTATCAGCCGTGAATGTGGTCGATGAGGTCCTATTGGAGGATACTGTTGGCACGAATGGTTACATCGCACCGGAGGTAAGGAACATCCCTGTGTGATTGATGCCGATAGTAGGACTGAGTATTAATCTGAGGATCCTGCTCATATCTAATCACAGACCGGTCCTCATGGCCTCTGTGTGTAAATCCCCTCCCCGATATAGTAATCTCCTATCTTATGTTCCCACAGATAATGGATGAAGAAAGCTTCAATCATAAGGCAGATTCCTTTTCATTTGGTGTCATCCTGTACATGATGATTGTGGGGAAAAAGCCGTTCTATAGCAGTGGTTTGCTGGATCAATACCACTGGTCTCTGCAGGTGGACGTCCCAGATTTTCCAGACTGGATGCCCAGCGATGCCCTTGACATCCTAGAAGGTGTAAGTAGGATCAGAAGAAGAAGGATGATGGGGGGCTATAAAGAAAGCTAGAAGATAAGATGCGGACAGTCCATGGACTTTGTGTAATAACGTATCAATACTAATATATAATATAATGATTAATGGTCTCTCTCATTTTCCAGCTTCTCTGCAAAACTCCATCTGCCCGGTATGCTATATCATCCTTCATCCGAGAGCGCCCATTCTTCCTCTCCATAAACTGGAGCGACGTGGAGTCCGGCGAAGCCGACCCACCATTCAAATTTGATGAAAATGTAAGTATAGCACATAGGGACATCCATAGTGTTATCTCTGCCCAGTAACACACATACCCACGATACACCTTATCATTATATCCCCCAGTATATATTATATATGTGAGGAGATGATTGATTCTCAGACATGTATATTTCTCATCTTAAGATGGAGAAAAGCGGCACTCACCTCAAAGCGGCACTCACCATAGAAAATTACTTCTTTATTAATCTGCTGTAAAACATATCGGCAGGTAGAGAATGCCGCTTTTCTCGCAATTGCTTCCCAGTCTGGGGTGTATTTAGCTGAGCTCCCGTGTGGTTCACGAACCCTTTTTTAAATGTGCAACCTTCAACATTGTAATCTCCTCCCAGACTTTATGATAGTGCAGAATCGCTTCACTTTCTTTATTGTGAATATATTTCTCTTCTTACAGGAGGATTAGGCTGATATAAATCAGCCCCATTCCAGTAACATCTAGGAATGAAGCTTTCCATTACTTGGAAGAGACAACTGAACTGGACTTTCTCATTTACCGGACTTTGACAAACCTACCGAGCTTCCACCACATAACAGCCACGTATATTCGAGCACCAAACATCCAGGGACCTTGTCCGATCGCCATATTTGGGGTCAGGAAGGAATTTTTTTCCCCTGATATGAGGATTATACAACAACGAGTCCTCAGGGTTATTTTTCGCCTTCCTCTGGATCAACATAGCAAGTAATTAAAGGCTGAAATTGAAGGACTTCTTTCAGCCATACTTGCTATGTTACCATCTGGACGACTCATCTACAATGTGGTGGTAAGAAGACGACTACCGAATATGGACAAATAGAAGGCAGTGGCTGCTCCTTCTCCACCGGCTATGGAAAAAAAGAAGGCAGCGGCTGCTCCTTCTCCACAGGATATGGACAGAGAGGAGGCAGCGGCTGCTCCTTCTCCACCGGATAAGGACAGAGAGAAGGCAGCGGCTGCTCTTTCTCCACCAGATATGGAAAAAAAGAAGGCAGCGGCTACTCCTTCTTAAAATTGGCCAAGTAAAGAGAGGTGGAAGCGGCTGCTCCTTCTCACACTTGGCCATGTTGCGACAGAAGGATGAGGCTGCTCCTTCTACTACCAGGCCATAGACAGACAGAAGGTAGCGGCTGCTCCTTCTACTACCTAGCCATGGTCAGACAGAAGGCCATATGGTTGATCGCGGTGCTCTAGGAATCCAGGAAAACTCCAACTTCACAGATCACACGTCACACATTCCTGCTCTTCTCCTCTCCTTCATGTGTGATCCAGACCTGGATGTCCAAAAACAGCTCAAGTGCAACCAAAGGCCTGAAGAGCGGAATCATCATCTGCTCCTTTCTATAGAAAGTGACTGTATCTACAGACTTTCTTTTTTCATCTTTGCATATAATTAACAACTTATATGCACAAATAAATATATTGAACATCTATGTTGATTCCGGTTAGATTCTTCTCATATACAGAACTGCTTTTTGGTATTTTTATTAATATCATGATGACCTAATGTAATTGTGGATGGGTTGAATATCTCACAAAGATTTCTGCATAGAGTAAAATATTTACGTTCTAAAAAAGAGATGAGAGAATTTAATCTTCTCAAACTTTAAAAGAATCCTCATTCACTAAAATGTGTATTATTTTGTAATTCACTTCTGTGCAGATACAGCCGGCCTCTATTTTACTACACTGTAAAGAATCATCAAAAGTTTAAAAATAAAAATGTAAAAAATACAAATATACTTGCCTTACTGCTTCCCCAGAAGCATTACTTCTGGAGAAGCAGAAGGGCAAGTCGCCTCAAGCCCCTCACTCCGAAGGGGCCCACCCAAAGCTTAACAATATCGGTGTGGGCGTAAAGCTGATACAGAAAGACTTGATACAGAATGCCAGGGTGACACACTAAAGAACCCCATAGCAGGGATAAGGGGGATAGAGCGACATGATGAAGTCATCACTCTGTGACTCTGATGTCCCGTGCGTGCCTCTGCATGATGATGTCACCATGTTGGTCTACCTGTGACTAGCTACTGTCTGCCGGCGGACTCACTAGGATTCAGTGTTAGGTAAGTATATTATGTTTATGTTTTTTTTATTAATGCTTATAATTGGACTGACTGTGGTGGCATCATACAGTGTGGGGACTAGTGTGGAGTATCATACAATATGGGGGGCATTATACTGTGTACAGTAAGCTGTGGGGGAAACATATAGTATGACAGCTTTATATTGTGTGAGGACTCATGTGGTGGTATCATACAGTGTGGGAACTAATGTGGGGGCCATCATACAATGCCATCATACAAGGCCATAATAACTGGGGGGGTGTATAATATAATTTAGGGACTAATGTGGGGGGCATCATACAATGTTGGGTGCATCATACTGTTTATAAAAGGCTGTGGGTTCTATTATACAGTTGGGGACTACTGAGGGGGTATCATACAATGTGTGTGCTACTGTGGGGGCCATCATACAATGTTTGGTGAATCATACTGTTTATAGGAAGCTGTACGGGCCATCATATACTGTGGGACTACTGAAGGATATCATGCAACGTGGGGGCTACTGTGCGGGCCAATGCTGGGGGCATAATATTGTATACAATAAGCTGTTGGGGGATAATATAGTATGGGTGGCTTTATACTATGTGAGGACTACTGAAGGGGCCATCATACAATGTTGGGTTCATCATACTGTTTATAGAAAGCTGTTGGGACTATTGTGAAGACACGGGGTCTTCCATGGGCATAATACTACTAGGACAACACAGCGTTAGGGTTAAACAGTGTAGCAATACTTTATTGAACAAAGTGAACAGGTGATTCCAACCTTGATTTCCCCGGGTTTATCCATGGGTTCCAGGTGACCGGATGGTCCCAACCTGGCTAACAAAAACATATACATTGGACCAGGTGACCGGAGGGTCACAATCCTAGCTTTCCCAAAAAGTCTCATTGGGACCAGGCAACCGGATGGTCTTAACCTGACGTATCAGAACATATCCATGGGACCAGGTGACCAGAGGGTCACAATCCTGGTTTCTCCAAATGTCTCCATATGGTCAGTGATGATAAATGGAGTAGATCTGTATCCTTCTTGCCAGGGCAGTGTTCCATTAGGCTGGCATCCTTTAGAATCCAAATCTGTGTCCCTTGGAATGGAGCCATGCTACCAAACTGCTGTCCTGAAGAGTCTCTCTGATTCTTCTAGCAGCTCGATAAAAATCCTTGTTTATATGTACATCTGTGGCTCAGGTCATCATTCACAGGTCAGGAGGGAAGGTGCTGGACTCATGTCTCATTGTTTGAGCATTTACTAAATTTGCATAACTTATACTAATCTGCTCTGCAAGTCACCAAGCCACATGGTCCACACAATGGTCAATCAACATATTTAGCAAACATTCATTGTTCACAGACCAAGAGAATTCAACTTCCAGATTTATACAAATATTATTCTGTCCTTCTTGACCCACCAAAGAAAAACACAAATTCAAAAGTCAACACAAAGATAATAGTGTATTTCTCCTGGCTTAACAAATCTAGATGTATGGCTGATTAAGGTTAGAAGCTGTGTCATCACAACCTTCATATAGTGGGCCTGCATTATTCTGTATAGTGTATTGATGAGTAGAGATGAGCGAACCTCTCAAGGTTCGATTTGTTTCAGATCGGCAAACTTCCCGATGTTTTCCGAATAAGTCTATGAAAACTTCAACGAACATATCCGAATCCCATTGCAATCAATGGGAGGCAAAAACAAACGCATACACAAAACCTTCAAAGGTACCCAAAAGCAGCCAAAATTGCTCCAATTGGGGCCAGATACCAAGAAAAGTGGCATCATTTGACCCACAGAACACATTTTATAATGGCACAGCAGCAGTTAGCCATGGACCATGCTTGAGGTATCAGGGTCTGGGCCAACATTTACAGCTTTGAATTGAACATTAAATTAAGATGAGTTGGGTGAGGGATCGGTGTAGGCCTGCTGTGCTGGGAGCCCTGATACCACATGCAACAGTTCAAGCTTCTTTCCACACTCAGATGGTAGAAAAATCAGTTTCATAGAATAGTATAAGAACAAAAATTTAAGTATAGTAACACAGGTAGTTGACTGAAAGTAAGTGGAGGCCTGCAGGTTTGGGAGTCCTATTGCTACAGGCAACACACATGAAGGAGACCCAACCACGAGTCTCCAAATTTCTAAAATTAGGTGCAGGCACCACCAAAGTGGCATCAATTTCAATAGAGTAGAAATAGTATAATGGTGACCGACACCTCTTCCACTACAGCCAACCCAGTAGATGGAGACCCAATCAGGAGTCTTCAATTTTCAAAAAATTAGGGCAAGACATCACTAAAGTGGCATCAATTTCACCAAAGAAGAGATAATATAACGGAGACTGACACCTCTTATACTACAGCCAACCCAGCCGATGGAGTCTGAATCAGGAGTCTTCAAATTTCAAAAAATTAGGGCGAGACATCACTAAAGTGGCATCAATTTCACCAAAGAAGAGATAATATAACGGAGACTGACACCTCTTATACTACAGCCAACCCAGCCGATGGAGTCTCAATCAGGAGTCTTCATATTTCCAAAAAGTAGGGGAAGACACCACCAAAGAGGCATCAATTTAACCAAAGTAGAAATAGTAAAATGGGGACCAACACCTCTTACACTACAGTCAAGCCAGCAGATGGAGACCCAATCAGGAGTCTTCAAATTTCCAAAAACTAGGGACAGACACCACCAAAGTAGCATCAATTTCACCAGAGTAGAAATAGTATAATGGAGACCGACACCTCTTCCATTGCAGCCAACACCGCAAATGGAGATGTAGCGCCCCGAGGGTTCGGCCGCTACAGGGGTATTGCACCTCTGCCAGAGGTGTGGTATTCCACTCCCGGGTAAGGATGGAGTATGGACCAGGACTCAGTTAGCTGCATGCATCACACACACCCCATTTCCGGGGGACAGCTCAACGGTGCTCCCATTTATATAGTAATGCAGGCACGACAGACCATGTCCCTGGCTGGAGTGGAGAGGGGGGAGGAAAACCCAGTGATGTTGGAGCAGAAGGGGACGGTTTCTGTAGCATAGGTAGGAGCTCATTGGTTGCTGGTCACCTGAGCTCACACACTCTGGGGGAAGGTATATAGGTGGGCACCATATTAGTTCTGGGTCAGTTCAGTCAGTGGAGTGAGAGAGGGAGTTCAGCCAGAGAGGGCTGACAGGGAGCTGTGGCTCAGTCTGGGCCCAGCTCCACGAGGCAGGCCTAGGGTGAAGGCCGGAGCCAGAAGAAAGGAACAGAAGCAGAAAGGAACAGAAACAGAAAGGAATAGAAAAGGAAGAGAAGTACCCAAAGTGTAGGAGGGCTCAGAGACAAGAAGGCAGAAGGGACCCTAAGGACCAACGTGAAATCGGGTGACGGGTCAGGCAAGAAAAGGGTACCGGATCCCAAATTGGTGGAGGAGAAACTACCCTCAGCCAAGAACCGGAGGTCGTGATCATCACTTGGTGCGACCCCCTGCTAGATCTTGCTAGGAAGGCACCATATAGGATAGCGGCAAACGGGGCCCACGTTTACCCGCATAGATCCGCGGCAGCTGGACAAAAGCTTGGTCACTGGTGGGGCACGAGCCAGAGGAAGGGTAGAAAGGAGTCCTGTGCCATACTCCTGAACTGCCTGGGGGTTGACCGAGCCCCTCTCCTGGTGGACGCAGCATGGCTCGGGCAGTCACTACCGGTACCGAAGTGGTTTGGAGTATACAAACTGTGATTTAAAGACCCTGGACTGCAACACGTTGTCTTTGTGCTTTTTACTTCGCCAGCACTAACGGTACTGGGACGCCCTGCATTACAACCCCCACCATTCACGCTCACTGCCCTGGGGCTGCACTCTTCCCGTGGGGAGTTACACTACCTCAGCTGCACACACCATCAGCCTCAGCGGTCTGCCTCGCAGCGGCGGTACACCCTGACCGCAATCCACGGGTGGCGTAGTCGGACATGACTTAAAACATATAAAAGACTGCGACTGGTCTGACCACCCTGAGCCACGGGACCGGGTCACCACTACTACTCCCAGCGTTGCCCTGAAGCCCGGTCCCGAGTGCCCCACGGCCCAGGGGGCGAGTCAGAGACCCAATCAAGAATCTTCAAATTTCCAAAAATTAGAGGCAGACACCAAAAAAGTGGCATCCATTTAACCAAAGCAGAAATAGTATAATGGGGACCGACACCTCTTCCACTACAGCCAACCCAGCAAATGGAGACCCAATTAGGAGTCTTCAAATTTCCAAAAATTAGGGGCAGAATCCACCAAAGTGGCATCAATTTCACCAAAGAAGAGATAATATAATGGAGACTGATACCTCTTATACTGCAGCCAACCCAGCAGATGGAGTCTCAATCTTCAAATTTCCAAAAATTAAAGACAGACACCAAAAAAGTGGCATTAATTTAACCAAAGCAGAAATAGTATAATGGGGACCGACACCTCTTCCGCTATAGCCAACCCAGCAAATGGAGACCCAATTAAGAGTCTTCAAATTTCCAATAATTAGGGGCAGAAACCACCAAAGTGGCATCAATTTCACCAGAGTAGAAATAGCATAATGGGTACCGACTAGTGTTGAGCGAGCATGCTCAACACTGCTCAGTACTCGCCCGAGCATCTCACTACTCGGGATGTTCGGCGAGCACCGAGCATTTTCGGGTTACTCGGGCGGGAGCTCGGGTCTCCGCCCTGCATGTTTGGCGCTCTTTACAGAGCCAATGAACATGCAGGGATTGCCAGCCAGTCACTGTAATGCCGCAGCCATGTTGGTTGTGGGCATTACAGTGATTGGCTGGCCGCACAGCTTCACCTCGAATATTTAAAACCGTGCGCCGCCATCTTGGACACAATCGCTCTGGATCAGACAGTGTAGGGAGAGTGCTGCTGAGCTAGGGAGAGATTTATACTGCAAAATAGGTAGTGCAGGGTATCTAAAGCCTGCAAAATCAAACAAACAGTCCTTCTGAGGACAAATATCCATCCCAGATATCAGGCAGGCAGGCAGGCAGGCTGTATAGGAGACGCGGTGGTTATACCAACAAACACTGCATTACAGTCCTGTGTGCTGCTGCTGCTCAAATTGCTAGACTTAGCCCTAGGTCTCAGGGGCCAGGAAAAATCCTTTTTTTTTCATCTAAATCCTCTTTTTTTTTCTCAGTCAGACTGTACAAATACCTGTCTTATTAACCTTTTGGTATTTCCCCCCACCCAAAAAAAATTGAGTGTGTCTGTGAGTGTTCAGACACAAATATATCTGTTTAAAAGAGTCTAGTTTCAGGCAGATAATTAGAACTGTGGTTTTACAGTTCCACGGTTCAAATCTCTCTGCTCCTATTTACTAATGGTACGTGACTCAGCTTTCCCATCCTGACTTCCATGCAGACTTCTCTATACCTTTCTGCTCCTATTTACTAATGGTAAGTGACTCAACTTTCCCATCCTGACTTCCATGCAGACTTCTCTACACCTCTCAGCTCCTATTTACTAATGGTACATGACTCAGCTTTCCCATCCTAACTTCCATGCAGACTTCTCTATACCTCTCTGATGCCAATTTACTAATGGTACATGACTCAGCTTTCCCATCCTAACTTCCATGTAGACTTCTCTATACCTCTCTGCTCCTATTTACTAATGGTACGTGACTCAGCTTTCCCATCCTAACTTCCATGCAGACTTCTCTATACCTCTCAGCTCCTATTTACTAATGGTACGTGACTCAGCTTTCTCATCCTGACTTCCATGCAGACTTCTCTATACCTCTCTGCTCCTATTTACTAATGGTACGTGACTCAGCTTTCCCATCCTGACTTCCATGCAGACTTCTCTATACCTCTCTGCTCCTATTTACTAATGGTACGTGACTCAGCTTTCCCATCCTAACTTCCATGCAGACTTCTCTATACCTCTCAGCTCCTATTTACTAATGGTACGTGACTCAGCTTTCTCATCCTGACTTCCATGCAGACTTCTCTATACCTCTCTGCTCCTATTTACTAATGGTACGTGACTCAGCTTTCCCATCCTAACTTCCATGCAGACTTCTCTATACCTCTCAGCTCCTATTTACTAATGGTACGTGACTCAGTTTTCTCATCCTGACTTCCATGCAGACTTCTCTATACCTCTCTGCTCCTATTTACTAATGGTACGTGACTCAGCTTTCCCATCCTGACTTCCATACAGAATTCTCTATACCTAGTATATAATAGGCACCATATATTGCTCCAGTGTAATGGCCACATATAGTATATAATTGGCCCCATATATTGTTCCATACAGTATATACTGGGCCCTATATATTGCTGCACAGTATAATGGCCTCATATAATATATAAAGGGCCACATTTTTTGCCCCATACTGTATATACTGCGCCCCATATATTGCTCCATACAGTATATACTGGGCCCCATAAATTGATCCATACAGTATAATGGTCACATATAGTATATTATGTG
Organism: Phyllobates terribilis; assembly: GCF_046119375.1. Classification (NCBI taxonomy): domain Eukaryota; kingdom Metazoa; phylum Chordata; class Amphibia; order Anura; family Dendrobatidae; genus Phyllobates; species Phyllobates terribilis. Next base: position 1,930,733 of record NW_027363085.1, read on the forward strand.
CACTATATACAGTACAGACCAAAAGTTTGGACACACCTTCTCATTTAAAGATTTTTCTGTATTTTCATAACTATGAAAATTGTACATTCACACTGAAGGCATCAAAACTATGAATTAACACATGTGGAATTATATACTTAACAAAAAAGTGTGAAACAACTGAAAATATGTCTTATATTCTAGGTTCTTCAAAGTAACCACCTTTTGCTTTGATAACTGCTTTGCACACTCTTGGCATTCTCTTGATACATGTGTTAATTCATAGTTTTGATGCCTTCAGTGTGAATGTACAATTTTCATAGTCAATAAAATACAGAAAAATCTTTAAACGAGAAGGTGTGTCCAAACTTTTGGTCTGTACTGTATTACTCCATAGAGTATATACTGGGCCCCGTATATTACTCCATATAGTATAATGGGCCCCATATATTGCTCCATACAGTACATACTGGGCCCCATAAATTGTTCCATACAGTATAATTGCCCAGTATAGTATATAATGGGCCCCATATATTGCTCCATACAGTATAATGACCCCATATAGTATATAATGGGCCTCATATATTGCTTCATACAGTATAATGGCCCCATATATTATATAATTGGCCCCATATATTGCTCCACACAGTATATAATGGGCCCCATATAATGATCCACAGTATAATGGCCCTATATAGAATATAATGGGCCCCATATATTGATTCATACAGTATAATGGCCACATATAGTATATAATAGGCCCCACATATTACTCCATACAGTATATAATGGGCCACATATATTGATCCACAGTATAATGGCCCTATATAGTATATAATGGGCCCCATATATTGCTCCATACAGTATAATGGCCCCATATATTATATAATGGGCCCAATATATTGCTCCATAGAGTATATACTAGGCCCATATATTGCTTCATACAGTATAATGGTCCCATATAGTATATAATTAGCCACATATATTGCTCCATAAAGTATAATGGCCCCATATAGTATATAATAGGCCCCATCTATTGCTCCATACAGTATATACTGGGCACCATATATTGGACCATACAGTATAACGGCTGCATATAGTATATAATGGACCCCATATATTGGTCCATACAGTATATACTGGGCCCCATGCATTGCTCCCTACAGTATAATGGTCCCATATAGTATATAATGGGCCCCATATATTGCTCCATACAGTATATTGGCCCCATATAGTATTTAATTGGCCCCATGTATTGCTCCATACAGTATAATGGCCCCATATAGTATATAATGGGCCCCATATATTGCTCCATACAGTATATACTGGGCCCCATAAATTGTTCCATACAGTATAATTGCCCCATATAGTATATAATGGGCTCCATGTATTGCTCTATACAGTATATACTGGGCCCAATCAATTGTTCTATACAGTATAATATCTCCATATAGTATATAATGGACCCCATATATTGGTCCATACAGTATATACTGGGCCCCATACATTGCTCCATACAGTATAATGGCCCCATACATTATATAATGGGCCCAATATATTGCTCCATACAGCATATGAGGGGCCCTATATACTGATCCATACAGTATAATGGCCACATATAGTATATAATTGGCCCCATATATTGCTCCATACAATGTAATGGCCACATATAGTATATAATAATGGACCCCATATATTGCTCCATAGAGTATATACTGGGCCCCATATATTGCTGCACAGTATAATGGCCCCATATAATATATAAATGGCCACATTTTTTGCTCCATACTGTATATACTGGGCCCCATATATTACTCAATACAGTATATACTGGGCCCCATATGTTGCTCCATACAGTATAATGACCACATATAGTATATAATTGGCCCCATATATTGCTCCATACAATGTAATGGCCACATATAGTATATAATAATGGGCCCCATATATTGCTCCATAGAGTATATACTGGGTCCCATAAATTGTTCCTTACAGTATAATTGCCCAGTATAGTATATAATGGGCCCCATATATTGCTCCATAGAGTATAATGGCTCCATACAGTATATACTGGGCCCCATATATTGCTCTTTACAGTATAATGGCCCCATATATTATATAATGGGCCCATATATTGCAACATACAGTATATACTTGACCCCATATATTGATCCACAGTATAATGGCCCCATATAGTATATAATTGGCCTCATATATTGCTTCATACAGTATAATGGCCCCATATAGTATATAATTGCCCACATTTATTGCCCCATACAGTACAATGGCCCCATACAGTATATAATGGGCCCCATATATTGCTCCATACAGTATATAATTGGTCCCATATATTGGACCACACAGTATAACGGCCACATATAGTATATAATGGACCCCATATATTGCTCCATACAGTATATACTGGGCCCCATACCTTGCTCCATACAGTATAATGGCCCCATATATTATATCATGGGCCCAATATATTGCTCCATACAGTATGTACTGAGCCCCATATATTGCTCCACAGTATAATGGCCCCTTATAGTATATAAAGGGCCACATTTTTGTGCTCCATACTGTATATACTGGGCCCCATGTATTGCTTAATACAGTACATACTGGGTCCCATATATTGCTCCATACAGTATAATGGCTTCATATAGTATATAATAGGCCCTATATATTGCTCCATACAGTATAATGGCCCCATATAGTATATAATAGGCCCCATATATTGCTCCATACAGTATATACTGGGCCCCATATATTGCTCAATTCAGTATTTACTGGGCCTTATATATTGGTTCATTCAGTATATACTGAGCACCATAAATTGCTCAATACAGTATAATGGCCTTATATAGTATATAATGGGCCCCATATATTGCTCCATACAGTATAATGGACCTCATATATTGCTTCATACAGTATAATGGCCCCTTATAGTATATAATGAACTCAATATATTGTTCCATACAGTATAATGGCCACATATATTGCTCCATACAGTATAATGGCACCATATACTGCTACATACAGTATATAATGGGCCCCGTATATTGCTCCATACGGTATATAATGGGCCCCATATATTGCTCCATACAGTATTATGGCCCCAAATAGTATATAATAGGCTCCTTTATTGCTCCATACAGTATATAATGGGCCCCATATATTGCTCCATACAGTATATACTGGGCCCCATATATTGCTACATACAGTATAATGGCCCCATATAGTATATAATTGGTCCCATGTGTTGCTCCATACAGTATAATGGCCCCATATAGTATAACATGGGCCCCATGTATTGCTTCATACAGTATATTATATTGGGCCCCATAAATTGTTCCATACAGTATAATTGCCCCATATAGTATACAATGGGCTCCATGTATTGCTCTATACTGTATATACTGGGCCCCATAAATTGTTCCATACAGTATAATTTTCCATATAGTATATAATGGGCCCCATATATTGCCCCATACAGTATAATGGCTCCATACAGTACATAATGGGCCCCATATATTGCTTCATACAGTATAATGGCCCCATATAGTATATAATTAGCCACATATATTGCTCCATACAGTATATAATGGGCCCATATATTGTTCCATACAGTATAGTGGTCACATATAGTATATGATGTGCCCCATATATTTCTCCATACAGTATATGCTTGGCCCCATATATTGCTCAATACAGTATAATGGCCCCATATATAATATATAATGGGCCCCATATATTGCTCCAAACAATATATTGGCCCCATACAGTGCTCCATACAGTATAATGATGACATATAGTATATCATAGTCCCCATATATTGCTCCATACAGTATATTGGGCCCCATATATTGCTCCATACAGTATATACTGGGCCCCATAAAATGATCCATACAGTATAATGGCTGCATATATTATATATTGGGCCCCATATATTGCTTCATACAGTATATACTGGGCCCCATATATTGATCCACAGCATAATGGCCCCATATAGTATATAATAAGCTTCATATATTGCTTCATACAGTCTAATGGCCCCATATAGTATATAATGGCCCACAGATATTTCGCCATACAGTATAATGGCCCAATATAGTATATAATAGGCCTCATATATTGCTCCATACAGTATATAATGGGCCCCATATATTGTTCCATACAGTATATACTGAGCCCCATATATTGCTTCACAGTATAATGGCCCCTTATAATATACACCGCGTGCAGAATTGTTAGGCAAATGCGTGTTTTGATCACTTTGATACTTTTTATACATGTTGTCCTACTCCAAGCTGCATAGGCTTGAGAACCAACTACCAATTAAGTAAATCTGGTGATGTGCATCTCTGTAATGAGGAGGGGTGTTGACAACACCCTATATAAGGTGTGCTTAATTATTAGGCAACTTCCCTTCCTTTGGCAAAATGGGTCAGAAGAGAGATTTGACGGGCTCTGAAAAGTCCAAAATTGTGAGATGTCTTGCAGAGGGATGCAGCAGTCTTGAAATTTCCAAACTTTTGAAGCTTGATCACCGAACAATCAAGTGTTTCATGGCAAATTGCGAACAGGGTCACAAGAAGCGAGTTGGTCAAAAAAGGCGCAAAATATCTGCCCATGAATTGAGGAAAATCAAGCGTGAAGCTGCCAAGATGCCATTCGCCACCAGTTTTGCCATATTTCAGAGCTGCAACGTTACTGGAGTATCAAAAAGCACAAGGTGTGCGATACTCAGGGACATGGCCAAGGTAAGGAAGGCTGAAAAACGACCACCTTTGAACAAGAAACATAAGATTAAACGTCAAGAATGGGCCAAGAAATATCTTAAGACTGATTTTTCAAAGGTTTTATGGACTGAGGAAATGAGAGTGACTCTTGATGGGCCAGATGGATGGGCCACAGGCTGGATCAGTAAAGGGCAGAGAGCTTCACTCCGACGCAGATGCCAGAAAGGTGGAGGTGGAGTACTGGTATGGGCTGGTATCATCAAAGATGAACTTGTGGGACCTTTTCGGGTTGAGGATGGAGTGAAGCTCATCTCCCAGACCTACTGCCAGTTTCTGGAAGACAACTTCTTCAAGCAGTGGTACAGGAAGAAGTCGGTATCATTCAAGAAAAATATGATTTTCATGCAGGACAATGCTCCATCACATGCATCCAACAACTCCACAGCATGGCTGGCCAGTAAAGGTCTAAAAGAAGAAAAAATAATGACATGGCCCAAGGTTCACCTGATCTGAACCCCATAGAGAACATGTGGTCCATCATAAAATGTGAGATCTACAGGGAGGGAAAACAGTACACCTCTCGGAACAGTGTCTGGGAGGCTGTGGTGGCTGCTGCACGCAATGTTGATCGAAAACAGATCAAGCAACTGACAGAATCTATGGATGGAAGGCTGTTGAGTGTCATCATAAAGAAAGGTGGCTATATTCATCACTAATTTATTTGGCTTTTGTTTTTGCATGTCATAAATGTTTATTTCTAAATTTTGTGCACTGATATTGGTTTACCTGGTGAAAATAAACAAGTGAGATGGGATTATATTTGGTTTTTATTAAGTTGCCTAATAATTCTGCACAGTAATAGTTACCTGCACACACAGATATCCTTCTAAGATAGCCAAATCTAAAAAAGAAAACCACTCCAACTTCCAAAAATATTAAGCTTGGATATTTATGAGTCTTTTGGGTTGATTGAGAACATAGTTGTTGATCAATAATAAAAATAATCCTCTAAAATACAACTTGCCTAATAATTCTGCACACAGTGTATAAAGGGCCACATTTTTGCTCCATCCTGTATATACTGGGCCCCATATATTGCTCCATACAGTACATACTGGGCCCCATATATTGCTCCATACAGTATAATGACTTCATATAGTATATAATAGGCCCAATATGTTGCTCCATATAGTAAAATGTCCCCATATAGTATATAATAGGCCCCATATATTGCTCCATACAGTATATAATGGGCCCCATATATTGCTCCATACAGTATATACTGGGCCCCATATATTGCTCCATACAGTATAATGTCCAGATATAGTATAATAGGCCCCATATGTTGCTCCATACAGTATAATGGCCACATATAGTATATAATGGGCCCCATATATTGCTCCATACAGTATATATTGGGCTCTATATAGTGCTGCACAGTATAATGGCCCCATATAGTATATAATGGGCTCCATAAATTGCTAAATGCAGTATAATGGCCCCATATAATATATAATGGGCCCCATATATTGCTCCAAACAGTATAATGGCCCCATATAGTGCTCCATACAGTATAATGACCACATATAGTATATAATAGGCCCCATATATTGCTCCATACAGTATATACTGGGCCCCATATATTGCTCCATACAGTATATTCTGGGCCCCATAAATTTTTCCATACAGTATAATTGCCTCATACAGTATATAATGGACTCCATATATTGTTCCATACAGTATAATGGCTCCATACAGTGCTCCATACAGTATAATGACCACATATAGTATATAATAGGCCCCATATATTGCTCCATACAGTATATACTGGGCCCCATATATTGCTCCATACAGTATATACTGGGCCCCATAAATTTTTCCATACAGTATAATTGCCTCATACAGTATATAATGGACTCCATATATTGTTCCATACAGTATAATGGCCCCATATAGTGCTCCATACAGTATAATGACCACATATAGTATATAATAGGCCCCATATATTGCTCCATACAGTATATACTGGGCCCCATATATTGCTCCATACAGTATATACTGGGCCCCATAAATTTTTCCATACAGTATAATTGCCTCATACAGTATATAATAGGCCCCATATATTGCTCCATACAGTATGTACTGGGCCCCATATATTGCTCCATACAGTATATACTGGGCCCCATATATTGATCCACAGTATAATGGCCCCATATAGCATATAATAGGCCACATATATTGCTCCATACAGTATAATGGCCCCATATAGTGCTCCATACATTATAATGACTGCATATAGTATAAAATAGGCCCCATATAGTTCTTCATGCAGTATAATGGGCCCCATATATTGCTCCATATAGTATATACTGGGCCCCATAAATTGTTCCATACAGTATAATGGCCCCATATAGTATATAATAGGCCCCATCTATTGCTCCATAGAGTAAATAATGGGCCCCATATATTGCTCCATACAGTATAATGGCTATATACTGTATATAATAGGCCCAATATATTGCTCAATACAGTATATACTGGGCCCCATATATTGCTCCATACAGTATAATGGCCCCATATAGCATATAATGGGCCCCATATATTGCTCCATACAGTATAATGGCTCCATATAGTATATGATAGGCCCCATATATTGCTCCAGACAGTATATAATGGCCATATATAGTATATAATGGGCCACATATTTTGCTCCATACTGTATATACTGGGCACCATAAATTGCTCAATACAGTATAATGGCCCCATATAGTGCTCCATACAGTATAATGGGCCCCATATATTGCTTCATACATTATAATGGCTCCATGTAGTATACAGTCATGGCCAAACGTTTTGAGAATGACACCAAAATTATATTTTCACATGATTTGCTGGCCTCTGGTTTTTATTAGTGTTTGTCTGATGTTTATATCACATACAGAAATATAATTGCAATCATATTATGAGTACCAATAGGTTATACTGACAGTTAGAATGAGTTAATGCAGCAAGTCAATCTTTGCAGTGTTGCCCCTTCTTCTTCAAGACCTCTGTAATTCTCCCTGGCATGCTCTCAATCAACTTTTGGACCAAATCCTGAGTAATAGCAGTCCATTCTTGCATAATCAATGCTTGCATTTTGCCAGAATTTGTTGGTTTTTGTTTGTCCACCCGTCTCTTGATGATTGACCACAAGTTCTCAATGGGATTAAGATCTGGGGAGTTTCCAGGCCATGGACCCAAAATCTCTATGTTTTGTTCCATGAGCCATTTAGTTATCACCTTTGCTTTATGGCAAGGTGATCCATCATGCTGGAAAAGGCATTGTTGGGCGCCAAACTGCTCTTGGGAGAAGTTGCTCTTGGAGGACATTCTGGTACCATTCTTTATTCATGGCTGTGTTTTTAGGCAAGACTGTGAGTGAGCCGATTCCTTTGGCTGAGAAGCAACCCCACACATGAATGGTTTCAGGATGCTTTACAGTTGGCATGAGACAAGACTGGTGGTAGCGCTCACCTCTTCTTCTCCGAATAAGCTGTTTTCCAGATGTCCCAAACAATCGAAAAGGGGATTCATCAGAGAAAATGACTTTGCCCCAGTCCTCAGCAGTCCACTCCGTGTACCTTTTGCAGAATATCAGTCGGTCCCTGATGTTTTTTCTGGAGAGAAGTGGCTTCTTTGCTGCCCTCCTTGAAACCAGCCCTTGCTCAAAGAGTCTCCGCCTCACAGTGCGTGCAGAAGCACTCACACCAGCCTGCTGCCATTCCTGAGCAAGCTTGGCACTGCTGGTAGTCCGATCCCGCAGCTGAAACAGTTTTAAGATACGGTCCTGGCGCTTGCTGGTCTTTCTTGGGTGCCCTGGAGCCTTTTTGACAACAATGGAAGCTCTCTCCTTGAAGTTCTTGATGATGCGATAGATTGTTGACTGTTAAATAATTAATAGTGGATATTCATTTTATTCTCAAATTTTGAGTTTTATACACTGCACAAGGATTGCATCAGCCATCGTGTCTAGTTCACATGCGCTATTTGTGTGTGTATTTTTAGTTCACTACCATATGTAGAACAGGTGTGCCATACGACTGGCTATAAAAGCCCATAGTACAGAAAGGGGGGTCTCTCTTGCTCTGCCCACCCCACAAGACACAGAAGAATCTTCATGCTGAGAAGCAGCTGACATAGGCCTGGACACGTGCTGGACAAAGACATGATTTACCAGCCAGATCCAAGGAAAGATGGGTGAATTTCAACAATTAAGCTAATTATGGACAAATGGACAATTACTTTATAACTAATTATTGTATGTACCTGCTGCAATCTGATTCTTTTTAATGGACAATCCAAGAATAAATAGATACATTTTTTTATAAGAAAATCTTGATATTGATACTTTGCGAAGTCCTCAGTAGAAGATAAATAGTACAGAAAGTAGTATTATTTTACAATGGCGAGCCAGCCAGTCCTGTTTTTTCGTTTTTTTAAAAGTGAATTTCCTATTTTGAACAAAGGGGGGGAGTCCTGATGAGTTGAACAGCTGTTGTTCACGTGTCAGTAAATTCACTAATTTGTCACGAGAAGCAAAAAGGAACCTACAGATCGAGGACTAACAGGAAGCAGAGGTACTAACAAGTAACAGAATCACACAGGAAACGAATCAGACGAACTGAAGACAGGACGTGCTGATAAAGAGAAGCTAAGGAATCTTAAGGTAAGCAAAATATGAATATAATTTCTTCTTTTCCTAAACAAAGTAATATTAATTTCAAAGTTAATGTAGGAAATGACTTAGACGTTTTGTGGAGACATGACTGACATACGAGAAACTGACATACTAGATGATGTGGGAGAAGACGTGAGTGACGTAGGAGGAACGGACGTACAAGAGCCACTAAAAATATCAGAGAATTCAGGAATTACCCAAGCTCAACTACAAATTAAAATGAGGAAAAATTTGCTGAAATTATACAAAATCATGCCAAAATATGATGTCAAAATCCATGCCTGTAGAAATTCAGAGACATTTGAGAGCTTCTCTGATAAGTTTGATTTATCCAATGAGGAGAGGAATCAATTATTTAAAATATGGATTCCTGTGACATTGTCCAGATGTTACTCTCCTAATGGATGGGAAAATGATTCGGACAGGTTAAAATATTTGATTTATTGTGTCACAAAGGATTTTCCCAACATAGAAGATCTGCAGAAACTAAGGATTGGTAGGAAGGAATGTACATATACATTCATGTCCATATTTGAACGGTTGTACAAAGCTCTCATCAAAAATGGAAAAGTACAACAAATGATAACAACTTTCGTACAAAAATTCAAATTCCTAAATCCAGTTTCCCAAGTTATGGCATCACAAAAAACTTCATTATTTGAATGTGCTCAGTTGCTGGATTTTGTTAGAAAACATGAGAATCGTGAAAAGAAAATAAATCAAGTTAAATTTATAAAACCAGGAAAGGTAAAATCTTACCAAAAGCCAATATCAAACTCTCCACTGAGTCATCCCCATAGTGAACTCTATCAAATACGCAGAAGATTTCATATATGTTATAAGCCATATCAGGTGATTCAAAACTCCATATCTCCACAGAAAGAGTTAAAAATGCAAAGCTGTGACTTCTCCCTAGAAAAGAAAATGGCCGAAATAGACGGACAGAGTCAGGTGAGACGACCAGCTCACAGTGATGTCATGGAATGTGGACAGAAGAACAGGCAGTTCTCTGAGGTTTTGAAGGATAGAAAAATGTCTTTCCTAAATAGGGCGTTTATGGAGATATTTGAGAGAGACAGAAGATTTGGTTTAGGGAGTGGCTAAGAAAAAACTGTAATTATAATGTATCAAAATGTAATACAATGTATCATTGTTTATAATCTTATACAGTAAAATTGTAGTTACATAGTTTCTAATAGTTCATGTATATATATATATATATATATATATATATACTTGTCTAAGTAGAGATTGTGTATAATTGTATTTATATATATATTTATAAAAATATATATATATATATATATTAATTAATAAATTAGAACTTTATATATAAATTTAAGTAGCAATATTTTGAATTACATTAGAACCAACCAATATATGTATAAGATATTTAAATAATTCTGTTTCTGTATGAATTTGATATTTAATCTTATTTTCTTATATTTCCTTAGAGGTTTCATTTCAAAGCAGGATTTGATCAAACAACTCTAAAATGGATTTATTTCTTTATTCACACAGGAAGTTGAAAATTGCATGATTTTATGAGTATAACATTTTATTAATATTTTCTGTGCATGAAGTGTTCGTGCTAATTAAAGTAGCTTTACAGCATGACGTGTGACAGCTGCAGCCTTTGAACTTTGAGCTAATAGTATAGGATCCCATTCATTCTATTTCCAGCTGATGTAACTTAAAACCTGGCAGCCAGTGAAAAAAATCTGAGTCAAGTCAAGAGTTTTTTCAAGTGTCTGAAATTTCAGTGACTTACTCTCATATTATATAATATGTACTTGGGGAATATTCAAAGAAATATTAAGATATTAAATTTCATAGTTTACAATTGGCATTAATAAATTGGGATACAACAATTTTGGATTAAATATATATATATAAAAAAACCTCATATGTGGAATGTTTGAGTTGAACAGATCTGTGAATGTCAGAGTGAACATGACAGATGAGTAAATCAGCAGCTGCTAAGTGTGATTGGTGTGACAGAGGCCTCGTATGTTTGTATGTTTAAAAAAAAAATGTTTCTTTATGTGAAGGTACACAAATATATTTAATTCTGAGAAAATTATAATACATAATTAGGTATTATCTACATGTATATATATTTCTATATTTATTTAATAATTATTATTTCTTGATTTAACTAATAGTGCATAAGGGCAACCACACATCAAAATGGTTTACAAAGCAAATTTATATTTAGAATAATTTTCCACATGATAATATTCTTGAATAACTGATATTATTTTTAATGGTTACCTAAATAGGTACACACCTCTCTTTAGACAAATCTATGCTACTCATCGACATGAAATTTATGCAAAATGTTTATAGAAGAATAATTATTTTTAATTTGGTTCTGATATACAGTACAGACCAAAAGTTTGGACACACCTTCTCATTTAAAGATTTTTCTGTATTTTCATGACTATGAAAATTGTACATTCACACTGAAGGCATCAAAACTATGAATTAACACATGTGGAATTATATACTTAACAAAAAAGTGTGAAACAACTGAAAATATGTCTTATATTCTAGGTTCTTCAAAGTAGCCACCTTTTGCTTTGATGACTGCTTTGCACACTCTTGGCATTCTCTTGATGAGCTTCAAGAGGTAGTCATCGGAAATGGCCTTCCAACAATCTTGAAGGAGTTCCCAGAGATGCTTAGCACTTGTTGGCCCTTTTGCCTTCACTCTGCGGTCCAGCTCACCCCAAACCATCTCGATTGGGTTCAGGTCTGGTGACTGTGGAGGCCAGGTAATCTGGCGTAGCACCCCATCACTCTCCATCTTGGTCAAATAGCCCTTACACAGCCTGGAGGTGTGTTTGGGGTCATTGTCCTGTTGAAAAATAAATGATGGTCCAACTAAACGCAATCCGGATGGAATAGCATGCCGCTGCAAGATGCTGTGGTAGCCACGCTGGTTCAGTATTCCTTCAATTTTGAATAAATCCCCAACAGTGTCACCAGCAAGGCACCCCCACACCATCACACCTCCTCCTCCATGCTTCACGGTGGGAACCAGGCATGTAGAGTCCATCCGTTCACCTTTTCTGCGTCGCACAAAGACACTGTTGTTGGAACCAAAGATCTCAAATTTGGACTCATCAGACCAAAGCACAGATTTCCACTGGTCTAATGTCCATTCCTTGTGTTCTTTAGCCCAAACAAGTCTCTTCTGCTTATTGCCTGTCCTTAGCAGTGGTTTACTAGCAGCTATTTTAACATGAAGGCCTGCTGCACAAAGTCTCCTCTTAACAGTTGTTGTAGAGATGTGTCTGCTGGTAGAACTCTGTGTGGCATTGACCTGGTCTCTAATCTGAGCTGCTGTTAACCTGCGATTTCTGAGGCTGGTGACTCGGATAAACTTATCCTCAGAAGCAGAGGTGACTCTTGGTCTTCCTTTCCTGTGGCGGTCCTCATGTGAGGCAGTTTCTTTGTAGCGCTTGATGGTTTTTGCAACTGCACTTGGGGACACATTCAAAGTTTGCCCAATTTTTCGGACTGACTGACCTTCATTTCTTAAAGTAATGATGGCCACTCGTTTTTCTTTACTTAGCTGCTTTTTCCTTGCCATAATACAAATTCTAACAGTCTATTCAGTAGGATTATCAGCTGCGTATCCACCTGACTTCTGTAGAACACAACTGATGGTCCCAACCCCATTTATAAGGCAAGAAATCCCACGTATTAAACCTGACAGGGCACACCTGTGAAGTGAAAACCATTTCCGGTGACTACCTTTTGAAGCTCATTAAGAGAATGCCAAGAGTGTGCAAAGCAGTCATCAAAGCAAAAGGTGGCTACTTTGAAGAACCTAGAATATAAGACATATTTTCAGCTGTTTCACACTTTTTGTGTTAAGTATATAATTCCACATGTGTTAATTCATAGTTCTGATGCCTTCAGTGTGAATGTACAATTTTCAAAGTCATGAAAATACAGAAAAATATTTAAATGAGAAGGTGTGTCCAAACTTTTGGTCTGTACTGTATATATATAAATTATTTTATAAAATAATGATTTTTGGTATTAAAGGGGAAAATGTGTTTTTGATCCTGATTACATAATCACTTTTGATCAATACTTATTTTTCACACATTTTAATAAAGGTAAAATATTAATAAGGTACTATGGTATAATTAAGAAGGGTATTACATGCAAAGTTGCATAATTTAATATTTTTTGGTGATACAAGGTTATGACAAATATGAAATCATCCAAATAATGGAGATATAAAGGTATTTTTTATGAAGAATGATTGTTCTGCATTTGTCATTAAAATTTAAAGGCCTTATTTTTGTTTTTATTCTTATTTTTACTCTTAATTTTATTTTTCATTTTTAAAATTTTATTCTTACTTATTTTCTTATTTTTCCATTTTTCATTTTTAATTCTCAATTTTTGATTTTATTTCGGTTCAATATCTCAATTGAGAAAACACATTAATATTTAATAAAGTAATGTCTAGTACAAAGAATATTGCTTCATTAAATATAATGATATAAATTAATAGAAGGAAAAATGTTTACATTTTCTGAGTAAACACAACAATTCATGCATTCATTCATATATTTATTCATTTAAGTTCAGGAGTATACATTGTTTGGTATTATTGGTTTAATAAAGATATAAACACTTGTTGTTTCAAAACACACTGACACCTATGGGTTGGAAAAGGTAATTACACCTATGACATAAAAATATTTTATCACATGAAGAACTTGATTAATAATGAATCATTATCTATTATTGTTTATTATTCCAAACATAATTTATTTAATATTTTGATAATAATTAGATGGATATTATTGATTGCTATGGTACACTGTGATATTATAGGTTAGAAAAAATTGCCAGATTTGGTATCAGATTAGGGAATGAAGACTTCAATTAAGACATCGCAATTATGAATTTTATCTTAATAAAGACTTTTAATTTTTATAAATGAAAGAGACTCTCAAAAGTTACAAGAAGAAGCAACCGATATCCGGAAGTCTCAGAAGGTAACAGGTGTGAATGCTGAGTGATAATAGACTGTGTCCATTACATACAATACAATTCTCACCACTGATCACCAGGACGGCAGAGGACGATGATCCTATATGTACTGTGTTGTGTTCAAGTTTCATCACGTTCCAGTGGTTTCTCATCACCTGCAGCGCTTCAATGAAAGCTGGTGAACAGGTAATACCTGGCATATGTGTCCTGTACATAAAGGACTGAGTACTGGTTATGGTGCTATATAAAGCAGGGAAGTGTCAAGTTAACCCTTACTTTACTGACCAAAGACGTCACATCTGTTCCAAAAGTGACATGAGACCAGTGTGGACGACACGGAAGATTCCAGAACTACCCAACGTAAGTCCAGGTGACATCGCACAGATATTAAAGCTACATTTCATCCATGGACTTTGTTTTCTTATCAATTGACACACATGATCTTTCTAATAAAGAGTACAGTTTATGGACTGCACAATGATGAATACAATTATGGACTGTACAATATCTACACGCTATAATTTATTTCAAAGGAGTTTTCATCTAAAGACTGTGTTATAAAAGAACCACGAAGAAGACGAGACGACGACCCGATGACATCAGACGATGACGATTGAACCCGCGATTGCTTCAATTTAGATATAGGGAAGTATAATTATACATATTAAATGAATATTAGTCACGGCTTACCATAACATGAATTCACATCATTATATAACAATAATCAGATATTGATACTATTATTATTATTATTATGGAAATTTAATGATATTGCCAAGGAAGAAGGAAAGAAAAAATGATTGATGAATGTATCTTCTTTTGAGGATTTTCAGTTAAAGTCCTTATATCCTCAAAAAAAAGGGGGGAATGTTAAATAGTTCATTATGGATAATCATTTTTCTTATATCTGAGTTCTATGCATCAGCCATCGTGTCTAGTTGACATGCGCTATTTGTGTGTGTATTTTTAGTTCACTACCATATGTAGAGCAGGTGGGCCATACGACTGGCTATAAAAGCCCATGCTACAGAAAGGGGGGGGCTCTCTTGTTCTTCCCACCCCGCAAGACACAGAAGAAGGTTCATGCTGAGAAGCAGCTGACATGTAGGCCTGGACACGTGCTGGACAAAGACGTGATTTACCAGCCAGGATCCAAGGAAAGATGGGTGAATCTTAACAATTAAGCTAATTATGGACAAATGGACAATTACTTTATAACTAATTATTGTATGTACCTGCTGCAATCTGATTATTTTTAATGGACAATCCAAGAATAAGTAGATACATTTTTTATAAGAATATTGTGATATTGATACTTTGAGAAGTCCTCAGTAGAAAAAATAATACAGAAAGAAGTAATGTTTAACAGCAGGATCCCTTCTGCACAGTTAGAAAGCGGGTGGCATTACCAGACAGGCTTTGGGTGCAGGTGGAGGACCGAGAGGAGGCAGAAGCAGTGGAGGAACTTCTAGATAAAGAGGATTGATGCACAACTAGTGGGGACAGCAAGACTTGGACAGCAGCCCCTTGTCCTGCTGTCACCATAGTTACCCAGTGCCCAGTCAGCGACATGTAACGCCCCTGTCCATGCCTACTCGTCCAAGTGTCTGTGGTGAAATGCACCCTGTCACACACAGAGTTTCTCAAAGAAGCGGTGATGTTGTGTGCGACATGCTGGTGTAGCGCAGGCACACCTTTCTTTGAGAAGTAGTGCCGACTGGGCATCTGGTACGGGGGCACTGCGACGGACATAAGGTCTCGAAAATCCTCTGTGTCCACCAGGTGGAAAGGCAGCATTTCTGTAGCCAACAGCTTGCAGATGGTGAAATTCAACCTCTTAGCTTTGTCATGGCTAGGAGGAAATGGTCTTTTACTTGTCCACATTTGAGGGACCGAGGGATGGCTGTTGTGCTTAGACGGGGTTGAGTAGGGTGTCCCCGGCAAACTGACTGTCTGTGAGGAAGATGCAGGCGGAAAAGTTAGGTTGCCTTGATCCAAAGGTGGTGCTCTCGATGTCGGAGAGTGCTCAACACCAGCTGGTGTTTCCACTTCCAAATGAAATGATGACCTGCCAATCACACTGTCTGTTGCGGGTAAAGAAGTGGCAGGTCTGCGTCCAAAAACATGTGTGACTGCTGTCCCCCCAGTCACAGAGGATGAAGAGGCCACGGATGCACAAGATGGGGCAGACGGTGGTTGGCCCGGCCCACTAGGCCGCATTGTAGCACAGTGAGCTTCCCACTGCAACTTATGCTTCATATCCATGTGACGGTACATGCATGAAGTACTCAAACTATTGATTTTTTGGCCTCTACTTAGCTTTTGGTGACAAATATTACAGATAACACGAGTTGGGTCATCCTTATCGATCTGAAAAAAAGCCCAGGCTATGCAAGGCTTACAGCCCATGCGACCTGAAGAGCCAGCACGACTTGTGGTCAGAGGCAGAGTTGTGGTGGAGGATGCAGTTGTTGACGTGCTTCCAGTACTCCGTCTCTGTCCAGGAAGGTGCAACCTAACTTCGTCGTCAATAGCATCCTCCTCCACCTCCTGTGCTGACCTCATCGACTGGCTGACTGTGGGTTGACAGTAAGTGGGATCTCCAACCTCGTCATAATCACCCTGTGTGTTCTCACACCCGTCGTCCTCAGAGCCAACCTCTTCCTGCCCTGACCGAAAAATCAAGTTGTCGCTCCAATCAGGTATTTGAGTCTCATCATCGTCTTCATCACTGTCTCCACCATCAAGAGTTACAGTTTGGGAACGAGGGTCTACATTATGCTCAGAACCTTCTTCATCTGGTCCTGGATCCGACTCATAAAGATTCTGGGCATCAGTGCAGATCATTTCCTCGTCTGGATTAACAGAAGCTCTGGAGCAGACCTCCATTTCCCAGGCATAGTATGAGTAAACAGCTCTGCAGACTCAACCATCTGTGTTACCCCATACTCAGACCGGCAGCTGGAGACTTGGGAGCTGTGAGGAAGCAAGTGTGATTGGGGTGACACCTCTGAGGACTCGAGTATTTGTGATGTTGAAGTTGAGGTGAAGGAGAGCCCACTTGAAGGAGCACTTGATATCCGTTGAAGCACTTGCTGTTTTTGTGCCTCATCTGGAATTTGTAGCGATGGGCGTGTCCGTAAGAAAGGGATCGTATCACATTGTCCACGATGAAAAGAAGTAGACATCTTAGTTTGGCTGGAAGATGGTCTTTCTTCTGCAGATGTTACTCCCCCCCCCCACCGCGGGGGGGCTCGACCCACCAGCGGACAGGCACCAGTATTGGGAGAGGGGGGCTGGCCGTCAGGGTCCACCGCGGCTCTGGCACAAACCCGGCGACACGGCGGTCGCACGGGCAGGAACGGACTGGCCGTGTCGGCTTCGCCCTCCAGCATAGACCCTCTGCCCGCTCGCGCCCGTAACCTCAAAGGGATGCGCAAGCGGCTTTTCTTCCCAGGGCTGTTCCCCGCCCAGCAGGAACGTGGGGGAGCTCAGGTCGGCCTTCCACTGTACTCCTTTACCTCCCTCGCCCTCTTTCCTTCTTCCGTTCTCCATCTAACCCCTCGGCTCTGTGGTGTCCGCTCTCCCTCCAGCTCTCTCCTTCTCACAGGCGGACTACCGCGTGTATTCTCACTGTGGCGAATCTTTTGGGCCCAGGCATAAGAAGTTGTCGAGGTAATGGATAATATGTGCCCCCTTAGAAACGTCCATTACAACCCATTCGAGGAAGCAACTAAACGCCTCAAATAGTGAGCAGGATCTGGACCACCCCATGGGCAAAACAGCGATCTATATAGTATGCTCCTTCCCAGAAGCAGCCCAATAGGTGGACACTATTCGGAGGCACAGGTAGTAAGTAACCAGAACGCCGCATCAATGTCTGTTTTGGCCATTAGGGTGACCCTTCCCAACTTCTTGATCCGCCTGATTGCCTTGTCAAAGGATGTACAGTATATACTACTGTACTTGGTTCCGCGTCGATGTTGTCGTTTACTGACCTGCCCCTTGGATATGACAAATTTTGGATTAGTCCGAATGTATTGGGTTCCGTTTTTGGCACAACTCACAACGGGAATACCACTACGTCTTTTAAGGAAAGTGTTCTGAATGGAACAGCCATTCTACCTAAAGATATTTCTTTTTTTAATTTTCTTGTCACGACGTCTGGGTGTTGTTAGGCTGATTTTAGATTTTTACTCCAGCCTTTCTTGATTTTAGAAGGGCATGACATGCCGATATCTGTGTCTCCCCCTCCTTTTACTCCTCCTCCTCTTTCCTTTTCTCATGACTATATGTACTTGTCACTTTTCCATGTGTTAGTTGTGTCTTCTGAGCAGTTTGTCAGCTTTTGGACACATTTGAAGGTGTTTTGTAAGTGTTTCTATGTGTTTTTGTTTGCCTGCCATTGGTTTTAACGGTGTTCGACGGTGTTCGACGAACAGTTCGACGAACAGTTCGGCGAACGTATGGGTGCTCGACGTACCGAACCGAACCCGAACACTACGGGGGTGGCTCAACTCTACTCTTCACTGGTCTAAGTGCCAGCACACTCTCTCACAACTCCGAACTAACTCAGCTCCAGGCTCCACCTTCCCTATATATATGTCCCTAACGGGCTCCCTCTGCTGGTGTGAGGTGGAAGGGTGGAGGTCTATGAATGTAGTGAGGGCCTCTTATAGAGAAGTCCATCCATGCACCATACTGGGTTCTGTGGCACCTAGGCGTAGCAGGGCGCCACATAAGGGCTGTAGTCAGGACCTGGTAGGAGCCCCTACATTCTGCTGCCTCCAATAATATATACCCGAAAGGAGCCCATACATTCTGCTGCCTCCAATAATATATACTTGACAGGGGCCCATACATTCTGCTGCCTCCAATAATATATACCCGACAGGAGCCTATACATTCTGCTGCCTCCAATAATATATACCCGACAGGAGCCCATACATTCTGCTGCCTCCAATAATATATACCCGAAAGGAGCCCATACATTCTGCTGCCTTCAATAATATATACCCGACAGGAGACCATATATTCTGCTGCCTCCAATAATATATACACGACAGGAGCCCATGCATTCTGCTGCCTCCAATAATATATACCCGACAGGAGCCCATATATTCTGCTATCTCCAATAATATACACCCGACAGGAGCCCATACATTCTGCTGCCTCCAATAATATATACCTGACAGGAGCCCATACATTCTGCTGCCTCCAATAATATATACCTGACAGGAGCTCATACATTCTGCTGCCTCCAATAATATATACCTGACAGGAGCCCATACATTCTGCTGCCTCCAATAATATATACCCGACAGGAGCCCATACATTCTGCTGCCTCCAATAATATATACCCGACAGGAGCCCATACATTCTGCTGCCTCCAATAATATATACCCGACAGGAGCTCATACATTCTGCTGCCTCCAATAATATATACCCGACAGGAGCTCATACATTCTACTGCCTCCAATAATATATACTCAACAGGAGCCCATACATTCTGTTGCCTCCAATAATATATACCTGACAGGAGCCCATACAGTCTGCTGCCTCCAATAATATATACCCGACAGGAGCCCATACATTCTGCTGCCTCCAATAATATATACCTGACAGGAGCCCATACATTCTGCTGCCTACAATAATATATACCTGACAGGAGCTCATACATTCTGCTGCCTCCAATAATATATACCCAACAGGAGCCCATACATTCTGCTGCCTCCAATAATATATACCTGACAGGAGCCCATACATTCTGCTGCCTCCAATAATATATACCTGACAGGAGCCCATACATTCTGCTGCCTCCAATAATATATACCTGACAGGAGCCCATACATTCTGCTGCCTCCAATAATATATACCCGACAGGAGCCCATACCTTCTGCTGCCTCCAATAATATATACCCGACAGGAGCCCATACATTCTGCTGCCTCCAATAATATAAACCCGACAGGAGCCCATAGATTCTGCTGCCTCCAATAATATATACCTGACAGGAGCTCATACATTCTGCTGCCTCCAATAATATATACCTGACAGGAGCCCATACATTCTGCTGCCTCCAATAATATAAACCTGACAGGAGCCCATACTTTCTGCTGCCTCCAATAATATATACCCGACAGGAGCCCATACATTCTGCTGCCTCCAATGATATATACCCAACAGGAGCTCATACATTCTGCTGCCTCCAATAATATAAACCTGACAGGAGCTCATACATTCTGCTGCCTCCAATAATATATACCCGACAGGAGCCCATACATTCTGCTGCCTCCAATAATATACACCCGACAGGAGCCCATACATTCTGCTGCCTCCAATAATATAAACCTGACAGGAGCCCATACATTCTGCTGCCTCCAATAATATATACCTGACAGGAGCCCATACATTCTGCTGCCTCCAATAATATAAACCTGACAGGAGCCCATACATTCTGCTGCCTCCAATAATATATACCTGACAGGAGCTCATACATTCTGCTGCCTCCAATAATATATACCCGACAGGAGCCCATACATTCTGCTGCCTCCAATAATATAAACCTGACAGGACCCCATAGATTCTGCTATCTTCCAGACTGTATGGGCTCCTTCCAGGTCCTGACTACAGCCCATACATTCAAGCTGGCTCACTAGTAAAGACGCTAGAATGCATGGGCTCCTCCCAGGTCCTGCAGTCAGGACCTGGAAGGAGCCAATATATTTTAGTTTCCACCCGAAAATGATGATGTGTGCACACACCCTTAGGGTGACTCGTCACACCCAGTGCCATGGAAAAGGGGAGCAGTTGCCCAATCAGATTCCATAGGTCATAGCAGACATGAGAGTGAGTTGCACATGTGCGACCATCTCTCCTCTGATAGTGGTGCGAGGCAATGCCCCATTACTGTCACACAAACACAAACAAAAGGTATATGGCTCAATGTGCCTGACAGAAGCTGCTTTGGAGGTGGTAGTGGCCCCCTTATCATTTGGGCTCCTGTGTAGCTGCACAGGTTGCACCAATCATTTGTCCGTCGCTGGTCCTATACATATACTGCAGATTAGCATCTCGCTTCAGGTGACGGTCAGAAGTTTAGCTCAATGGGTGGCAAAATATTGCCCTGTGAGATGCCCGCCTAAAAATTCTGCCTTAGAATGGGACCGAGTGTGTGAAGCGGGATCAGGAGCTGTGCCTGGTTCACACACAGTAAACGCTGACTGTCACACTGCTGGCATCTGTCTCAAACAGCAATTGCCGGAGCTAAGCCTCAAATGCAGCTGTTAACCATTTAGATTCTGCCGTCAATTTCTGACATCGGCATTTAAATGGAGCAGTTCCTGCTAAGGCGATTGTGGGGTACCGATAAGCTGCCGAAGGCCAAGAGAAGGCCTGATCCACTGCCATTTAGGCTTTCCAGTCACATTAAGAGGTGGGAAAAAATATGTTGTTCACCCTTCTCGATTTATTGCAGTCCGTGGACATCGGACTGCACTCGGATGTCTACCGAGTGAGGTAAGATGTTTTCCACGGACCCATAGACTTGCATTGCCAATTTTGATCCAACACTCGGATGAAAATATGACATGTCACCAATTTTTTTTTTTTCCCCTCGGATGACTGGGTCAAGTGCACAGCCCTATATAATAACATGGATACGAGGGCTATCCGTGAAAACCAAGGATAACACTCTTCCGATATAATAGGTTGTATGCTTGAACCCTTGCTCTGATTCATTCTCAGCTGGACTACCGCAACTCTACTAAATATTCTCTCTCTTACTAAACTCTCCTCTCCAATCCATCCTAAATGCGTCAGCGGGGCTCATATTTCTGTCCAGCTGTTACACCGATGCTTCCACCCTGTTCCAGTCATTGCACTGGCTGCATCTGCTAAAGAGTACAATATAAACTTATCAATATCACCCACAACACTCTCCACAGTTCTGTACCACCCTGCATCTCCTCCCTCACCTCTGTCTACCAACCTATCTCCATTTTCTGTTCTGCTAATGACTGTACCCTGACATTCTCTATAATCCAAACCTCCCACTCAAAAACTTCTCTCATGCTGCTCCAGTTCTCTGAAATGCATTACCCCAAACAATCTGGTTAATTCCCAGTATCTACAGTTTTAAGTGTGCTCCAAAACCACATTTTTTAGACTAGCCTATCACAGTACCTCACTAATCTAATCATTGCCCGTTCTCTCTTCTTAAATTCTTAGAATCTTGTACCTTCTGTCATCTGTTCTCAATAATCCGTGCACTCAGTAGCACTTTGTATCTGTCCTTATACAGGTACTGGCTGATGACTGGTTCATGAAGCGTTATGTGAATACCCCTATTTATTACAATGACGACTGGACTATACAATACAAGCCCCTTTTGCTCATCCCGCTATTTTCTAATAGATTGTAAGCTCTTGCGAGCAGGGCCCTCACTCCTTTTAGTTTTTGTTGAATTATGTGTTACGATGTAATGTCTGATATTGTTTTTACAAGTATTGTAAATTGCTGCGGAATATGTTGGCGCTATAAAATAATTATTATTTGCACTCATGTTTATTTAGAATATGGAAATAATTTTTTAGATTCTAGAGTGCTGATATAGCAGCCGCCATATGCTGTGCTATGTTAATAGTGGAGCGCACCACATCACTGTGCGCTAGTACTGGACTACAGCTGTCTTATTAGTGGCTGCTACATCTGGATTTAGAATATTGTAAGCGTTAATTAATAATATAGAGAAAAAAATGTCTCTGGAGCTCTACACCACAGACGGACCCTGGGAACCTGATGTAAAAATGTGAATGCTATTCCTGGGAGTACAGCAGTGTTTCTTTACACCTGAATATCTGACAAAAGAGAGAAGTACTGCATAAGGCTAAGTGCCCACGATGCAGAAATGCTGCATCTCCCTGGCAGGAAGAACGCATGCGGATTTTACATGCGTTTTTCTTGCCAGGTAGAAGCGTTTGTCAAGCGTTTTTGCATGCATTTCTGCATGCGGGTTATCAAGCGCTTTTCCAAGCGATTTTAGCATTGCTTATAAAAGTGCTTGACAATTTGGTCACACTATATAAATCCATGCAACCGGCATGGATTTACATAGTGTGACCAAGTTAATAGTTAAAAAAAAAGAATAACAATGGTAAAAAATAAAAAAACATTATACTCACCTTCTGATGGCCCCCGGTCATTTCCCCGCTGCGTCCGGTCTCTTGTACGGCTCGCGGTGGTGTGAAAGGACCTTTCATGATGTCATTTAGTCATGTGACAGGTCACGCGACGTTCTATGGTACCCGAGTCCCCTCTTCTCCAGACCCGGGTACCATCCGCACATTGAATCACTTAATATCCGCATGTGCACATGTAGTCATGCGGATATTAAGCGATTCAATGCAAGTCAATGGCGGCAATTACGCTGCGTGTCCGCAAAATTAATGGACATGCTGCGTATTTTTCAGCAATGATAATCCGCAGCGGAAATTTCCGCAGCATGTGCACAGCACATGCGGATTATCATTGGGGACCATGCGGCACGTATTACCAAGCGTTTTTTTAAGCGTTTTCGCTGCGGAAATTCGGCGGCAAAAACGCTTGAAAAACGCATAGTGAGCACGCAGCCTAACTCTTCAAAGGTGTTGTCCATGATTAAAAACTTGTGTTTTTTGTCTAAAAACAGCACCACAACCTGTCTACAGGTTCAGTGTGGTATTGCAGCTCAGCTCCATTTATTTCAGTAGAGCTGAAGTCCAATGCCAGTCACAATCTATGGACAGATGTGATATTGCTTTTGAAAGAAAACAATAATGTTTTTCTAATCCTGTATGTGAAGATCTGAGGTTGTGGGTTGCAATAATCACCTAGACAAGTTAACGATGCAACAATAGTTTATCTCTTACATCCAAGGTTTTACTACAACTCTAGGTAAATGGCCAAAATACATTGCCCCCAGTGCACAAGATACCCTTCCTGGGGCGGTAGTTCAACTGCCTTTGTACCAGGCGATACTCACTGTTTCCCAACTTTTGGTTGGCTCACAGATTTTGTATCGCCAACCAGTATAGTTTGTATTCACATTCCTCGCTCCTCCAGACGACAAGATAAAACAATAGAGACACAGGTATCCAGTAGCAACAGTCCTTAAGAAAGTTCATCAAATCCAGACGACAGATTCCACAACTGTAGCACATTTATCCAGCCCAGTGATCAACCGATCTTCTAACTCCATAGGCCATTCATCCATGGGTCCAGGACCTCAGCCTAGATCCTTTCCCTTCAACGTCATTTCACCAACTTCCTAAACATGGGGCTTTTTTTCCTCCCTTCATGGGAGCATTTGAGGGTCATCAGAGAGGTTCACATACAGCAATTTGAATTGGTTTTAAAAATAATATTTTTCTTTCATATATTTTCACGTTTTGGGTGCAGTTTTTGTTTATGTCCTAGATCATATTTATGTCTTTTTAGCATTGTATAAATAAAGGTTACATTTTATTATTAGATCCCTTTATGATTTCTGACTTTTTGAGACCTCTATATACATTTGACCATTAACCTGCAGATTAACTGCATATCTGCAGGTTAATAGCCTTTCTTTCACGTGACTGGTTCCCTTGTAGGGTTGTCGTATGAATGCAATCCTTAATAAACCCAATCCTGTCTATGCTATATATACCCCTGTCCAGATCTATATTATAAAAGTATACAGTTGACATCTATCTGATGGATACATTTTTTTGCCAAACCTGTTTTCTAGTTCGCCCGTTATATTCATGCTGCAGCGTGGACTTACTTTACAGAGTGTTTTTTATAGCAGCGTGCTTTAGTAGAGGCATTTCCATGGGGATTTTTCACTTGATGTGATATGCATGTAACATTTTACTGTATATGCCGTGCTGCCAATGTGGTTTTCTGTAAAAAGATGTAGTAAATTAATTATTAAAACACTGCGCTACGACAGCCATCAATTAGATCCCATAATGATACAATAACCAGTACAGTTCTATTATCCTCATTAGACAGCGGTGTACACAGTTTATTGTATAGACCTTTGCTGCACAATGGGACAGTGTTCATTTATGTAAAATAATCCATAGATGTGGGACAGGTCCATAGGGATATGTACAAACACCCTCCATATAAATGTGCATATATAAGCTAACACTGCCCCCTACAGCTTCAGTGGCTGATCTCAGGTGCCCACAGGGAATCAGTGCCCGTGTATTGTTAGTAGACTTCCATTGTAGTCTTTATTAACACATCTACAACCCTTTGTATTATTCTGAACCTCCATAGAAGTGAATGGAGAAAGCCTATCATGCACAGCCACTTCTATGTTCATATTAACTAGAGATACAGCCTTATCTCGATAGCTGCGGGGGGCTACAGAGGTGGAGCCAACATCTATTAGCCATTTATGGCTTATTTGGTGGATATATCTGAGAGGGAAATAACCCTTTAATTGGGTTATCCACTACTAGACACCAACTATTGATGGGCCAAGGGAGGTGAGAAAACTAAAAGAAATTGATATCTCCAGACCAGCGCTGCATACCCCACTGGTTACCTGAGGTTAACAACCAGTGGGGGCAACGCATGAGTGTTGCAGCTTCTGATTGGTTGCAGCATTCATATTTCATCTAAGCCAGAAGAAGTAGTGCTCACATGACACCCCTGCCAGATGTTGATGTCAGAATAATGGCGGGATACACAACAATGAGTATAAGAGGGCACTGGTTTGGGAGGTGATTTGGGGATTTTTTAATATTTTCCCCTTCCTAGGTCCACAAATAAGACCCTACAAGTTCCAGGGAACATAGGTACACAGAACACCCTTTTTGGGCTGTGCATCTTCTCTATATACAGTGGGGGGAAAGTAAACTGCTCAAAAAAATAAAGGGAGCACTTAAACAACAGAATATAACTCCAAGTAAATCAAACTTCTGTGAAATCAAACTGTCCACTTAGGAAGCAACACTGATTGACAATCAATTTCACATGCTGTTGTGCAAATGGAATACACAATAGATGGAAATTATTGGCAATTATTAAGACACCCTCAATAAAGGAGTGGTTCTGCAGGTGGGGACCACAGATCACATCTCAGTACCAATGCTTTCTGGCTGATGTTTTGGTCACTTTTGAATGTTGGTTGTGCTTTCACACTCGTGGTAGCATGAGACGGACTCTACAACCCACAGAAGTTGCTCAGGTAGTGCAGCTCATCCAACATGGCACATCAATGCAAGCTGTGGCAAGAAGGTTTGCTGCATCTGTCAGCGTAGTGTCCAGAGGCTGGAGGCGCTGCCAGGAGACAGGCCAGTACACCAGGAGACGTGAAGGGGGCCGTAGGAGGGCAACAACCCAGCAGCAGGACCGCTACCTCCGCCTTTGTGCAAGGAGGAACAGGAGGAGCACTGCCAGAGTCCTTCAAAATGACCTCCAGCAGGCCACAAATGTGCATGTGTTTGCACCAACGGTTTGAAACAGACTCCATGAGGGTGGTATGAGGGCCCGACGTCCACAGATGGGGGTGGTGCTCACAGCCCAACACCGTGAAGGACACTTGGCATTTTCCACAGAACACCAGGATTGGCAAAGTCGCCACTGGCGCCCTGTGCTCTTCATAGATGAAAGCAGGTTCACACTGAGCTCATGCGACAGACGAGACAGAGTCTGGAGACGCCGTGGAGAGCGCATAGTGGGTAAACAACCTTACGCGGTGAAATGAGCTGCATCTGGATCTCGTCCACCTAAAGGGACTGTCAGCACAGAAGGAGACAGAGGTAAAACAAGCAGGTTGGAAGGTGTATATAAATGATTGGCCCACGCCGTGATCCATGGAGCGCTTGTACTTGGTTTCAACAGTCATTCTGTGCTGACAGTCCCTTTAAAATCAGTGTTTCCCAAACTCCAGTCCCCACGGCCCCCCACAGGTCATGTCTTCAGGATTTCTATAGTATTGCACAGGTGAGAGAATTCCTGATTCCTTGATGATACTTTCATCACATGTGTAATACTGAGGAAATCCTGAAAACCTGACCTGTTGGGGGGAAAACCTGACCTGTTGGGGGCCATGAGGACTGGAGTTTGGGAAACACTGCCTTAAATGGAGCGGTGCTGCAGTTTTATTATTCAGCGATTAGCAGGATCCCCCAACAATTTCTTAAGCAATGAGAAAATGCAGTCCCTAATGATGTCCTCTGACAATAAGCGGATCACGGACAGCAGATGCATTGGGTTCTGCATTTCTTGGAGAATGGGATGGGGCAGCTTCTGTCTTCTCAGTGATACAATCAGGAAGGAGATGCAGCGTGAGACAATCCCTGTCTAGATCTTTGATCTGATCATCAATACAGAGGGCTGATTGGTGAAGACAGAGGGAAAGGCTAATAAGATTATTAAAAAAAACTTAGTTTTTCAGCTGGTACTTCCTCTGGGGTCAGTATGCCAACCTCATTGACTTCATAGCACTTGCCAGAGTGGGCAGACACGATTTATTGCCTTTACACACGTCACCTCCACACAGGGTGATGCTGCTACCACGCCTCTGTAGTGATCAAACGTTGAGTCAAACAGCAGGGCTTTAAGAGGGCTGCCCTTTTCAATCTTGGGACTAAAACACAAAAATAAGACATCCTGTTAAGGGGTATAAAGGTAAGTAAACCGCGTTCAGTCCGGGGTGATGAATTCCAAAAGACAAAGTATATTCTGCCATCACATAACGTTTCGACCTGTTATAGGTCTTTATCAAGTATATACAAAGACATACAGGGATACTGATCCCCCTGGTCAGTGGCAAGAACCCTGTAAATTCCCCTTAAATGGTCCAAAACTGAAACTGTGGGAACAATCGAATCCACTTAGGGTTCAGCAAACTTACAGTCAAGGGTTTGATAAAGTTATCTACACCCTTGTGTCTCCGGAAAGCATGGCGTACGTTCACGTGCTGAAAATGCCGACCAGTGCTGGAGTGAGCGGAGGTCCGCAGCTTGTGAAACTACAGATCCCAGCAGGCTGACGGTCTCTCATCAAGTTATGCTGGGAGTCGCAGTTTCACAAATAGTGCTAGAGGATCCATGTCAGAAATATGAGGCTGCCACTAGGGTTTCTCCCACAAATATGTAATCGGACGTGGAGCAGATCCGCACGTGGATGAGCCATATTCTCTATCTGTGAACATACTACTCTCCTTCACTCAGATTGTAAGTGGTTCTGCAGCGCATCTGTGCAGAGCAAGCTGTCAATCAAAATCCGGGCCAGGTTTACAGCCGTCACCTCCGATATAGTAAGCGGTGCTGTGATCCAAGACTGTAGCCGCTCTGTGCACAACGATGAGTGAAGGCCGGCGGCTGCAGGGAGGAAAGAAGTTAATTTTCTCCCGGTACCTGCATTATCAATAAGGCGGCCGGGCAACATTGTAACAATATTTATCTGCAGATTAACCCTATACCTGCAGGTACATAGCATTTTTCAAGGTGACAGGTTCCCTTTAATAAAGAGAAGATGGATAGAGCCGCATTAGTCCATACTCACAGTGGAAGCCTCCTGACAACTTCTTGAAGAATACTTTCCACATTTGTTCCAAGCTTTGCCGAGATCTAATAGAAATAAACAGAGAAATTAATTTCTTAATACAGTTTAGAACTCGGCTCCAATGAATCACAAGAAATGAAACCTGTTTGAAGCTGACAAGCAATCAAGCCCCTCCGTAAGCCACACAGAACATGGCTACTTATGTCATCTGCAGGTGATTAAAGGAACCTGTCATGTTGAAATGGTATAAGATCTGTAGGGGGATGTTGTAGAGCAGAGAAGTTGATCAGACTGATAGACATATCTGTGGGAAGAGAGTCAGTAAGACTTGCATTTTATGCAGAGAAAGTCCTGCCGTATGTACACTAGTCCAGTGGGCGGTCCTAAGTGATTGACAGTTCCCTGTATGACCATGCAGGCAAAGATAGCTGTCAATCACTAGCATGACCGCCCACTGGACTCATCTATACAAACAGCAGGATTCCACTGAATAAATTGATACAGGAAAAATATCTATCTTTGTACTGTGTTAGCCAGTAGATAGAAGAGTATTTAGATTTGAGAGTCCTCAGTGGTTGATACCTTTTAATGGCTAACGGAAAAGATGGTAACAAATTGCAAGCTTTCCAGACTACTCAGGTCTCAGGTCTGCCTGATGAAGAGGCCTGGGTAGTCTGGAAAGCTTGCAATTTGTTACCATCTTTTCCCTTAGCCATTAAAGGTATCAACCACTGAGGACTCTCAAATCTAATGAATGAATTACAATTTATAATGAATCTTCTCCCACAAACCTATATATCGTTCTGCTCAGTTTCTCATGGGTAAAACCTGTAAGTCTGAATGGGGCTGTAATGTTATTACAATCATGTTGTAATGGGGTTTGGGAGGTGGAACCTCTGAGTAACTATACAAGGGGGCGGTCCATGTAAGGAAGCGGGTGGCTCCCAGGGAAGACGGGCAGGTAGTCACAGCAAGTGACAGGGACAGTCTCTGGGTAGAAGGGCAGGTAGTCACGGCAAGTGACAGGGACAGTCTCTGGGTAGAAGGGCAGGTAGTCACGGCAAGTGACAGGGACAGTCTCTGGGTAGAAGGGCAGGTAGTCACAGCAAGTGACAGGGACAGTCTCTGGGCAGAAGGACAGCAGGCAGGTGGCTGGTGAGCGCTCCCAGGTGAGCAGGCTAGAGTCTCTGGACAGGCAGGTGGTCACGGCAAGTGACGGCAGAACCTCCAGGTAGACTAGCAGACAGGTAGCAGGTGGATGCTCCCAGGTGAGCGGGCAAGAGTCTCTGGACAGGCATGTGGTCACGGCAAGTGACGGCAGAGCCTCCAGGTAGACTAGCAGACAGGTAGCAGGTGGACGCTCCCAGTTGAGCGGGCAAGAGTCTCTGGACAGACAGGTGGTCACGGCAAGTGACGACAGAACCTCCAGGTAGACTAGCAGACAGGTAGCAGGTGGACGCTCCCAGTTGAGCGGGCAAGAGTCTCTGGACAGACAGGTGGTCACGGCAAGTGACGGCAGAGCCTCCAGGTAGACTAGCAGACAGGTAGCAGGTGGACGCTCCCAGTTGAGCGGGCAAGAGTCTCTGGACGGGCAGGTGGTCACGGCAAGTGACGGCAGAGCCTCCAGGTAGGCTAGCAGGCAGGTAGCAGGTGAGCGCTCCCAGGTGAGCGGACAAGAGTCTCTGGACAGGCAGGTGGTCACGGCAAGTGACGGCAGAGCCTCCAGGTAGGCTAGCAGGCAGGTAGCAGGTGAGCGCTCCCAGGTGAGCGGGCAGGCTGGTCCATAGACAGACTGACAGGTGTCGGAAGGCAGACCGTCGGACCGCAGGCTTGCAAGCAGGTAAGCGGATATCAGGCAGGTATCAAGCAGGAATCTGGCAGGTGACTGGCAGGTAACAAGCAGGAATCTGGCAGGTGACTGGCAGGTAACAAGCAGGAATCTGGCAGGTGACTGGCAGGTAACTGGTAACGGGACCTGAGGGCTGAAGCAGAGTGAAGGCTTTGCAACAACATTGCTCGGGCACCTCCATTTTGGAGGAGGTGCCTTATATATGGTGAAGTCCTCCGGCCATTGGCCGGGGACTCCTTAGGACGACGCACGCGGCCCCTTTAAGAGAGGGGGAGCGCGCCCGCGCTCGCCCTAAGCACCGTGGCCGGGAAGCAGCGCACGCTGCCAGCAGAGCGGGAGGAAGACGCTGGGCACGGAGCGGAGAGGTGAGGGGAACAGCATCCCTGCCTAGCAGGAGGCAGGGACGCCGACGCTACAGTACCCCCCCCTTTAGGCCCCCACTTTTTTAAGCCAGAGAGAAATTTATCAAGGATGAGAGGGGCATGGATGTTCTCCCAGGGCTCCCACGTTCTCTCCTCAGGACTAAACCCCTTCCAATCTACCAGAAAAAAGGTTTTTCCTCTTACCCATTTGGTGGCCAGAATGTTCTCTACCTCAAACTCGTTCTCAGCGGAAACCGGAGCAGGGGGCGTACCTGTAGACTTGAAAAAAGAGTTAAGTACCACGGGTTTGAGGAGAGATACATGGAAGGAGTTAGGGATCCGTAAGTTGGCCGGGAGTTTCAATTTATAAGCCACCGGATTGATTTGTTTGATAACTTCCAGTGGGCCGATGAACCGAGGCCCTAACTTGTAGGAGGGAATCTTGAGCCTGACATACTTGGACGAGAGCCAGACTTTATCTCCAGGACGGAATTGTGGAGGATCCAGTCGTTTTTTGTCAGCGTGTTTTTTCATCCGCTCGGACGAGTGAAGGAGTGCGGATCGGGTACTCTCCCAAATGGAGGAGAATTTGCTAATGAGAGATTCCGCAGCCGGATTGTCCACCGAGGTGGAGACGGGAAATGGGATCCGAGGATGCTGACCGAAGACTAGAAAAAACGGGGATTTGGAGGAAGATTCGCTCTCGTGATTATTGTAAGAGAATTCAGCCCATGGTAGGAGATCCACCCAGTCCGAATGGTGGGCATTAACGAAGTGCCGGAGGTAACTGGTCAGGATCTGATTGATCCGCTCCACTTGCCCATTGGACTGTGGGTGGTAAGTGGAGGAGAAGTCCAGGGTAACGTCAAGCAGCTTACATGTGGCTCTCCAGAAGCGTGAGGTGAACTGAACCCCACGATCCGACACGATGTGGAGGGGCAGGCCATGGAGACGGAAGATGTGGCGGACAAAGTCTTTAGCCAGTTCGGGTGCAGACGGGAGACCCGGCAGGGGAATGAAGTGCGCCATCTTGGAAAAGCGGTCAGCGACCACCCAAATGACAGTACAACCGGCAGAGACAGGGAGATCCGTTATAAAGTCCATAGCTATATGCTGCCACCAGGCAACAGGTACTGGAAGAGGAAGGAGGCGACCGGCTGGCAGGTGTCTCGGAACTTTGTTGCGGGCGCAGGACACACAGGCTGAAACAAAGTCTATTACATCCTTGTGCAGGGTAGGCCACCAGTAATGCCGGGTAATAAGCTGGAGGGTCTTTTTCTGACCGGCGTGGCCAGCTAGCTTAGATGAGTGACCCCAGAGTAGGACCTTCTTCCGATCAGGTACTGTTACGAACGTCTTACCGGGACGGAGACGATTTAGATTCACGGGAGCCACCTGCATTACTCTGGCGGGATCAATGATGTGCTTCGGTTCCTCCTCTAGGTCAGACACCAGGAAGGATCGGGACAAGGCGTCAGCTTTGATGTTTTTGTCTGCCGGGCGAAAATGAAGAACGAAATCAAAGCGGGCAAAAAACAAGGACCACCGGGCTTAGCGCGGGTTAAGTCTCTGGGCGCTCTGGAGGTAAGCCAAGTTCTTGTGGTCCGTGTAAATAATTAACGGGTGAAGAGCCCCCTCGAGCAGGTAACGCCACTCCTCCAGTGCCAGCTTAATGGCCAATAACTCTCGATCTCCTATAGAATAATTGCGCTCAGAAGAGGAGAAGAGTTTGGAGAAGAAGCCGCAAGTTACCATTCTTCCGGAAGGCGACTTTTGGGTAAGTACCGCTCCAGCTCCAGAGGAGGAGGCGTCAACTTCCAGGAAGAATTGTTTGTTGCCGTCCGGACGATGCAGCACCGGGGCGGAAGAGAAAGCCTGTTTTAAGGAAAGAAAGGCTTCCTCTGCTTCGGGCGGCCATTTTCTGTAATTAGTGCCCTTACTGGTGAGCGCAGAGATTGGGGCAGTCCGGGAAGAGAAGTGCGATATGAAGAGGCGGTAGTAGTTGGCGAAACCCAGGAACCGCTGAATAGCTTTCAACCCCTCTGGTCGGGGCTACTTCTGGATGGCAGACAGTTTCTCAGGATCCATTCGTAGGCCGGTCTGAGAGATTATGTAGCCCAGAAACGGAAGCGAGGTCTGCTCAAAGAAGCACTTCTCATATTTAGCGTAGAGGTGGTTCTGCCTGAGCCTGAGCAGAACCTGACGAACATCCCTCCGGTGTGTGGGGAGATCCGGAGAGAAGACCAAGATGTCGTCCAGGTACACCACTACGCAGGAGTAGAGAAGGTCCCGGAAGATGTCATTGACCAACTCTTGAAAGACGGCGGGAGCGTTACAGAGACCGAAGGGCATTACCAGGTATTCATAGTGGCCGTCCCGGGTGTTGAATGCCGTCTTCCATTCATCCCCCTGACGGATACGGACCAGGTTATACGCCCCACGGAGGTCCAGCTTGGTGAAGATTCTAGCCCCCCTCAGACGGTCAAATAATTCCGGAATGAGCGGAAGGGGCTATTTATTCTTCACCGTGATCTGGTTAAGGCCTCTATAGTCTATACAGGGACGGAGTGAGCCGTCCTTTTTGATGAAGAAGAAGCCTGCTCCCGCCGGGGAAGTAGATTTCCGGATGAATCCCCGGGCCAGATTCTCCTCAATATATTCTGACATGGATCGGGTCTCAGCAGCGGACAAAGGGTAAATGCGCCCACGGGGAGGAGTAGCGCCGGGCATCAGGTCGATTGGGCAGTCGTATGGTCTATGAGGGGGTAATGTCTCTGCCTTCTTTTTATTAAAGACGTCCGCATACGACCAATAAGGAGCCGGAAGACCAGGTAGATTGGCTGGAGTAGGAGAAGGACGGACAGGATGGACGGGAACTAAGCAAGTCTTATGGCAGTCCTGTCCCCAGCGAAGGACTTCTCCGGTCTGCCAATCAAGCACGGGTGCATGTCTCTGAAGCCAAGGTAGGCCTAATAAGAGGGCGTGAGAGAGTCCAGGCAGAACATGAAAGAAGATGCTCTCAGAGTGCAGCATTCCCACCTGCAGGGTTATGGATTCGGTGATGAGTTGGATGGGATGTGGTAAGAGGCCCCCATCCACGGCAGCGACAGATAAGGGTACAGCTAGACGTTTGGTGGGAATGCGGTATTTCTCTACCAGAGACTGAGAAATGAGATTTCCGGCAGCTCCAGAGTCAAGTTGGGCTAGTTCAAAATAACGGTTCTCCCCGCAGATGATAGAGACCGACAGCAACAGAGATGGAGAGGGTTTACTCTTGTCTAGGACGACCTCTCTGAGCGATCCTAGACACAGGCGTTTCCCGACCTCTCCGGGCAGGAACGGATCCGGTGCTCCTTACTGCCACAGTAGAAGCAGCTCCCCTCGGCTCGGCGTAACTCTTGACGGGTTTTGACCATCTTGGTCTGGTCGACCTGCATAGGCTCAGGTGAGTGCGCCTGGGTAGTAACGGGAGAAGTGACAGGTTTCTGGAAGGTAGGGGCTAGACGTGGAAACCTCCTCTCACGGGTGACCTCTTTGGCGCGCTCCTGGAACCGGATGTCAATCCGGGTGGCAAGTGTTATTAAGTCGTCGAGAGTGGTAGGAATGTCCCGACCGGCGAGTTCATCTTTAATACGGCCGGACAGACCCTCCCAAAAGACAGACACCAGGGCGTCGTTATCCCAGGCCAGCTCCGAAGCAAGGGTACGGAACCGTATGGCGTATTGGCCCACGGAGAGATTTCCTTGACGGAGGCGTAGCAGAGATGATGCGGATGAGGTCTTCCGTCCTGGTTCGTCGAAGACTTTCCGGAAGGCCGTGAGAAAGGCTGGCAGGTTGGACACCAGGGGGTCTCCTCTCTCCCATAGAGGATTTAGCGAAGCCAGTGCCTCTCCCGTGAGATGGGACTTGATGAAGGCTACTCTGGCTCGGTCGCTGGAAAACTGGTGTGTCAACAGTTCGAAGTGCAGAGTGCACTGGTTAATGAAGCCCTGTGCCTGGCTGGGATCTCCGCCAAAACGAGGAGGGGCGGAGAGGCGGGGACCGGGAAGAGATGCCATGGTGTTGATGGGCTGCGGCGGTGCCGGGGTAGTAAGTGTGCGAGTGGAGGCAGCTCCGGAAGAGGTAGTCAATGTGTCCAGGCGGGAGTTAACACCACGCAGGTGACTCAGGATGGACTCCTGTTGGGACCTCTGACGGGAAAGTTCATGACATAGGTCCGAGAGCGAGGGAGCTTGGGTGCCACGGGTTCCATGGCCCGAGCAAACTGTAACGGGTCTGGGAGGTGGAACTTCTGAGCAACTATACTATTACTATTCCTTGTAAGGAAGCGGGTGGCTCCCAGGGAAGACGGGCAGGTAGTCACAGCAAGTGACAGGGACAGTCTCTGGGTAGAAGGGCAGGTAGTCACGGCAAGTGACAGGGACAGTCTCTGGGTAGAAGGGCAGATAGTCACGGCAAGTGACAGGGGCAGTCTCTGGGTAGAAAGGCAGGTAGTCACGGCAAGTGACAGGGACAGTCTCTGGGTAGGACAGCAGGCAGGTGGCTGGTGAGCGCTCCCAGGTGAGCAGGCGAGAGTCTCTGGACAGGCAGGTGGTCACGGCAAGTGACGGCAGAACCTCCAGGTAGACTAGCAGACAGGTAGCAGGTGGATGCTCCCAGGTGAGCGGGCAAGAGTCTCTGGACGGGCAGGTGGTCACGGCAAGTGACGGCAGAGC
Organism: Phyllobates terribilis; assembly: GCF_046119375.1. Classification (NCBI taxonomy): domain Eukaryota; kingdom Metazoa; phylum Chordata; class Amphibia; order Anura; family Dendrobatidae; genus Phyllobates; species Phyllobates terribilis. Next base: position 1,966,664 of record NW_027363085.1, read on the forward strand.
CTCCAGGTAGACTAGCAGACAGGTAGCAGGTGGACGCTCCCAGCTGAGCGGGCAAGAGTCTCTGGACCGGCAGGTGGTCACGGCAAGTGACGGCAGAGCCTCCAGGTAGGCTAGCAGGCAGGTAGCAGGTGAGCGCTCCCAGGTGAGCGGGCAAGAATCTCTGGACAGGCAGGTGGTCACGGCAAGTGACGGCAGAGCCTCCAGGTAGGCTAGCAGGCAGGTAGCAGGTGAGCGCTCCCAGGTGAGCGGGCAGGCTGGTCCATAGACAGACTGACAGGTGTTGGAAGGCAGACCGTCGGACCGCAGTCTTGCAAGCAGGTAAGCGGATATCAGGCAGGTATCAAGCAGGAATCTGGCAGGTGACTGGCAGGTAACAAGCAGGAATCTGGCAGGTGACTGGCAGGTAACAAGCAGGAATCTGGCAGGTGACTGGCAGGTAACTGGTAACGGGACCTGAGGACTGAAGCAGAGTGAAGGCTTTGCAACAACATTGCTCGGGCACCTCCATTTTGGAGGAGGTACCTTATATATGGTGAAGTCCTCCGGCCATTGGCCGGGGACTCCTTAGGACGACGCACGCGGCCCCTTTAAGAGAGGGGGAGCGCGCCCGCGCGCGCCCTAAGCACCGTGGCCGGGAAGCAGCGCGCGCTGCCAGCAGAGCTGGAGGAAGACGCCGGGCACGGAGCGGAGAGGTGAGGGGAACAGAGTCCCTGCCTAGCAGGAGGCAGGGACGCCGACGCTACACATGTAAATGCAGATCACAAAATCTTTCAGATGATCTTTTTTTTTTAACACTCAAATCCCCTATGGATATTTATGTTTACTAAAGGATTCCTTACCCATTCTTTTGACAGCTCTTCTTTAGGTATGGACACATACCGGCATCCGGCATAAAGACATCTGGAGACTTTTCCTTTTTCTGTGATATTGGATAATCTTGTTCATTTCTAACGCTTTAAATCTTTCAAATTCTTTCCGAAAAATGTATCATAAAGGGACTTCCTCAGGTCAGTTTTGCTTGTGGTTGTGTTACCATTATTTGTGCCAAATGTATCAAAGAGTTGCACGATGTTTGATAAATGTTTATGCAGCACTTCCATCTTTATTTATTCATTTTACTCACTTATATAGCATCAACCTATTCCGATGCGCTTTACAGACATTATCATTGCTGTCCCCATTGGGGCTCACAATCTACATTCCCTATCAGTATGTCTTTGGAGTGTGGGAGGAAACCGACGCAAACATGGGGAGAACATACAAACTTCTTGCAGATGTTATCCTTGGTGGGATTTGAAACCAGGATCCCAGTGCTGCAAAGCACCAATGCTAACCACTGAGCCACCGTGTATCTTTATCCACTGAGCCACCGTGTATCTTTATCCACTGAGCCACCGTGTATCTTTATCCACTGAGCCACCGTGTATCTTTATCCACTGAGCCACCGTGTATCTTTATCCACTTTTAACGTCACCCGTCGTTCTTAGACCTGTGTAGCTTTCCAAGCCCAATTTCTAAAAGTTGCAAGAGTGCTGTAAAATAGGAAGCTGCACATTTTTGCGCAAAAATGATGCGTCACAAAATAGTTTCGTGTTTTTTTAACACCAAAAATTGATGTAAATTCCTCGCTACATTGCCCCTTTTTCCAGCCAAATTTTGTAGAAAAAAAAAAAAAGACAAGGTACAGACAGCGAAGTTAAATTTGCCTACAGGAATGATTTTGATCTGGAGCGCATTGTACCTGGATACAGTCACTAGCGGGAATGTCAACCATCTTCTCAATTTGTTTCTCCACCCTCTCCGGATCTGCATTCTTCAAGTCTATCTAAAAGCAAAAGTATAAATACTAATTATTTATCAAAGCTGGACAAAATCTAGAAACCATATAATAAAACTGGCATAAAATATAGTGCTGAGCAAGAGTTTAGGGAGAGATGTACAACTGGCACTGGCCTTTAGAAGGGATTGTGTAATCGCACAAAACTAGCAAAAATGTAAAGTGCCTGTAAAACAAGGAACGTGCAATTTACCTCTTAGTAAAAATCCTATTCTTTCTCAAGAACGGGAGGAATTTTAATTTCATGATTTTTTTTTAATCAAAAAATTTTTATTGAAAAACTCCAAATACAAATTTTCCATCTTTCAAATAACATACATGACATAGTAATTCCATAGTATAAAACATGAACAAAGTATCTGAACTTCAATTCCCTAACCCACCCTAAACCCAAATCCCAACACTCCAGAGAGAACCATTTTCAGAGCAGTTCTAGAATAACGGACTACAGCATTCGTAGAAGGGGGAAGAAGATAAAAAAGTGACTAACAAAGGGATAGCAGCGTTTTAATTTTATCATTTACTGCTTGATGCCTGAGCCGGGAAGTGCACGCTTGAAAACTGTTGCAGGCTGCTGTAATCACAGGACACAAGCAAACAGCATGGCATTTCCTATCAGCAGGGAGGAAGTAAAGGGAACAGTAATGAAAGTCTCCTCCTACTCCGCTCCATAATGAAATGAACAGTGTGCATCCTACAAATGCGATGCATACAGCAAACAATTCATTTTCCATACACAGGTTGTGAGTTGACCACTGGATATATACATGTGTATAACTAATTACCAGAACTGGAAATCGAAAAAAAAGACGAGCAAGTTTGGGGTGAATCCTGCCTTCATTACTGCACAGCCGCTCATAGAGGGATCGGTACTAGGAACAGCAGGAGTGCCGGCGATGTTCACAGATTTACCTGCTGCGGGACTGAAGGAGTCTGATAGTGTTCGGCTCTAAGCTTTTTACCTTGTTTACGACAGGAATAATTGAAAGCTGTGCTTCAAAGGCGAGGAAGAAGTTGGTCACCGTCTGCGCTTGAATACCCTTAAGGGGGGAAAAAAATATATATACATATATACAAATACTGAAACATCTAAATGCATTAGAACATCAAACCTGGTGAAGTGGTAAATGACTTGTCCTCCAGGGATACAGGCTACTGTCATTCAGTAATTATTTAATAGGAATTTTACATTTTATGTGATCACCACGCTAGAATGTAAATGATGAAAACACAACACAACTCCTCACCATATGAAGATATTTTGTGTTTTATAGAACAGCATTTCTGTGGAATAACACGACTGATTTACTGTGTATGCACCATAGCCTTCATTTGATGTCACTTACTGTCACCTGTCACCTTGCCCCAACTCTGCAATCCCCAATATCAGTCCATGACCTCAATGGGGTCACTATAAAATTCTAAAGGGGACTGGTCATGTCTCTATTAGAAAATAGACAAACTTAGGATAGAAACAATATGAGCATATACCCTGCTATAAGTAAGTAAAAAGCAATAGTGAATATATATAATATAGGGTACTTAGTAAACATGGTTTTTGATTTAAAAAAAGCCATCCCACCCGCACCAAGGTGTACCCAGTCAGTTATGTGAAATATATAATAAAATACACTTTAGTACAATATTAGTGTTTTGTCCCTTTAAATCTGCTGCTACTTCTGTCACCATGGTAACTGCATTCATACTCAGCCAATAGGATTGCTCGGTTTGAATTTGGGAAAAAAAAAAAAGTCCTATATCGTCAGTTTGTTCCTTCTCATCTGAGTGTGAAGACAGACACCTGCGATCAGCGAGAGATTATAGGTATAAGACGTGATATAATATAACGGACGGAGCCACATCCCATCACACGCACTCAGCGACCACAACTGACAGGAATCAGCACATTTACCAGACAATAAGTTATTATTCCCCAACACATGATACGCTGAGACACCAGTGGGGGGCGCCGCACTCGTTACATCTCCCATCTGGATGGATCCAGCGACGAGATCCTGATATTTACCCCCAGCTCCGCTCCTCCATAGGGAATGGCCCAGATGCACGCAGAACGGACCGAAGTGTAATACTGCTAGAACTCTGCATGATATCACATCCTCCATATATACCACATAATAAAGGGGTGCTCCCACTGGGACAGGTCATCACCTATCCAGAGATCAGTGATAACTTGTTCCAACTAGACATCCCCTTTAATGGAAGAGATCACATCTCTAACAGTCAATACGCTATTCATTCCCAATCTTCCCTGGCCCCAGTAATGCCCCTGAGTATATCGCCAATATGAGCCAATCATCAAACCCTCTGCTGACTGTTCCCGATGTTTTATAGAGTTTGGAGACGTTTCTACAAGAGAAGATATCAGCGGACACCATGGGGGTGGAGTATTCTGCCAGCGATGGAGCAGGTAGTATCCACCAGTCTGTGATATCTGACCTTCCTCCATATTCTGCTCTTACATGCGTTTCTTCAGCTTTACCCCTTCCCGACATAACCAACTTATGTTTTTTTTCTGTTTTTTCCTCCGCTTTTTCCAAGGGCTATAACTTTTTGATATCTGTCCACATAGTGTGAGGTCTTGTTATTTTGTAGGATGAGCTGTCCTTATAAATGACACCATTCATTTACCACATAGTGCTAGAAAACGGGAAAAACATTCCAAGTGCAGTAAAAGTGCGGAAAAAAAAGCCTGACATTGTTTTTCTGGGAACGGTTTTAACGGCGCACATTGTGTGGTAAAAATGACCTGGTAATAGGATCCTACTCCTCAGTGTGATTACAGCAAGACCAAACTTCTCCAATAGTTTTGGCAAAAGAAAAAAAACTTTTTTTTGATGCTGTCACCATTTTTTCTGAGACCCGAAACATTTTCAGTTTCCGGGTTGATGGAGCTGTGTGGGGGCTTATTTTTTGAAGGGCAAGAGGACTTTATTGATAACATTTTGGGACACATATGTCATGGTCATCGCTTCTTACAGGATTTTCTGCAGTATTGAGGCGAACGAAAAAATGCAATTTTGTCTTTTTGAATTTTTTTCTGTGTTCACTGATCGTTTTTTTTATATTTTGATAGATTGTATTTCTCTGAAAGAGACCAAACCACAAAATGTGTATATTTTTATTATCTTTATTTTTAGTGGGAGGGGAGTTGAACGTGTGGGGTTTTAATAAATATATATATACTTTTTTTCACTGTATTTGTATACATCATCTGATTGCTTGTGCTATATACAGCAATACCACAGTAATGCTCCATATAGCAAAACCACGGTCTTCTTTACAGCCCAAATGAAGCTTTATGATGACAGGCACGGAGGCTTCAGCAGACCCCCGGATGTCATAGCAGTCCATCGGCGCCCTATGATCGCGTCACAGGAGCGCCGGTGGGCGTATGGAACGACGCGTCCCAATGCTGGCGCGCTGTTAATGCTGCTGTTAGAGATTGACAGCAGCACTGAACAGGTTAACAGTGGTGGGCAGATCTTCACTCCACTCGCAGCTGTTAGAGGCAGGTCCTGGTTGTTTGTCACAGCCATTATCTGCCATGTACGGGGCGAGCTGACCCTACTCCATACACCCGCTACTGACTTATACCATACATGTACGGCAGATGTTGGTAAGGAGTTAAAGCGGTTGTCCAGCTTTGGGGCCATTTTTTTTTACTTTAATGCAAGTATTTGGGGCTAAAATTGATTTCTGTAATTGAGTTTCATTAAAAATGTTGCCTTCTGTAGCATCTGTGCTGCACTGTCTATTGCTGGCTGCAAAATTAGCTAACTGAGAATCTATCAGTGAGCTCCTTAGTCTTAAGGGAGAGTTTGTACATCTTTCATCTGTTTTTTTTTTCCTGAGTGCCTATTAGCTGATCTATGCCCAAAGAAAACACAAAACTTGAATGTGCAGGGAAACAACAAGTCTGTAATAGCCGGTGAAAAACACTTAATGAAACCTAAATGTAAAAAATTACTTTTAGTAGTAAATACATGGACATGAGAAAATATTCACTGCTCAAAAAAATAAAGGGAACACTTAAACAACAGAATATAACTCCAAGTAAATCAAACTTCTGTGAAATCAAACTGTCCACTTAGGAAGCAACACTGATTGACAATCAATTTCACATGCTGTTGTGCAAATGGAATAGACAATAGATGGAAATTATTGGCAATTATCAAGACACACTCAATAAAGGAGTGGTTCTGCAGGTGGAGACCACAGACCATATCTCAGTACCAATGCTTTCTGGCTGATGTTTTGGTCACTTTTGAATGTTGGTTGTGCTTTCACACTCGTGGTAGCATGAAACGGACTCTACAACCCACAGAAGTTGCTCAGGTAGTGCAGCTCATCCAGGATGGCACATCAATGCGAGCTGTGGCAAGAAGGTTTGCTGCATCTGTCAGCGTAGTTCCAGAGGCTGGAGGCGCTACCAGTAGACATGCCAGTACACTAGGAGACGTGGAGGGAGCCATAGGAGGGCAACAACCCAGCAGCAGGACCCCTACCTCCGCCTTTGTGCAAGGAGGAACAGGAGGAGCACTTCCAGAGCCATGCAAAATTACCTCCAGCAGGCCACAAATGTGCATGTGTCTGCATAAACTGTTAGAAACCGACTCCATGAGAGTGGGATGAGGGCCAGACGTCCACAGATGGGGGTTGTGCCCAATGCCAGACCTTATGTGGCTGGAGAGTGTCAGCAGTTCCTGCAAGATGAAGGCATTGAAGCTATGGACTGGCCCGCCCGTTCCCTAGACCTGAATCCCATTGAGCACATCTGGGACATCATGTCTCACTCCATCCACCAACGTCACGTTGCACCACAGACTGTCCAGGAGTTGGTGGATGCTTTAGTCCAGGTCTGGGAGGAGATCCCACAGGAGACCATCCGCAACCTCATCAGAAGCATGTCCAGGCGTTGTAGGGAGGTTATACAGGCACGTGGAGGCCACACACAATACTGAGCCTCATTTTGACTTGTTTTAAGGACATTACATCAAAGTTGGATCAGCCTGTAGTGTGTTTTTCCACTTTAATTTTGGGGGTGACTCCGAATCCAGGCCTCCATTGGTTAATAAATTTGATTTCCATTGATGATTTTTGTGTGATTTTGTTGTCAACACATTCAACTTTGTACAGAACAAAGTATTCAATGAGAATATTTCATTCATTCAGATCTAGGATGTGTTATTTGAGTGTTCCCTTTATTTTTTTGAGCAGTGTGTATATATAATATAAACAATTACTGCAGCTTTAATGCTATTTATTACGTCTCAGGAGGAGGACGGAAGAGGAAGAGGACGGAAGAGGCGGAGGACGGAAGAGATGGAGGACGGAAGAGGCGGAGGATGGAAGAGGAGGAGGACAGAAGAGGAGGAGGACGGAAAAGGAGGAGGACGGAAGAGGAGGAGGATGGAAGAGAAGGAGGACGGAAGAGGCGGAGGATGGAAGAGGCGGAGGATGGAAGAGGCGGAGGACAAAAGAGGCAGAGGACGGAAGAGGGGGAGGACGGAAGAGAAGGAGGACCGAAGAGGAGGAGGACGGAAGATGAGGAGGACGGAAGAGGAGGAGGACGTAAGAGGAAGAGGACGGAAGAGGAGGAGGACGGAAGAGGCGGAGGACAGAAAAGGCGGAGGACGGAAGAGGCGGACGACAGAAGAGGCGGAGGACGGAAGAGGCAGAGGACAGAAGAGGAGGAGGACGGAAGAGAAGGAGGACGGAAGAGGAGGAGGATGGAAGAGGAGGAGGACGTAAGAGGAGGAGGACGTAAGAGGAAGAGGACGGAAGAGGAGGAGGACGGAAGTGGAGGAGGATGGAAGAGGAGGAGGACAGAATAGGAGGAGGAGGACAGAACTGCACCTTAAGATCCCTAGGGGGAAAGGGATGGTAGTAATATAGTGGTAGTATATCCATATTAGTGTAATATGAGTAATAATACTAGTGATAATAGTAAGAAAGTAATAAAATAACAGTAGTAATAGTAGTAGGTAGAATAGCAGTGTGATCCAGGGTCCTAGGACTGATCGCCTTTTCTCGGGGTCAAGAAGGAATTTTTCCCCTGTGACACAAATTGGCTGAAGGTGTCCTGGGGTTTTTGCCTTCTTCTGGATCAACACTGTAGGTATAGGGCAGTATTAGTAGTGTTAGGAAAGAAGAATAATACTGTAATAACATAGCACAATGTAATAGTAACCATATCAAATAGATTTATAAAAACAAATTAAAATAACTCCAGTAGTACAATAATTAGTGTAATATTATACAACTTGTAATAACATTATTAGGTTTGATCCAGGGTCCTAGGACTGATCGCCTTTTCCCGGGGTCAAGAAGGAATTTTTCCCCTGTGACACAAATTGGCTGAAGGTGTCCTGGGGTTTTTGCCTTCTTCTGGATCAACACTGTAGGTATAGGGCAGTATTAGTAGTGATAGGAAAGAAGAATAATACTGTAATAAGATAGCACAATGTAATAATAACCATATCAAATAGATTTATAAAAACAAATTAAAATAACTCCAGTAGTACAATAATTAGTGTAATATTATATAACTTCTAATAACATTATTAGGTTTGATCCAGGGTCCTAGGACTGATCGCCTTTTCCCGGGGTCAAGAAGGAATTTTTCCCCTATGACACAAATTGGCTGAAGGTGTTCTGGGGTTTTTGCCTTCTTCTGGATCAACAGCTTTAGGCATAGGGATTTTAGTAATACCATTATTAGAATCACAAGATTAATAAAAAAAATTAGAATTACATTTTTTTAATTAGTTTTATAACAGTTACAATTAATTGCATTAATGCAATAATAATAAATAGTAAAAATGGTGGTAATAATAATAATACAAAAAACTAGTCCCAGTTAGTAAGTTAGTGTAATGTTAGTGTAGGGACCCATCTGAAGAGGTCGCCTTGACGTTGGCAGATGGGCTCGCACAATTTGCTCAAAATGTGCGCTAAGAACCTCATATTTCTATGTACAGGAGATCTAGCAGTAATACCATTCAGGAGATAGATATCTGTGTACACACATTTTGTTATATACTTTTGTGCAGCACACAGGGCAGGTATACAGGTACAGGGCGAGAGTGTTACAGTGATATTATAACTCGGCCTTAAGGATAAAATGCTGATAACTACAGATCCTGGAAACACATCCGAAACTAGACCTTGTAAGTAACTGGTTCCCAGCTAGTGGTAAATATGTACAGGGCAGTCCGGTACCAAGACCTGCTCTATAGGACACATTATCATCAGGCAGGTCCTTACAAGATCTGCGGCAGAAGTGTGGCTGTGTAACACAGTCCTGCTCCTGCCTCAGCTGCCCACAGTGGAGCCAACCTTGATCCTGGCAGCTTAATCCATTGTATGACACAGTAGGGGGCTTCCACAGCATTTAGGCACTTTAGACAGGAGAGGGAGGCATGATCATGGTGCCAATGAGTTTCTATGGCAGCTGAGATCTAACAATGGACCCCATGACGGCCATCTTACTGCTCCTATTAGACCCCGGCTGAGGAAAGGTCTATGAGGACACCGGTCAGACTTATGTCGCCTGCTCTGCACATATTAGAAATACCTAGGGCTGATTAGTTTGCCATTTGTAAATCTGATCCAGCAGCGCTGGGCTACCACTGACGTGATCAGGGCTATTGAGCTCCTAGATTGGGCAGAGGAGCTCAGTATTCAGCAGGAGCTGGCCGAGGAGAGCAGAGCAACTTGCATGGGGCTGCTGCACAAGAAGCAACTCACAAGGTGGAGATTTACCCGGAGACGCTGTGCTCGGGCTATGATCTGCTGTGCAGGCTGCATAGTAGATGCCTCGAAGGACCCTAACTTCACCCCTAACAGGCACAGCAGAGCTCGGACGGCTGCAAGTGAACGGAGAGCGGCTGATTAGTAACTGCTGCGTCTCCTGCAGCTCAGATAAGAGCCGCACAGAGCGGGGGTTCAGTAATGATTAATATGGGAAGTGTCCGCCCCTCACATGCCCTATATGCGGCCTCCAGAGGTAAAGTCTCCCCTGTAACCAGCGCCTCCTCCCACCTTCTCTGCTGGCATGCTCCATTACTTAAAGGGGATGTCTGAAGAAAACAAGTTATCACTTATCCACAGGCTCGGTGATCACTTACTGATCGTGGGGTCTGACCGCTGCGAGCCATCGTCTGATCGGGAAGGAGTGGAAAGTCAGGGATCAACTGCAGCTCCATTCATTCTCTATGGGGCTCCGGAAAAGCCGAGCTCAGCGCTTGAATGCCACATAGGGAATGAATGGAGCGGATCCTGGAGTAATAACATGTCCTCCTCTCCTCAGCTTTCTGTCTGTGTAAGTGGCTCAGCCCTTGTCTCCCCTTCTGCTCCGGCTTCTGTGCTGGTCCTTGTGAGGAAGAGGAAACCCTCTGCCCTTCTGCTCCGGCTTCTGTGCTGGTCCCTGTGAGGAAGAGGAAACCCTCTGCCCTTCTGCTCTCAGTCCTCTGCGACTTTTCACAATCGCTCAGTGCACCCATTATATGTAATAAGGATCATTCTTCATCCCTTGTCCAGCTTTCACCCCCCCCAGTCTGACCAGCGGACAAGATAATAAACATGTGAGTGGAAGGTTCACAATTATTAGATGTGTTGTGAATAGTCTCCACAGCATTATCCGGAGAAAACTGCAGGGTGACCGCTTGTGAAACCAGCACAAAATCCAGCGGACAGCGCTTCCCTGTCCCCCGCCGGTCTCTGTATCCTGGCATTCAGCTATTCCATTTGGTGCTTATTCTGGAAGGAAAACAAAAATGTGATGTTCTTACACAGACGCCTGAAGACGCGACGTTCGCAGCTTTTCATCATCCATGTTGGGCTGTTGTATGACGTGTGGATTACTCTGCTTGTTGGATTCTTGCATTACCACAAACACTGCCTTTATTTTGTGATTTCTGTGCCGCTTCCCACTTCTATTGGCAGTGTGATATATCAGCACGTGAGGGCTGCCACAATCATGTGTCAATAGGTTTTTGCTGGAGGCAGTGATATAGAGACCATCCTGGACCAGGGAGGAGTTGGTACAGAAGCACCTAGAGAGGGGGGTACAGGGGCTTCATTTGAATTTTAAACTTAGCTGGATTGTGTTTAGCTACAAGAATGGAAAGTAAAATAATAAAATCTTAATTTTTTTTTTCTATTTGGCAAAATCGTCCATCAGAGGTTTGGCCACTACCGAAAAGTTTTTGATGAACTTACAGTAGTAGCTGGTGAAACCCAAAAAACTTTGTAACGCCTTTAAGTCTTGAATATAATACCAATCCAGTACCGTCCGGACTTTGGCCAGATCCATGCAAAAACGGTGAATGATAAGAACTAACCCTGAATGGAGAACATACATTTCTCTGGTTGGACAAATAATTTATTATCTTTGAGTATCTGTAAGACCTGCCTGACATGTACCTGATGTGACTGGAGGTAAATAAATTAATATGTCATCAAGATTGGTTTGTTGTGATCTACCTGCCAGATGACTAAAAATGTCACTAACAGTGTTGAAAGAAAGCGGGAGCATTAGTCAACCCAAATGCCATCACAAGCTTTTCATAGTGCCCCTCAGGAGTATTGAAGGCCATCTTCCACTCATCTCCTCAATGTGAATGAGATTATAAGCCCCCCTGAGGTCTAGTTTAATCAAATCGTAGGAGCCAAATTTTTTTCTAAAGAGGTCGGGATGAGAGGGAGAGGATATGCATCCCAGACCGTGATCCGATTAAACTCGCGAAAATCAAGGCGGGGGCGCAACCCCCAGTCTTTTTTTTTGACAAATAAAAACCCCACTGCAACGGGAGATGAAGAACGTCTTATATGGCCCAATGGTAGACTGACTGACCATGCTGTTCTGAACTGCCACCCTAAGATGGCTTCCCATTATATACCTACTGTATAAGTGCTCCCTCTAACGGCTTCCTCCACCCACACCCAGGGACAGGGCTCAGCAGCTGCACTCTGCATGTTGGATGCAGGTGTTTTGGGGGGTTCCGTGCAGCACTCCCATCTTACCTGAGTGAAGGGAGACACCACACCTCTGGGTGAGGTGCAGTACCGCTGTGGCGACTGAACACTCAGGGGCGCCACATTCCCCCCCCCCCCCCCGGTAAAACACAGCGCGTCCGCGGGCTGGAACAGAGCAAAACCAGGCATAACTGACATGCAAAATTTTTAAGATGCATCCGCATATAAGACCATAAAACAACATTTCTTCCCTTTATGGGAGGCACATTTCTTTTAACGTTACTGGTTACATTATAAAACATCATAAGAGTATTGTCATATAAAACAATTTTCAAGACAGTTCCAGCACCAGGGTGCAACAGTAGCAGCATGAGGGACCCGTCCACAAACCCTCAACGTAGGCCCTGGGCATGGCTGCAGGGCATAGACGATCCAATCCTGGACCTCGTCTTCCGCCACGCCAAACGGGTTTTTGTTCTGAGGTATATTTGTAATTATAAAACCAATAGGATGCACTTTAAGAAGTGCTAAACTATGTACAATGTCAACGTCCGGCTTCTCACAGTCCTCAGCCTGTCAGTCTCTGTACCCTGACGGGTAACTGGGTAGCAAACATGAAGTCAACTGCACCCTTCCGGGCAACTTATGTACAGTCCAGTTAACTAAAACAGTTTAACAGTGGGGCCCCCTCCGGGGGAACCCCTGGTTTCTGCAGGCTGACCCAGCCTGGTCATCAGCCTCAGGCTGCAGGGGGACCAGGGATGGAGCAGCGCCAGCCGCATTTGGGAAAGGGACATCACTCCTACCTGCTCCCGCGACTGCGTCAGCTCGGCCTGACACCTCCCGGTCTTTACGCAGCTTCTCTCCACCTCCTCTCCTCTTTCGGGGGCGGTCCCATGGCACTTTGCTGTCGGTCACTCCCTGTGTCGGCCTCCCCGCTTTGACGGACACATCTATGCGGACAGTCACTGTTGCAAGGGGCAGGGCCTGCTTTTGGCGCCATTCTGGGACTCGGCCCACGACGGGAGGTTCCATTCTGTTGTTCTTTAGCACGCACATAATGGCGCCCGTTCTTCTGGGGCGGGCGCCACATTCAAGGCAGAAAACACTTCTTTAGGCGCACATTACCCGCAGATGGCGGGCTGGTCACGTATCCTGTTCGTGACGCCAAGTGGTGACTCGCTGCCCCCTGGGCCGCGGGGCACACGGCAGCCGGGCCTTATGGCTGCTTTGGGGAATATCACGGTGGCTGGCCCGGGGCGGTCAGTTCAAAAGGGATTATTTATAGGATTTGTCGTGAAGCCACCTGTGGTGTCTGGTGAGGATCACCAGTGCTGCAACAGTCCTCTGAGGCAGATGTTAGGGCAGCTAGAGATGGAACGGCTCCCCACAGGTGGAGCGGGCCTCAGGGCAGTGTAAATTGATGGAGGGTGCGCTGGGCGTTGTAGTGCAGGGAGGGAAATGGCACCAGTGAAGGAATAGACGGCGGCAACTCAGTGCAGTCGTCCAAGATTTTTATTCACAGTTCTTCAGGAAACACACAAGTGCACGTTACAGGTGAAGGCCTCCCACGTTGCGCCGTGGTCACCCTGGCAGGGGTTCAATCCTTCCTCAGGAAGTTTAGGAATGCTTGGCAGAACCCCACTTTCTCGTGTTCCTACTTTGACCGTCTTCACACTAGGTCCTTCTCCCTGCTGCCCTGCGCTGCCCACTCTCAATCCCGCTCGGGTATGCTGAAGTCCTTCCTATACGTCGGATCCGGGACCAACCTGACCCCCTGGAGATTAGAATGCAGCAACCGATCCCTCTGTCTTCTGACAGATGCGGGGTGTACGGGTGCTGTCCTGCACGCGCCGTACCCCTGGGATCCCTTCTTAGAATGGAGCCTACTGACTGACCATTCTGTTCTCAACTGCCACCCTAAGATTGCTTCCCATTATATACCTACTGTGTGCTCCTTCTAACTGCTTCCTCCACCCACACCCACTACTGGTTCCCCCTACCTTTGGGTTTCCCCCACTCCAGCCAGGGACAGGGCTCAGCAGCTGCGCTCTGCATGTTGCCCTTCCAGCCGGTCTGAAGCAGTGTAATGTTGGATGCAGGTGTTTTGGGGGGTTCTCTGCAGCACTCCCATCTTACCTGAGTGAAGGGAGACACCACACCTCTGGGTGAGGTGCAGTACCTCTGTGGCGACTGAACCCTCAGGGGCGCCACATGCCCACGATGCAGAAATGCTCCGGATTTTTCCTGAGTGTTTCTGCATCTCCCTGGCAAAAAAAACACATGCAGATTTTACATGCGTTTTTCCTGCCAGGGACAAACGTAAGTGAAGCGTTTTTCACATGCATGTCCGCATGCGGGTTGTCAACTGCTTTCCAAGTGATTTTAGCATCACTTGGAAAGTGCTTGACAACTTGGTCACACTATATAAATCCTTGCAACCGGCATGTATTTATATAGTGTGACCAAGTTAATAGTTGAAAAAAAGAATAAAAATGGTAAAAAAAAAAAAAATAGAATTAGACTTACCGGTAATTCTGTTTCTAAGACCCTCCACGACAGCACACCTTGAGGTAGCCTCCCCATCCTAATTAGGGACAGGAAAACAAGATGTTAAATAGCCCCTCCCTGCTACAATCCCCAGTGTTTTCAAAGGACCACACAGTATGAATGCTCTAAATATTTATTAACACTAAGGATTTTTCCAATCAAAGAAATGGAGGGAACTACCCATGCTGTTGTGGAGGGTCTTAGAAACCGAATTACTGGTAAGTCTAATTCTATTTTCTCCAATCCCCTCCATGACAGCACACCTGGAGTAATACCAAAGAATGAATTTTAGGGAGCGACAACAGCCTGAAGGACTTTCCTTCCAAATGCTAAGTCTCTATTAGATATTACATCTAGTCATTAATAATGTTTAGCAAAGGTATGGACACACGACCATGTAGCTGCCCTGCAAATCTGCTCAATGGATGCACTAGCTTTTTCCGCCCAGGAGACCCACATAGCTCTAGTAGAAAGAGCTTTCAAGGATTTCAGAGGAGGCAAATCTTGAACTATGTATGTTTCACAAATTGCTTTCTTAATCCAATTTGCTAGCGTATTTTTGCAATTTTCTTTCCTTTATTGGGGCCTCCATATTGGACAAATAGGTTCTGATCCTTCCTCCAGGTTTCAGTCTGCCTCAAATAGCGGATTATAGTCCTTCTTACATCCAACGCGTGGAATTCTTCTTCCTTGCTATTTGATGGATTTTGACAGAATGACGGAAGAATTATGGGCTGAGACATATGAAAATTAGACGACACTTTAGGTAGAAAAGAAGGATCCAACTGGAGGATGATCCTGTCCTCCAAAATACGACAATAAGTCTCTCTGATAGACAGGGCTTGGATTTCACTCACTCTTCTGGCTGTAGTCAGAGCTACAAGCAATGCCGCTTTCCAAGACAATTTGTCTATGTGTGCCTCGGCTATTGGCTCGAAAGGATGCATAGTTAGACCTCTAAGAACTATGTTGAGATCCCAAGGTGGAACTATTTTAGCTCTTGTTGGATTAATCCGAGAAGCAGCTATCATGAACCTCTTAATCCATCTGTTTTGGGCCAAATCAGCATCAAAATAGGAACATAAAGGCGAGACTTGGACCTTCAGCGTGCTTGGTCTTAATCCTTTAGACAGACCGTTCTGTAGGAAATCCAAGATTCTGGCCACGTCAGGCCGAAAGGGATCTAATGGACGAGGCTCATACCATAGCTTGAAAGCTTTCTAGATTTTTCCATAGATGGAATTTGTGACTGGTTTTCTGCTTTTCTGCAGTGTATGTGACTCGCCCCCAGGGGTGTCGCGGGGCACCCGGCAGCCGGGCCTAAGACTGCCTGCGGGGATTATCGCGGTGGCTGGCCCAGGGCGGTCAGTGCCAAAAGGAATTATTTGTAGGGAATTTGTCGTGACGCCACCTGTGGTGTCTGGTGAGGATCACCAGCGCTGCAACAGTCCTCTGAGGCAGATGTCAGGACAGCTTGAGATGGAACGGCTCCCCACAGGTGCAGCAGGCCTCAGGGCAGTATAAATGATGCAGGTTGCGCTGAGCGTTGTGGTGCAGGGAAAGCGATGGCACAGCAGGAGTAACGGACAGAGACAGGGGATTTGCTTCATTACCTTTACTGGTACAGCTGTTAGGTACGGTCCAGGGTACTCCAGATGAAGGGCGCACTTTTGGACTTCTCCCCAGGGAGCGGGTATAGGGCCTCCTGATCCGTGTCTGTCCCTATGTATGCTCCTGGCCAGCCTGCAACTGGGCATAGCTTATGTGTCCTGCTTTTACTTCACCAGATGCTCAGAAACAGGACCTCTGGTTGGTAACCACTTTCCCTGGACATCGGGGCCCTCGTGGTTCCTGATCCTGTGTTGTCTAGCCTTCAGGTTTGCCAGGGACTTGTAGTCCTCCTGGGATTCCGGTTATCCCCACTGGGTGTAAAGGGTCCCTGTAGGCGGGGACCCGGTGTCCGGTAGATATAACGGGGTGAGCTTATTGTGCTCCTCTGCCCCCTTGGTTTCACTCCCCTTTTTCTCCTTGCCGTCGGCCACACTCGGGGCCCTCACTACTAGGCAGCTGACGTGCTGCGTCTTCACCGCTATCTGAGCGTCGGCACGTTCTCAGGCTCTCTCTCTATCTGGGCTCCCTCTGCTGGTATGAGTTGGAAGGTAGAGGTGTTTGTATGTAGTGAGGGCCTCTTGTGGAGAAATCCATCCATGCACCCTTCTGGGTTCTGTGGCACCAATGCACAGCAGGGCGCCACATTTGGATCACCTGTACTGAGAAGCCTCTGGCTTTTCAGAGGGCGGTCTCAGAAGCCAAGCAGCTAGAGCCAAATTCTGAGGGGCCGGATGGAAAATCTGGCCCTAATGCAGCAGATCGTGGATTCAAGGAAGCATCAATGGATCATCCATTCTTAGACTGCTCAATGTTCCGAACCATGCTCTTTTTGGCCACATTGGAGCTATTAGGATAGTCTTGACCCCTTCCGACCTGATTTTTTGTAAAGTCCTTGGTATTAACAGAATAAGGGGAAAAGCATTAGCGAGCCCAACTTTCCAAGGGTGAGCGAATGCATCTATCCCTGTTGCTGAATCCTCGGGTTTCAAAGAGAAAAAGGCTCTTACTTTTGCGTTTTCCTGGTTCGCAAACAGGTCCACATCTGGGTATTCCCACTTTTGAACAATCATCTGAAATATCTTCGAGTTCATGCTCCACTCCCCTGGATTAATGTCTTTTCTGCTCAGAAGATCTGCATGATAGTTGTCGGAGCCCCTCAGATGCAGAGCCGATAAGGATAGTAGATTATGCTCCGCCCAGTGGAAGATCCTTTCGGAGATCATCTGTAACCTCCTGTTTCTTGTACTTTCCTGATGTCTCAAGTGGGCTACAGTTGTCATATTGTCCGAGTAGACTCTGACATGCGACCCCTGAAGCACAGTAGTGGCTGCCCATAGGGTTTCTTCCACCACTTTCATTTCTCTTAAGTTTGAGTACTGCTCTGCTATTTCTTGCGACCAGACCCCTTGGAAGGCCACGTGGGAGACTACTGCTCCCCATCCCCTTTTGCTTGCGTCTGTTTTGACGGATAACAAGGGAAGTTGAATCCATGCTGAACTTTTCTCCAGATTTCCTGGACAGAGCCACCAATTTAAAGATGCTTTCACCTTCTCTGGCAGATGAATTCTGTTGGAGAGGGAACTTGGAGATCTGTCCCAACAGGAAAGGATGTAGTTTTGAAGGACCCTTGAATGCGCTTGAGCCCAAGGTACCGCCTGAATAGATGAGGTCATGGACCCGAGGACGGACATGGCGAATCTTAATGACACTCCGCTCTGGTTCTTTAGTGCATAAACTTTCGACCTCAACTGAATCTGCTTCTCTTTTGGCAGAAAAGAGGCTTGTTGCTGAGAATCCAGGAGAATTCCCAAGGAGATCTTCCTGGTGGAGGGAATCAGATCTGACTTTTGGTAGTTTATCAACCATCCCAAGGATTCCAGGATCTGGAGGGTCATCTGGAGGTCTCTTTCCAAACTTGAAACCGAGGGAACCATCACCAAAAAATTGTCTAAATATGGGACGATGCAGATATTCAGTTTCCTTAGATAAACCTACTACCTCTGCCTTGATCTTTGTAAACAGGCGGGGTGCTGACGAAATGCCGAAGGGGAGTACATTGAATTGAAAATGAAGTATCTCTTGGTTCTGAGTTACAGCAAATCTGAGAAATTTTCTGTAATCCGGAAGAATTGGCACGTGGTAGTAAGCCTCTGGCTGGTCTACTGTTGCCACGACAAATCCTTTTCCAATCAATAAGCTGCCATTGAGGAAGGAAGCTCGCAATTCTGCCTCCTACCTTCTTGGCGTCATTGTCTGTCCTGCCTAGAACCTTGAAAGATATTCCTACCTCTTCCCCTTTTTGTGTAACTCCAGCGACCAGTTTTACCCTTGCCTCTGTACTGAAATGCTTGCAGGTGTTGTTGTTGAGGGAGAAGAAATGGTCTCTTTCTGAAACTTTTTGGATTCTTTGGCTCTGGCAGAGACTTCTTCTTGTCGGATGCTTTCTCCAACAACTCGTCTAGGACCGCCCCAAACATATACTCTCCTTTAAATGGAATGGAACAAAGCTTAGATTTTGATGCGTTGTCCCCACTCCACATCTTCAACCACAAAGCTCTTCTCGTAGAATTTGATAATGCTGCCAATCTTGCCGCAATCTTGACCGACTCCGCCAAGGCATCCGCTAGGAATCCAGTGGCCTTCTGCAGAAAAGGAAGAGATGCTAGGAGGTCCTCTTGAGTGGTACCTTTCCAGAGATGTTCCTCTAGTTGTTGGAGCCAGAGGAACGTGGAACGAGCTACACAAGTTGAAGCGATATTAGTCTTCAGTGAAGCCGCCGATGTTTCCCATGCCTTCCTTAGAAGGCTTTCCATCTTCCTATCCATAGGATCTTTGAGCTGTGACGAGTCTTCAAAGGGAAGGGTTGTTTTCTTCGCAACCCTTGCCACCTGTACATCAACCTTCGGGACTTCCATCCATAGCTTAGCCGCCTTTTCATCTAGAGGGAATCTATCCTTCATTTCTCCTGCCATACTAAGCCTTTTCTCAGGTGACTCCCATTCATCCAAAATAAGACTCCAAATGTTGTCATGCACAGGGAACACTACCTTCTTCTTGGATTTCAGACCGCCAAACATTTCATCATGAACTGTACTGGTTTCCTTCTCCTCTTCCACCTGCATCGTGTCTCTCACCTGCGACAACAATTCCTCCATATTCTCAGACGAAAAGTAATATTTCCTATCTTCCTCATGATCTTCACTTAGGACCCCTTCTTCCGGTTCCTCCATAGACCCTAATTCTGAATCAGAGGTCTCCCTAACCTTATATTTTCTCCTTTTGGGGGGAGATGGACCTTCAGCTCTGGCTTGTGAGAAGGAGGCTAGGGAAGATTGTATTTCCTGCCGAACCATTCCCCTGACTTCTTCCATAAGGGAAGGCTGTTCTTCCTTCACAATGTTGTCAGTGCATTTCCAGCAGAGGGGTTTCTTATGCCCTGAAGCCAGCTTTTTTATACAGATGGCACATTTGCGAACTGTAGTGCTTTCTCCCACTGTCGGTGCAGGATCCTTGTCTCCCTAAATTAAAAATAAAAAAAGGGGAGATTTAAAATATATTTAGGATCCTGCTCAAAAGAGAGTGGGGAATAACCTAGGACCTAGTACTTACTGGGGCCGGGTTAGCGCTGGGCTCTGCAGACGCAGGCTTTGGAACAGCACCCTCCATAGTAGCAGAATATTCTGTCCTACCTTAATGGAGTCTTCTCATCTGGGTCTTTTATAGGGGAGACCGAGATCCAGTGCCAAATTTTCACCTATCTAGTGAAGGATCCTCATTTTCAGGGCAAACCGCGGCTTCTCCTTTTGAATTTCCCGCCGCAGCCCCATGCGTTCCACGGTGGAACGCACCAGAAGTGACGTCCCGCTGGCCAAAAGCCTGACTTCCGGCACGCCGCCATGGAGGACAGAGGAGACTCCGGCCAGGGAGCTACAGGAGGCCCCCAGCCCCCAAAACCCTACTCGGCTTTACACGCAGGCAAGTGTGTGTGTGGGCGGTCCCGCTCTCAAGGAGACACGGGAGCTGCAAAGGAAGGAAGGTCGGAGGCGATCGCTCCCTGCAGCCCGGCAGGTAAGTTTAATAGGGCCCTGCTTGCCGGCCGCAGGCACCCCAGGTAACCTCTTCATCCCATAGGGACAGGAAAACACTGGGGATTGTTGGGGGAAGGGGCTATTTAACCTCTTGTTTTCCTGTCCCTAATTAGGATGGGGAGGCTACCTCCAGGTGTGCTGTCATGGAGGGGATTGGAGAAAATAACATTATACTTACCTTCTGATGGCCCCCGGCTTGCGGTGGAGTGAAAGGATCTTCCATGACGTAATTTAGTCATGTGACAGGTCACGCGACCGCCGTGACCTGTTGAACATCCGCAACAAGACCACAGAGAAACAAATCAAGAAGAAACGTCACACTCACCGGAGTGTTGATCAGGTTCAGGAGATACTTCTTTCCCTCGTAAGTGTAAAACAGAGACGCAGTCAGGGCCTTCACCGTAATCCCGCGCTCCCTCTCCACCTGCAGCTTGTCAAGAACTTGCTTATTGGAGGAGGCTTTTGGAATACACCCTGAGGGAAGGAGCGAGACACCAGAATCCACACTGTTAGCTCGTAGTGGCAGTGTCCCCCTCCATACTAGTCTGTCAATGGTAGCTTGTTTCTGTGTTTTATATATTTATTTTAGGTGTGTAAACCCTCTTCATGTGTACAGCAGCCTGGAATGAACGTTGCTTAAAAAATAAATAATAGAGTAAGGCCTCATTCAGACTTTCATCAGCTTTGTTTTGCATCCGAGAAGCTCTAAACTTTGATTTGGATCAAAATCCGACAGGTCAACGTGTTTCAGTGAAAAATACGCGGTCCACAGAAATATGTGAACAGCCCTAGACTATAATAGATATGAGTTCTGTGAAAAACAAGGATCGAGCTCATACGAAATCCAACATTTCATTCTATAAATCTACATAAATTAAGTAACGTGCCAAATTGCTTTTTTTTTGGTTTATGTTTTGCGTGTACGGAGGGAAAGTTCCCAGTGCTAGTGTCTAGCTCACTGATTTTCCTTGCTTGATACAGAGGCTGGTGCTGGGCAGGGAAGCAACCTTGGAAGTCTGAGGCTTGGTTAGTGCTCCGTTACACCCAGAGCACTCAGAAATGCAGCAACAGATAAAAGATATAGAGGTGTCTATGGATTTAGCTTTCCAAATCCTGCATGGTCATGAATGGGAATTGGAGGGAGGGGTATATCTGATGGATTCCCTTAAATTGTTAATTGGCAATTGCAGTTCACATAGTTGCATATTACTTAATCATTAGAGCTACAAAAATTTGCACTTCAAGCACCAGTAAAACAGAGGCCAAAAAAGATTCCTTAGAGGCATCTGGTCACTATTAGTGATGATCGAGCGTGTTCTATCAACCCCTTCGGCAAGCACGCTCGGGTGCTCGCCGAGTATTTTGGCATGCTCGGCATTTCTTTTAAGGTCGCCGTGCCTGCAAGTGTCACGGCTGTTAGCGTGCTCACTGAATGGGTTCATAGAACACGCTCGATCATCACTAGTCACTATACATTAGTATACAATAAAAAAACACATATCACATAGTGAATAACACAGACACTATTCAATACAGCAGGGTTGAGGTGTACTTTGTGGGACAAAATTACAGCATTTTTGAAAGACGCCATTCACTTTACTGTGCAACATATAGAAAAAAAAGGGCAATGAATTCCAAATAAAGTGAAATGGTGCAGAAGAAAACAAAAACATTTTACTGCTTTTAAAAAATTCTAAACTTTGCAAACAAATTGTTTGGCTTGTGTTCCAATTTTCTAAGACCGTTTTTAATACCATTTTGGGGTACAACTTTTTGATTGCTCCATCAAATGAATAGTCGTAAGTTACTTACCGGTAACAGGATTTTTCAGAGACCATGACAGCACCACGAGAGAGGGGATCCGCCCACCAAGGAGAGGAAACATACAGGCTTAAAAGGGCGCCACCTCTCTCCCGCCTCAGTTTGGATTACAGAGCATTGAGAGGACCGCCAGGTTAATAAACACAGCAAACAATCACAAAATTGCCATACCAGACGACACCTACTGAGTGTGAGATTATAATTAATAAAACGGGAGTGTTCCCACAAACGTGAAAGGAGGGAATATAAGGGTGCTGTCATGGTCTCCGAAAAATCCCATTACCGGTATGTAATTTAATATTTTATCGGTCGACCATGACAGCACCACGAGAGAATTACAGAGATGAAGTAATCTATTGAAGGACCACAGCCTGGAACACTCTTTTCCCAAAGGTGAGGTCAGCCGATACACCTATATCTAACCTATCGTGTCTATGGAATGTAGAGGGACAGGACCAGGTAGCAGACTTACATATGTCTTCTATCGAGACACCTGTCTTCTCAGCCCAGGAGGTCGCCACAGCCCGGGTGGAATGAGCCTTCAGCCCTTCTGGCCCTTCCTCGTCGCTAGATGTACAGACCAAAAGTTTGGACACACCTTCTCATTTAAAGATTTTTCTGTATTTTCATGACTATGAAAATTGTACATTCACACTGAAGGCATCAAAACTATGAATTAACACATGTGGAATTATATACTTAACAAAAAAGTGTGAAACAGCTGAAAATATGTCTTATACTCTAGGTTCTTCAAAATAGCCACCTTTTGCTTTGATGACTGCTTTGCACACTCTTGGCATTCTCTTGATGAGCTTCAAGAGATAGTCACTGGAAATGGTTTTCACTTCACAGGTATGTCTTGTCAGGTTTAATAAGTGGGATTTCTTGCCTTATAAATGGGGTTGGGACCATCAGTTGTGTTGTGCAGAAGTCTGGTGGATACACAGCTGATAGTCCTACTGAACAGACTGTTAGAATTTGTATTATGGCAAGAAAAAAGCAGCTAAGTAAAGAAAAACGAGTGTCCATCATTACTTTAAGAAATGAAGGTCAGTCAGTCTGAAAAATTGGGAAAACTTTGAAAGTGTCCCCAAGTGCAGTTGCAAAAACCATCAAGCGCTACAAAGAAACTGGCTCACATCAGGACCGCCCCAGGAAAGGTAGACCAAGAGTCACCTCTGCTTCTCAGGATAAGTTTATCCGCGTCACCAGCCTCAGAAATCGCAGTTTAACAGCAGCTCAGATTAGAGACCAGGTCAATGCCACACAGAGTTCTAGCAGCAGACACATCTCTTCAACAACTGTTAAGAGGAGACTTTGTACAGCAGGCCTTCATGGTAAAATAGCTGCTAGGAAACCACTGCTAAGGACAGGCAACAAGCAGAAGAGACTTGTTTGGGGTAAAGAACACAAGGAATGGACATTAGACCAGTGGAAATCTGTGCTTTGGTCTGATGAGTCCAAATTTGAGATCTTTGGTTCCAACCACCGTGTCTTTGTGCGACGCAGAAAAGGTGAACGGATGGACTCTACATGCCTGGTTCCCACCGTGAAGCATGGAGGAGGAGGTGTGATGGTGTGGGGGTGCTTTGCTGGTGACACTGTTGGGGATTTATTCAAAATTGAAGGCATACTGAACCAGCATGACTACCACAGCATCTTGCAGCAGCATGCTATTCCATCCGCTTTGCGTTTAGTTGGACCATCATTTATTTTTCAACAGGACAATGACCCCAAACACACCTCCAGGCTGTGTAAGGGCTATTTGACCAAGAAGGAGAGTGATGGGGGACTATGCCAGATAACCTGGCCTCCACAGTCACCAGACCTGAACCCAATGGAGATGGTTTGGGGTGAGCTGGACCGCAGAGTGAAGGCAAAAGGGCCAACAAGTGCTAAGCATCTCTGGGAACTCCTTCAAGATTGTTGGAAGACCATTTCCGGTGACTACCTCTTGAAGCTCATCAAGAGAATGCCAAGAGTGTGCAAAGCAAGCATTAAAGCAAAAGGTGGCTACTTTGAAGAACCTAGAATATAAGACATATTTTCAGTTGTTTCACACTTTTTTGTTAAGTATATAATTCCACATGTGTTAATTCATAGTTTTGATGCGTTCAGTGTGAATGTACAATTTCCATAGTCAAGAAAATACAGAAAAATCTTTAAATGCGAAGGTGTGTCCAAACTTTTGGTCTATACTGTATATGATAGAGAAATGGCCTCCCAATTCCATCTAGCTATGGTGGACTTCGTGACCTTAGACCGTTCCTAGCCCCTTGGTAGGATATAAACAACGAGTTCTCTTTCCTAAAGCTTTTGGTAACTGAATGTTACCTAACCAGACATCTCCTCACTTCTAACGTATGTAACTCCACCTCTTTCTGGTTACTAGGATGTGGACAAAAGGAGGGTAGGAGGACTTCCTGAAGTCTGTTGAAACGAGTAGCTACCTTAGGGAGAGAGAGTGATTTTTAGACCAGATCCTGCCTATCATCCAGAATTTGAGTAAACGGCGAGGCCA
Organism: Phyllobates terribilis; assembly: GCF_046119375.1. Lineage (NCBI taxonomy): Eukaryota > Metazoa > Chordata > Amphibia > Anura > Dendrobatidae > Phyllobates > Phyllobates terribilis. The sequence goes on from NW_027363085.1 coordinate 1,991,091, forward strand.
TAGACAGGGCCTGGATGTCACTAATGCTCCTGGCCGAGGTTAAAGATATTAAAGCGGTCTTAAGAGAGAGGGATTTAAGGGTTGCTGACTATTAGCTCAAACAGCGAGATAGTCAAGGCCTTTAGAACCAAATTTAAATACCAGGGAACCAAGCTGCTTTTAATAATGAGTCTAGATCTAAAAGCTGCCTTAATGAACCGAGAAACCCAGTAGTTACAAGCTACATCACAGCTATATAGGGCACCCAAGGCAGAAATATGTACTTTAAGGGTGCTGGTGGATAACCTTAGTTCAAGACCTTTTTGTAAAAACTCCAAAGATTTGTCCTATTGGCACCCCCTCCCCATGAACCCCAGAACCAGAGAAAGACAAAAACTTTCTCCAACTTGTGGCATAAATCTGGGTTGTAACAGGTTTTCTCCTGTGCAGGATGGTTACTAAACCTTTGGAAAAACCTTTCTGATTTGGCAGTGTCCTTTCAAGTTCCACACCGTCAAGTGGAGGCCAGTTGCTTGAGGATGGAATATCGGACCCCGGAGAAGGAGATATGGAATCTCTGGAAGAACCCAAGGATCGGAGATGGACATGTTCCTCAGGCATGAGAACCAGGGCCTCCTGGGCCAAAAGGGTGCGATCAGCAGAACCCTGGCCTTGTCCTCCCTGATCTTTCTTATTACCATGAGAAGAACAGCCAACCAGGGGGGGAGGAGTCATACGCCAGGCTGAAATACCAACGTATCAGGAAAGCGTCCACAGCTAGGGGATTTAGGGAACACAAGATCTTTGTCTTCTGATTTAGTTTTGTGGCAAACGGATCTACCTGACCGGAGGCCCCCCCCCCATCTTCGGCTATTTGGGTAAAAATTCCTTGATTTAGTTCCCATTCCCCTTGCATCAGAGGATAGCAGCTTGGGAAATCTGCTCTCATGTTTTCTTTTTCCCTTATATAGAGGGCCATCAGGGAAAGGAGGTGACTTTCTGTAATCTGGAAGAGATGATCTGTCACTCTCATCAGCGATCTTGACCATGTATCCCCCTGGTGGTTCACATATGCTACCGCAACTAGATTATCCAAGAGGATCTTTACATTCTGGCCCTGAAGGAAAGGTAAGAAATTATTCACCGCCTTGTCTACCGCCAGAAGTTCTTTTGCATTGGAGGAGAGACCCTTTTCGATATCTGACCAGGTCCCCTGGGCTACCATATCTCCCAGATGGGCTCCCCACCCTCTCGGACTCGCATCTGTGGTAATTGTTCTAGTGACCCTAAGTACCCAGGGAACCCCTCGAGAAAGGTTAGGCTCATCCTGCCACCACTATAAAGATTTTACTGACCGGGGTGATAAGGACATCTTCCCTTCCAAGTGCCCCTTAAGAGAAACTTCATTATGTAGCACATCCCACTGTAGAACTGTGGCGCCCCTGAGGGTTCGACTGCCACAGGGATGCTGCACTTCTGTAATGGAGTGTAGTGTTCCTCCTCCGAGGTAAGAACAGCGTGATGGTCGGGACCCAACCTTTGCATCCAACACCACATTTCTCCACCAGAGGGGGCTAGTATGCACCAGGTGCTGCCCTCCTGGTTACAGGGAGACTGGGGAACCAAGAGTGAGGGGAACCAGTTAGTGGGTGAGGGTGGAGGACTTACAATTTAGTGACACTTTAAATTTCATATTTAATAAAAAGCCATCTTTGGTTTTGGTCTTTGTGCTGCTAATTACTGTGAGGTATTGTGATCTCCCACCCTGAACGTGGATCCTGTGTGGACCTGCAGTGGATGGAGACACAGCCCTCATACCCCAGCCTTGGAACGAGGGGCAGGTTGCAGACGAGGAATGTCTCAACCCGGTCAAGGACCACGACCAAGAAGGCCCGGAGCTAAAGAGTGTAGCTCCACAGCAAATGGATCCCGGGGAGGATGCAGACGGAGCAGTGTACACCACCTGTCCTCACCACCTGATATATTCAGAGGGAGTCCAGCTGCAAGAGGGATACCGGCCCCCGACACCCGACCTTGCTACTCCATGTCCTGGTTGGTAAAGCCCGGTAGGCCCAGAGGAAGGAGCGGAGCTGCCACCCGTGCCCTTGTTCTGAGAGGAGTTCAGAGGGAGATCCGGCCTATCTACACACACACAGACAGGAGAGGATACGGTCTGTAGTTCAGGAACACTCAGGTGCGGGGTCCCGATTGAATGCTGGACTTGCTCGGAGGTTGTCGGACCCCGGTCCCTGGTGACCGCAGGACTCCGTGGGGAGCAGGGAGTCGCCTTCCTTCTGCCATCTCTAATGTGAGTAAAGCCTTGGAAATTCATCCCTAAGACCTCCGGACTGTTCGTTACGCGCCATTCCGTGCGACGCCGCGTCCCTACTCCCGCACTACTACCCCCCCTTTATCCTGCTTTACCGGCCCTGAGGCCGCGCTCCGCCTGTGGGGAGCGGCGAGAAATTTAGCCCCCATGACTCCAGGCCTCAGCGGACTGTAGTTGCGCTGGTGGCGCATCACCAGACACCACAGGTGGCGTAGTCGACAATTACCACTCAACCCGGAAAGCCCTAGCATCATTTTCAATGTGACGGCCCTTGGCGAGGAACGGGTCCAGGCCACGACTGCACCCCCGTTCTCAACATCTGACCTGACTCCGAGTACCCCCATCTTCCCAGGGCAGGGCTGAGAGCGTCACATCACCATGTGTAGGGGTGGATTCAGTGAGGAGAAGTGAGAGGAGCAGGGGCTCTGCAGGAGCTCTGCTCGGCAGGCAGGCTCGGCCTGTCATGCCCAAGAAGGAGAGAGGAGTGGGAGCTAGGGAGGAAGGCTCCAGTAACTTAAGGGATCCCAGGGGGTACGGTGAGTGCAGGACGGCACCCGTACGCCCGAATCTGCCAGGTGTCAGAGGGATCAGGCTGCAAGAAGGGAACCGGTCCCTGGACTAGCTGAGTTACTTCAGGTCTCGGCTGAAAAACTTTCATTGTGCAGTTGCCACAACCTCACCTAAGCCGCCGTGAAGGGCACCAAGCAAGGTCCGGGAACTTCAAGTTGCCCAGAGGGATCTCAAGGTAACAGATCGGCACTTTGTGTGGCGGGGCGCATGGCAGGAGGGAGAAGACCCACCGCGGGAAGTCAGCTAAGAAAGGAACATACAGAAAGGGGGTCCCGTTAAGTACTCTTGAAGTACGTGGGAGAGTGCTGAGCCCCTGCCTGGTAAACGCAGCGCGACATGGGAGGCTGACACCTGTACAGTGCACCTGAGGAAGCTAAAGAACTGTGAGTAAACTCGGATGACTGCACCCCACTGTTTCTGTCAGTTATTTCTACAACGCTATCGCTCCTGCACTACAACGCCCAGCATCACCATCTGCATCTACACTGCCCTGGAGCTGTGCTCTGCCTGTGGAGAGCCATGCCAACCCAGCTGCCCTAACATCTGCTTCAGAGGTCTGCAGCAGCGCCGGTACTCATTACCGGGAACCACAGGTGGCGTCACGAGACAAAACTGTTAACAAACCCTTTTTTTTTAAAGAGTGACCCCAGGGTACGGGCCCGTGACATCCGAAGAAGGCAAAGGCCCGGGTACCGAGTCACCCATATTCCCCCTGGGCGAGTCATACTACACCACACAGGAGAGCCGACAGATCCTCTATATACTACACCACACAGGAGAGATGACAGATCCTCTATATACTACACAATACAGGAGAGCTGACAGATCCTCTATATACTACACCACACAGGAGAGCTGACAGATCCTCTATATACTACACAATACAGGAGAGCTGACAGATCCTCTATATACTACACCACACAGGAGAGCCGACAGATCCTCTATATACTACACCACACAGGAGAGCTGACAGATCCTCTATATACTACACCACACAGGAGAGCTGACAGATCCTCTATATACTACACCACACAGGAGAGCTGACAGATCCTCTATATACTACACCACACAGGACAGATCCTCTATATACTACACCACACAGGAGAGCTGACAGATCCTCTATATACTACACAATACAGGAGAGCTGACACATCCTCTATATACTACACAATACAGGAGAGCTGACAGATCCTCTATATACTACACCACACAGGAGAGCCGACAGATCCACTATATACTACACCACACAGGAGAGCTGACAGATCCTCTATATACTACACCACACAGGAGAGCTGACAGATCCTCTATATACTACACCACACAGGAGAGCTGACAGATCATCTGTATACTACACCCCACAGGAGAGCTGACAGATCATCTGTATACTACACCCCACAGGAGAGCTGACAGATCCTCTATACACTACACCACACAGAAGAGCTGACAGATCCTCTATATACTACACCACACAGGAGAGCTGACACATCCTCTATATACTACACCACACAGGAGAGCTGACAGATCCTCTATATACTACACCACACAGGAGAGCCGACAGATCCTCTATATACTACACCACACAGGAGAGCTGACAGATCCTCTATATACTTCACCACACAGGACAGATTCTCTATATACTACACCACACAGGAGAGCTGACAGATCATCTGTATACTACACCCCACAGGAGAGCTGACAGATCCTCTATACACTACACCACACAGGAGAGCTGACAGATCCTCTATATACTACACCACACAGGAGAGCTGACAGATCCTCTATATACTGCACCTCACAAGAGAGCCGACAGATCATCTATATACTACACCACACAGGAGAGCTGACAGATCCTCTATATACTACACCACACAGGACAGATCCTCTATATACTACACCACACAGGAGAGCTGACAGATCCTCTATATACTACACCACACAGGAGAGCTGACACATCCTCTATATACTACACCACACAGGAGAGCTGACAGATCCTCTATACACTACACCACACAGGAGAGCCGACAGATCCACTATATACTACACCACACAGGACAGATCCTCTATATACTACTACACCACACAGGAGAGCTGACACATCCTCTATATACTACACCACACAGGAGAGCTGACAGATCCTCTATATACTACACCACACAGGACAGATCCTCTATATACTACACCACACAGGAGAGCTGACACATCCTCTATATACTACACCACACAGGAGAGCTGACACATCCTCTATATACTACACCACACAGGACAGATCCTCTATATACTACACCACACAGGAGAGCTGACAGATCCTCTATATACTACACCACACAGGAGAGCTGACAGATACTCTATATACTACACCACACAGGAGAGCCGACAGATCCTCTATATACTACACCACACAGGAGAGCCGACAGATCCTCTATATACTACACCACACAGGAGAGCTGACAGATCCTCTATATACTACACCACACAGGAGAGGTTACAGATCCTCTATATACTACACCACACAGGACAGATCCTCTATATACTACACCACACAGGACACATCCTCTATACACTACACCACACAGGAGAGCTGACAGATCCTCTATATACTACACCACACAGGAGAGCCGACAGATCCACTATATACTACACCACACAGGAGAGCCGACAGATCCTCTATATACTACACCACACAGGAGAGCTGACAGATCCTCTATATACTTCACCACACAGGACAGATTCTCTATATACTACACTACACAGGAGAGCTGACAGATCCTCTATATACTACACCACACAGGACAGATCCTCTATATACTACACCACACAGGAGAGCTGACAGATCCTCTATATACTACACCACACAGTAGAGCTGACAGATCCTCTATATACTACACAATACAGGAGAGCCGACAGATCCACTATATACTACACCACACAGGAGAGCCGACAGATCCAGTATATACTACACCACACAGGAGAGCCGACAGATCCTCTATATACTACACCACACAGGAGAGCCGACAGATCCTCTATATACTACACCACACAGGAGAGTTGACAGATCCTCTATATACTACACCACACAGGAGAGCTGACAGATCCTCTATATACTACACCACACAGGAGAGCTGACAGATACTCTATATACTACACCACACAGGAGAGCTGACAGATCCTCTATATACTACACCACACAGGAGAGCTGACAGATCCTCTATATACTACACCACACAGGAGAGCTGACAGATCCTCTATATACTACACAATACAGGAGAGCTGACACATCCTCTATATACTACACAATACAGGAGAGCTGACAGATCCTCTATATACTTCACAATACAGGAGAGCTGACACATCCTCTATATACTACACAATACAGGAGAGCTGACAGATCCTCTATATACTATACCACACAGGACAGATCCTCTATATACTACACCACACAGGAGAGCTGACAGATCCTCTATATACTACACCACACAGGAGAGCTGACAGATCCTCTATATACTACACCACACAGGAGAGCTGACAGATCCTCTATATACTACACCACACAGGAGAGCTGACAGATCCTCTATATACTACACCACACAGGAGAGCTGACAGATCCTCTATATACTACACCACACAGGAGAGCTGACAGATCCACTATATACTACACCACACAGGAGAGCTGACAGATCATCTATGTACTACACCACACAGGAGAGCTGACAGATCCTCTATATACTACACAATACAGGAGAGCTGACACATCCTCTATATACTACACCACACAGGAGAGCTGACAGATCCTCTATATACTACACAATACAGGAGAGCTGACACATCCTCTATATACTACACAATACAGGAGAGCTGACAGATCCTCTATATACTACACAATACAGGAGAGCTGACACATCCTCTATATACTACACAATACAGGAGAGCTGACAGATCCTCTATATACTACACCACACAGGAGAGCTGACACATCCTCTATATACTACACCACACAGGACAGATCCTCTATATACTACACCACACAGGAGAGCTGACAGATCCTCTATATACTACACCACACAGGAGAGCCGACAGATCCTCTATATACTACACCACACAGGAGAGCTGACACATCCTCTATATACAACACAATACAGGAGAGCTGACAGATCCTCTATATATTACACCACACAGGAGAGCTGACAGATCCTCTATATACTACACAATACAGGAGAGCTGACAGATCCACTATATACTACACCACACAGGAGAGCCGACAGATCCACTATATACTACACCACACAGGAGAGCTGACAGATCCTCTATATACTACACCACACAGGAGAGCTGACAGATCCTCTATATACTACACCACACAGGAGAGCTGACAGATCCTCTATATACTACATAATACAGGAGAGCCGACAGATCCACTATATACTACACCACACAGGAGAGCCGACAGATCCAGTATATACTACACCACACAGGAGAGCCGACACATCCTCTATATACTACACCACACAGGAGAGCCGACAGATCCTCTATATACTACACCACACAGGACAGATCCTCTATATACTACACCACACAGGAGAGCTGACACATCCTCTATATACTACACAATACAGGAGAGTTGACAGATCCTCTATATACTACACAATACAGGAGAGCCGACAGATCCACTATATACTACACCACACAGGAGAGCCGACAGATCCTCTATATACTACACCACACAGGAGAGCCGACAGATCCCCTATATACTACACCACACAGGAGAGTTGACAGATCCTCTATATACTACACCACACAGGAGAGCTGACAGATCCCCTATATACTACACCACACAGGAGAGCTGACAGATCCTCTATATACTACACCACACAGGAGAGCTGACAGATCCTCTATATACTACACCACACAGGAGAGCTGACAGATCCTCTATATACTACACCACACAGGAGAGCTGACAGATCCTCTATATACTACACCACACAGGAGAGCTGACAGATCCTCTATATACTACACAATACAGGAGAGCTGACACATCCTCTATATACTACACAATACAGGAGAGCTGACAGATCCTCTATATACTACACAATACAGGAGAGCTGACACATCCTCTATATACTACACAATACAGGAGAGCTGACAGATCCTCTATATACTACACCACACAGGAGAGCTGACACATCCTCTATATACTACACCACACAGGAGAGCTGACACATCCTCTATATACTACACCACACAGGAGAGCTGACACATCCTCTATATACTACACCACACAGGACAGATCCTCTATATACTACACCACACAGGAGAGCTGACAGATCCTCTATATACTACACCACACAGGAGAGCCGACAGATCCTCTATATACTACACCACACAGGAGAGCTGACACATCCTCTATATACTACACAATACAGGAGAGCTGACAGATCCTCTATATATTACACCACACAGGAGAGCTGACAGATCCTCTATATACTACACAATACAGGAGAGCTGACAGATCCACTATATACTACACCACACAGGAGAGCCGACAGATCCACTATATACTACACCACACAGGAGAGCTGACAGATCCTCTATATACTACACCACACAGGAGAGCTGACAGATCCACTATATACTACACCACACAGGAGAGCTGACAGATCCTCTATATACTATACCACACAGGAGAGCTGACAGATCCTCTATATACTACACCACACAGGAGAGCTGACAGATCCTCTATATACTACACCACACAGGAGAGCTGACAGATCCTCTATATACTACACCACACAGGAGAGCTGACAGATCCTCTATATACTACACCACACAGGAGAGCCGACAGATCCTCTATATACTACACCACACAGGAGAGCTGAAAGATCCTCTATATACTACACCACACAGGAGAGCTGACAGATCCTCTATATACTACACCACACAGGAGAGCTGACAGATCCTCTATATACTACACCACACAGGAGAGCTGACAGATCCTCTATATACTACACCACACAGGAGAGCTGACACATCCTCTATATACTACACAATACAGGAGAGCTGACAGATCCACTATATACTACACCACACAGGAGAGCTGACAGATCCTCTATATACTACACCACACAGGAGAGCTGACAGATCCTCTATATACTACACCACACAGGACAGATCCTCTATATACTACACCACACAGGAGAGCTGACACATCCTCTATATACTACACAATACAGGAGAGCTGACACATCCTCTATATACTACACAATACAGGAGAGCTGACACATCCTCTATATACTACACCACACAGGAGAGCCGACAGATCCTCTATATACTACACCACACAGGAGAGCTGACACATCCTCTATATACTACACCACACAGGAGAGCTGACAGATCCTCTATATACTACACCACACAGGAGAGCTGACAGATCATCTATGTACTACACCACACAGGAGAGCTGACAGATCCTCTATATACTACACCACACAGGAGAGCTGACAGATCCTCTATATACTGCACCACACAAGAGAGCTGACAGATCCTCTATATACTACACCACACAGGAGAGCCGACAGATCCTTTATATACTACACCACACAGGAGAGCTGACAGATCCTCTATATACTACACCACACAGGAGAGCTGACAGATCCTCTATATACTACACCACACAGGAGAGCCGACAGATCCTCTATATACTACACCACACAGGACAGATCCTCTATATACTACACCACACAGGAGAGCTGACACATCCTCTATATACTACACAATACAGGAGAGCTGACAGATCCTCTATATACTACACCACACAGGAGAGCTGACACATCCTCTATATACTACACAATACAGGAGAGCTGACAGATCCACTATATATGTAGCACCCTGAGGACTCGGCTGCTACAGGGGTATTACACCTCAAGCCAGAGGTGTGGTATTCCACTCCCGGGTAAGGATGGAGTGTGGAACTGAGCTCAGAAGGCTGCATGCACTACATACATCCCATTTCCGGGGGACAGAACAACGGTACTCCCACCAGTATATGTGCAGGTACGACAGCGTCTGTCCCTGGCTGGAGTGGGAGGGGGGTGGAACATCCCAGTAGTGTAGGGGCAGATAGGGGGTGTATTCTGGGTAAATGTAGGAGCTCATTGGGTGCTGGTCACCTGAGCTCACACATAGAGGGAGTATATAAGGTGGGCACCATCTTAGGACAGGGTCAGTCAGTCAGTCAGTCAGTCAGTGAGTCAGCAGTAACTCCAGGAGAGGAGAAGGAAGAGGGACCCAGAGGCGCAGGACGAGAGGGGACCCCAAGATCCCAGAATAAGGACAAAAGGGTGAAGGGTCGGCAAAAGGGTACCGGATCCCAAGCTGGCGGAGGCCAAAGCAAACCTTAGCCAGGAACCGGAGGTCGTGGGCAAGATTTGCCACGACCCTCACCAAATCCACCAGAATGGCACACCGAGCATAGGGTCAGGGAAGCCAGAGAAGGTTCAACCACCAAGAGACCCGAGGGAGCCGGACATAGGTGGATCCCTGGTGAGAACGGCCAGAGAGAGAGAGAAGAAGGGAGCTCAGGACCATACTCAGGAATTGCCCGGGAGTTGACCGAGTCCCGCACCTGGTGGACGCAGCACGGCTTGGGTGGTCACTGCTGTACAGAGTGACCCGAGCAACACCAGTGAGTAAAAACCCTGAAACTGCATTTCATGCCTCTGAGTCTCCTTGCTGCACCTTCACAACCACCATCCTCCACGTTTGACCCCCTGAGGCTATACCCCTCCCATTGGGGGTTATACTACCACAGCTGCACACACACCACCAGCCTCAGCGGACCATCCTGCAGCGGCGGCCTTTTGACCGCAAATCAACGGGTGGCGTAGTCGACACTAAGAACATCTGCAAGGACTGCCGCACACTGAGTTTGACACCCTGGGCACGGACCGGGTCACAGCCACTCGGAGACTACAACCCCCATCTGATCCGGCTCCGGGTATCCCTAACAACATGGCCCAGGGGGCGCGTCAACTTTGGCGTAGTCGGCAGGATCACGTGTTCGCAACCACCGGGTACTGCGTGCCTGAAGAAAAGTTTGCATTTACCTCAAAAAGAAGTCTCCCGCCAATTCCAGAGGGTCCCCGCCATCGGACGCCATCTCGGATCAGTTCCCGCCATTTGCCCGTCATCTGCAGTCTTTTCCCGCCATCTGCAGTGTTTCCCGCCACTGGGAAGAGGTTCCCGCCATCTGAGAAGTTTTCCCACCTTGGCAGAGCGGACGCCATTATGGGCGTGCCAGAGGATGGCAAGAGGCCACCTCCCATCGTGGGCCAGGATCGGAAATGGCGCCAAAAGTGGAAACCGCCCCCACCAGCAGAGACTGTGATGATTGATATGTCCATCAGCGTGAGGGAACTGCCCCTGGAACTGGCAATCACAAAGTTGCCCCAGGACGACCCCCAATGTGGGCGGATACAGAACAAAAGGAAGAAGATGGGAGCAGTCTGGAGGAGTCCAGAGAGAACGCACCCGGAGATGGAGGGAGAGTCAGGCAGCACCGACCCTGTGGTCAGGAGCCTGTTGCAGGCCGCCACTCCAGAAGGCCTGCTGGAGATCCTGGCGCAGCTCCCCGGAGATCGGGAGCGTGCACAGACCGCGCTGGAGGGCCTCGCACGAAGGATGGCCCGGGTGCAGCAGGAAACACTGGTGGAGTGGACCCGAGAGATGGCCCTGCAGGCTGGAGCCCGCCAGCGAAGCATGCCACCCGCAGCGAGGAGCAAGTCCACCTCTGAGGACGGCGAAGGAGGGACGACGGCCGGAGACGACGCCGCGGAGGGAGCCGAAGAGATGAAGGCAGGTAATGGGGACGACAATATCCCGTGCCCAGAAGCCGTAAACCGGCCCCAGCTCCCCGTCGCAGAGCCCGAAGCCCCACTCACCGTTCCCGTAGCCGCTGCGTCATCGCTCCAAGCTAGGCCTCAGGCGGCCGGAGCCGCGGCCACGCCCCCTGTGACGTCACTCGCCTCGATCCAGAGCACGGCCAAGCAGGAGACGCCACCGGCCTGGTCGCAAGGCCAAGTGCCCCCGGGCGCCGCAGTGCCAACAGCGCCCTCTACCTCCACTGAGCCGCCGGCCTGGTCACTGGGCCAAGTAACCCCGGGCGCCGCCGTCTTCACGGTGCCCTTTACATTCAGGGTGCCCAGGCCTGGTCGCAAGGCCTGGTGAACACGGGCGCCGCCACCACAACAGCGCCCTCAACGTCCACAGCGCCACACCTGGGTGAAGACCTATTTGCCCAGCACACATGCCCGGATGGGCAGCCCTTTGTGTGGCCACCGGAGTATTACCATCCCCGACTCCGGAAGGAAAGACCCCTGGATGAGCCCCTGATCCCGGCTCCGGCGCCCGCCAAGATCACCCCACTCTCGTTGGAGGAAGCGCAGTTTGCGTGGGACCCCACCGGAGAAGACCTCATCGGGTTCACCGAGGAGACCCGGGCAGCCGCAGCCCAGCGTGCGGAGTGCTGCCAGCAACAATTGGAGGTTTTTGCTAGAGAGCGACGAGAGAGGCGGGTCCGCGAGGAGCGGCTCCAAGTGAAGAGCGCCGAGCAGAAGAGCCGAGCCCGCAGAGATCCCCGTGCTGCCCACGGTCCCCGTGCCAGCGGGACTGTAATAAAATTCCAGTTGGAGCACGGGTGGGGTTTCATCCGGGACCACAAGACCCCCGGCGACGTCTTTGTCACCCGCAGAGACGTTGAAAGTCATCTGCCGGAGTGACACAGAGGTCGTGACCTATACCTGGGTGATGAGGTCACCTTCACCCGGCATCAGTGCGCCAAGGGCCCGTATGCCCTGCACGTGCATAGACTTACTGAGAAGGAGCTACGGGGTGAGGAGGATCAAGAGGACCCGGACGGGTCTAAAGATTACCCTCAGCCAAGAGCACGCCGCCACTGATGAACTGTAAATAGAATATGTAAATAGTTACCCGTGTGGGTACAAAAACTGCTGCTACCAAAGTGTAGTCCCCGTTGGGACAAGTGTGAACTTAAACCCGTGTGTCCCCTATCCCTTAACAGGCTGAGGACTGTGAACAGCCATTCCTTTTCCCCACTGGCCGAGGACTGAGAACGGCCATATTCCCCTTTGTACATAGTTGCGCTTCTTAAAGCGCCCCCTACCGGTTTTATAGGAAACTGTGTTTTTTCTACAAGAGACTGTTGCACTTTACCCGGTCACAAGTAGCACCGTGGCCGGAGAAACAAGAATGTTTAATATGAAAAGTTTTATATGAAAAGTTTTATGATATATATAGTGTTTTATATGTTTATGATGTTTTGAAAAAAATTGTATGTTTTTGGATGTTTGTATTCTTTTACAGCCCGAGGACGTGCTGTGATTTACCAGGGGGGAATGTAGCACCCTGAGGACTCGGCTGCTACAGGGGTATTGCACCTCAAACCAGAGGTGTGGTATTCCACTCCCGGGTAAGGATGGAGTGTGGAACTGAGCTCAGAAGGCTGCATGCACTACATACATCCCATTTCCGGGGGACAGAACAACGGTACTCCCACCAGTATATGTGCAGGTACGACAGCGTCTGTCCCTGGCTGGAGTGGGAGGGGGGTGGAACATCCCAGTAGTGTAGGGGCAGATAGGGGGAGTAGTCTGGGTAAATGTAGGAGCTCATTGGGTGCTGGTCACCTGAGCTCACACATAGAGGGAGTATATAAGGTGGGCACCATCTTAGGACAGGGTCAGTCAGTCAGTCAGTCAGTCAGTGAGTCAGCAGTAACTCCAGGAGAGGAGAAGGAAGAGGGACCCAGAGGCGCAGGACGAGAGGGGACCCCAAGATCCCAGAATAAGGACAAAAGGGTGAAGGGTCGGCAAAAGGGTACCGGATCCCAAGCTGGCGGAGGCCAAAGCAAACCTTAGCCAGGAACCGGAGGTCGTGGGCAAGATTTGCCACGACCCTCACCAAATCCACCAGAATGGCACACCGAGCATAGGGTCAGGGAAGCCAGACAAGGTTCAACCACCAAGAGACCCGAGGGAGCCGGACATAGGTGGATCCCTGGTGAGAACGGCCAGAGAGAGAGAGAAGAAGGGAGCTCAGGACCATACTCAGGAATTGCCCGGGAGTTGACCGAGTCCCGCACCTGGTGGACGCAGCACGGCTTGGGTGGTCACTGCTGTACAGAGTGACCCGAGCAACACCAGTGAGTAAAAACCCTGAAACTGCATTTCATGCCTCTGAGTCTCCTTGCTGCACCTTCACAACCACCATCCTCCACGTCTGACCCCCTGAGGCTATACCCCTCCCGTTGGGGGTTATACTACCACAGCTGCACACACACCACCAGCCTCAGCGGACCATCCTGCAGCAGCGGCCTTTTGACCGCAAATCAACGGGTGGCGTAGTCGACACTAAGAACATCTGCAAGGACTGCCGCACACTGAGTTTGACACCCTGGGCACGGACCGGGTCACAGCCACTCGGAGACTACAACCCCCATCTGATCCGGCTCCGGGTATCCCTAACAACATGGCCCAGGGTGCGCGTCATATACTACACCACACAGGAGAACTAACAGATCCTCTATATACTACACCACACAGGAGAGCTGACACATCCTCTATATACTACACAATACAGGAGAGCTGACAGATCCACTATATACTACACCACACAGGAGAGCTGACAGATCCTCTATATACTACACCACACAGGAGAGCTGACACATCCTCTATATACTACACAATACAGGAGAGCTGACAGATCCTCTATATACTACACAATACAGGAGAGCTGACAGATCCTCTATATACTACACCACACAGGAGAGCTGACAGATCCTCTATATACTACACCACACAGGACAGATCCTCTATATACTACACCACACAGGAGAGCTGACACATCCTCTATATACTACACCACACAGGAGAGCTGACACATCCTCTATATACTACACAACACAGGAGAGCTGACAGATCCTCTATATACTACACCACACAGGAGAGCTGACACATCCTCTATACACTACACCACACAGGAGAGCTGACAGATCCTCTATATACTACACCACACAGGAGAGCTGACAGATTCTCTATATACTACACCACACAGGAGAGCTGACAGATCCTCTATATACTACACCACACAGGAGAGCTGACAGATCCTCTATATACTACACAACACAGGAGAGCTGACAGATCCTCTATATACTACACCACACAGGAGAGCTGACACATCCTCTATACACTACACCACACAGGAGAGCTGACAGATCCTCTATATACTACACCACACAGGAGAGCTGACAGATCCTCTATATACTACACCACACAGGAGAGCTGACACATCCTCTATATACTACACCACACAGGAGAGCTGACAGATCCTCTATATACTACACCACACAGAACAGATCCTCTATATACTACACCACACAGGAGAGCTGACACATCCTCTATATACTACACCACACAGGAGAGCTGACAGATCCTCTATATACTACACCACACAAGACAGATCCTCTATATACTACACCACACAGGAGAGCTGACAGATCCTCTATATACTACACCACACAGGAGAGCTGACACATCCTCTATATACTACACAATACAGGAGAGCTGACACATCCTCTATATACTACACAATACAGGAGAGCTGACAGATCCTCTATATACTACACCACACAGGAGAGCTGACACATCCTCTATATACTACACCACACAGGACAGATCCTCTATATACTACACCACACAGGAGAGCTGACACATCCTCTATATACTACACAATACAGGAGAGCTGACAGATCGTCTATATACTACACCACACAGGAGAGCTGACAGATCCTCTATATACTACACAACACAGGAGAGCTGACAGATCCTCTATATACTACACCACACAGGAGAGCTGACACATCCTCTATATACTACACAATACAGGAGAGCTGACAGATCCACTATATACTACACCACACAGGAGAGCTGACACATCCTCTATACACTACACCACACAGGAGAGCTGACAGATCCTCTATATACTACACCACACAGGAGAGCTGACAGATCCTCTATATACTACACCACACAGGAGAGCTGACAGATCCTCTATATACTACACCACACAGGAGAGCTGACAGATCCTCTATATACTACACAACACAGGAGAGCTGACAGATCCTCTATATACTACACCACACAGGAGAGCTGACAGATCCTCTATATACTACACCACACAGGAGAGCTGACACATCCTCTATATACTACACCACACAGGAGAGCTGACAGATCCTCTATATACTACACCACACAAGACAGATCCTCTATATACTACACCACACAGGAGAGCTGACAGATCCTCTATATACTACACCACACAGGAGAGCTGACACATCCTCTATATACTACACAATACAGGAGAGCTGACACATCCTCTATATACTACACAATACAGGAGAGCTGACAGATCCTCTATATACTACACCACACAGGAGAGCTGACACATCCTCTATATACTACACCACACAGGACAGATCCTCTATATACTACACCACACAGGAGAGCTGACACATCCTCTATATACTACACAATACAGGAGAGCTGACAGATCGTCTATATACTACACCACACAGGAGAGCTGACAGATCCTCTATATACTACACAACACAGGAGAGCTGACAGATCCTCTATATACTACACCACACAGGAGAGCTGACACATCCTCTATATACTACACAATACAGGAGAGCTGACAGATCCACTATATACTACACCACACAGGAGAGCTGACACATCCTCTATACACTACACCACACAGGAGAGCCGACAGATCCTCTATATACTACACCACACAGGAGAGCTGACAGATCCTCTATATACTACACCACACAGGAGAGCTGACACATCCTCTATATACTACACCACACAAGAGAGCTGACAGATCCTCTATATACAACACCACACAGAACAGATCCTCTATATACTACACCACACAGGAGAGCTGACACATCCTCTATATACTACACCACACAGGAGAGCTGACAGATCCTCTATATACTACACCACACAGGACAGATCCTCTATATACTACACCACACAGGAGAGCTGACAGATCCTCTATATACTACACCACACAGGAGAGCTGACACATCCTCTATATACTACACAATACAGGAGAGCTGACACATCCTCTATATACTACACAATACAGGAGAGCTGACAGATCCTCTATATACTACACCACACAGGAGAGCTGACACATCCTCTATATACTACACCACACAGGACAGATCCTCTATATACTACACCACACAGGAGAGCTGACACATCCTCTATATACTACACAATACAGGAGAGCTGACAGATCGTCTATATACTACACCACACAGGAGAGCTGACAGATCCTCTATATACTACACAACACAGGAGAGCTGACAGATCCTCTATATACTACACCACACAGGAGAGCTGACACATCCTCTATATACTACACAATACAGGAGAGCTGACAGATCCACTATATACTACACCACACAGGAGAGCTGACAGATCCTCTATGTACTACACCACACAGGAGAGCTGACACATCCTCTATATACTACACCACACAGGAGAGCTGACAGATCCTCTATATACTGCACCACACAAGAGAGCTGACACATCCTCTATATACTACACCACACAGGAGAGCTGACAGATCCACTATATACTACACCACACAGGAGAGCTGACAGATCCTCTATATACTACACCACACAGGAGAGCTGACAGATCCTCTATATACTACACCACACAGGACACATCCTCTATACACTACACCACACAGGAGAGCTGACAGATCCTCTATATACTACAGCACGCAGGAGAGCTGACAGATCCTCTATATACTACACCACACAGGAGAGCTGACAGATCCTCTATATACTACACCACACAGGACACATCCTCTATACACTACACCACACAGGAGAGCTGACAGATCCTCTATATACTACAGCACACAGGAGAGCTGACAGATCCTCTATATACTACACCACACAGGAGAGCTGACAGATCCTCTATATACTACACCACACAGGACACATCCTCTATACACTACACCACACAGGAGAGCTGACAGATCCTCTATATACTACACCACACAGGAGAGCTGACAGATCCTCTATATACTACACCACACAGAAGAGCTGACAGATCCTCTATATACTGCACAAAACAGGAGAGCTGACAGATCGACTATATACTACACCACACAGGAGAGCTGACAGATCCTCTATATACTACACAACACAGGAGAGCTGACAGATCCGCTATATACTACACCACACAGGAGAGCTGACAGATCCTCTATATACTACACAACACAGGAGAGCTGACAGATCCACTATATACTACACAACACAGGAGAGCTGACAGATCCACTATATACTACACAATACAGGAGAGCTGACAGATCCACTATATACTACACCACACAGAAGAGCTGACAGATCCTCTATATACTGCACAAAACAGGAGAGCTGACAGATCCACTATATACTACACCACACAGGAGAGCTGACAGATCCACTATATACTACACCACACAGTAGAGCTGACAGATCATCCATATACTACACCACACAGGAGAGCTGACACATCCTCTATATACTACACCACACAGGAGAGCTGACAGATCCACTATATACTACACCACACAGGAGAGCTGACAGATCCTCTATATACTACACCACACAGGAGAGCTGACAGATCCTCTATATACTACACCACACAGGACACATCCTCTATACACTACACCACACAGGAGAGCTGACAGATCCTCTATATACTACAGCACACAGGAGAGCTGACAGATCCTCTATATACTACACCACACAGGAGAGCTGACAGATCCTCTATATACTACACCACACAGGACACATCCTCTATACACTACACCACACAGGAGAGCTGACAGATCCTCTATATACTACAGCACACAGGAGAGCTGACAGATCCTCTATATACTACACCACACAGGAGAGCTGACAGATCCTCTATATACTACACCACACAGGACACATCCTCTATACACTACACCACACAGGAGAGCTGACAGATCCTCTATATACTACACCACACAAGAGAGCTGACAGATCCTCTATATACTACACCACACAGAAGAGCTGACAGATCCTCTATATACTACACAAAACAGGAGAGCTGACAGATCGACTATATACTACACCACACAGGAGAGCTGACAGATCCTCTATATACTACACAACACAGGAGAGCTGACAGATCCGCTATATACTACACCACACAGGAGAGCTGACAGATCCTCTATATACTACACAACACAGGAGAGCTGACAGATCCACTATATACTACACAACACAGGAGAGCTGACAGATCCACTATATACTACACCACACAGGAGAGCTGACAGATCATCTATATACTACACCACACAGGAGAGCTGAGAGATCCACTATATACTACACCACACAGGAGAGCTGAGAGGTCCTCTATATACTACACCACACAGGAGAGCTGACAGATCCACTATATACTACACCACACAGTAGAGCTGACAGATCCTCTATATACTACACCACACAGGAGAGCCAAGAGATCCTCTATATACTACACCACACAGGAAAGATGACAGATCCACTATATACTACATCACATAGGAGAGCTGACAGATCCTCTATATACTACATCACACAGGAGAGCTGACATATCCTCTATATACTACACCACACAGGAGAGCTGACAGATCCTCTATATACTACACCACACAGGAGAGTTGACAGATCCTCTATATACTACACCAGACAGGAGAGGTGACAGATCCTCTATATACTACACCACACAGGAGAGCTGACAGATCCTCTATATACTACACCACACAGGAGAGCTGACAGATCCTCTATACACTACACCACACAGGAAAGCTGACAGATCCTCTATATGCTACATCACATAGGAGAGCTGACAGATCCTCAATATACTACATCACACAGGAGAGCTGACAGATCCTCTATATACTACACCACACAGGAGAGCTGACAGATCCTCTATATACTACACCACACAGGAGAGCTGACAGATCCTCTATATACTACACCAGACAGGAGAGGTGACAGATCCTCTATATACTACACCACACAGGAGAGCTGACAGATCCTCTATATACTACACCACACAGGAGAGCTGACAGATCCTCTATACACTACACCACACAGGAGAGCTGACAGATCCTCTATATACTACACCACACAGGAGAGCTGACAGATCCTCTATATACTACATCACACAGCAGAACTGACAGATCCTCTATATACTACATCACACAGGAGAGCTGACACATCCTCTATATACTACACAATACAGGAGAGCTGACAGATCGTCTATATACTACACCACACAGAAGAGCTGACAGATCCTCTATATACTACACAACACAGGAGAGGTGACAGATCCTCTATATACTACACCACACAGGAGAGCTGACACATCCTCTATATACTACACAATACAGGAGAGCTGACAGATCCACTATATACTACACCACACAGGAGAGCTGACAGATCCTCTATGTACTACACCACACAGGAGAGCTGACACATCCTCTATATACTACACCACACAGGAGAGCTGACAGATCCTCTATATACTGCACCACACAAGAGAGCTGACACATCCTCTATATACTACACCACACAGGAGAGCTGACAGATCCACTATATACTACACCACACAGGAGAGCTGACAGATCCTCTATATACTACACCACACAGGAGAGCTGACAGATCCTCTATATACTACACCACACAGGACACATCCTCTATACACTACACCACACAGGAGAGCTGACAGATCCTCTATATACTACAGCACACAGGAGAGCTGACAGATCCTCTATATACTACACCACACAGGAGAGCTGACAGATCCTCTATATACTACACCACACAGGACACATCCTCTATACACTACACCACACAGGAGAGCTGACAGATCCTCTATATACTACAGCACACAGGAGAGCTGACAGATCCTCTATATACTACACCACACAGGAGAGCTGACAGATCCTCTATATACTACACCACACAGGACACATCCTCTATACACTACACCACACAGGAGAGCTGACAGATCCTCTATATACTACACCACACAGGAGAGCTGACAGATCCTCTATATACTACACCACACAGAAGAGATGACAGATCCTCTATATACTGCACAAAACAGGAGAGCTGACAGATCGACTATATACTACACCACACAGGAGAGCTGACAGATCCTCTATATACTACACAACACAGGAGAGCTGACAGATCCGCTATATACTACACCACACAGGAGAGCTGACAGATCCTCTATATACTACACAACACAGGAGAGCTGACAGATCCACTATATACTACACAACACAGGAGAGCTGACAGATCCACTATATACTACACCACACAGGAGAGCTGACAGATCATCTATATACTACACCACACAGGAGAGCTGAGAGATCCACTATATACTACACCACACAGGAGAGCTGAGAGGTCCTCTATATACTACACCACACAGGACACATCCTCTATACACTACACCACACAGGAGAGCTGACAGATCCTCTATATACTACAGCACACAGGAGAGCTGACAGATCCTCTATATACTACACCACACAGGAGA
The DNA here is from genome assembly GCF_046119375.1 of Phyllobates terribilis. Classification (NCBI taxonomy): domain Eukaryota; kingdom Metazoa; phylum Chordata; class Amphibia; order Anura; family Dendrobatidae; genus Phyllobates; species Phyllobates terribilis. The sequence goes on from NW_027363085.1 coordinate 2,012,664, forward strand.
GCTGACAGATCCTCTATATACTACACCACACAGGACACATCCTCTATACACTACACCACACAGGAGAGCTGACAGATCCTCTATATACTACAGCACACAGGAGAGCTGACAGATCCTCTATATACTACACCACACAGGAGAGCTGACAGAGCCTCTATATACTACACCACACAGGAGAGCTGACAGATCCACTATATAGTACACCACAACGGAGAGCTGACAGATCCTCTATATACTACACCACACAGGAGAGCTGACAGATCCTCTATACACTACATTACACGGGAGAGCCTACAGATCCACTATATACTACACCACACAGGAGAGCTGACAGATCCTCAATATACTACACCACACAGGAGAGCGGGCAGATACTCTATATACTACACCACACAGGAGAACTAATAGATCATCTATATATTACATCACACAGGAGAGCCAACAGATACTCTATATACTACAACACACAGTAGAGATGACAGATCCTCTATATACTACACCACACAGGAGAGCTGACAGATCCACTATATACTACACCACAAAAGAGAAATGTCAGATCCTCTATATACTACACCACAAAGGAGAACTGTCAGATCCTCTATATACTACACCACACAGGACAGCTGACAGATCCTCTATATATTACACCACACAGGAGAGCTGACAGATCCTCTATATACTACACCACACAGGAGAGCTGACAGATCATCTATATATTACACCACACAGGAGAGCTGACAGATCCACTATATACTAAACCACACAGGAGAGCTGACAGATCCTCTATATACTACACCACGCAGGAGAGCTGACAGATCCTCTATATACTACAACACACAGGAGAGCTGACAGAACCTCTATATACTACACCACACAGGAGAGCCGACAGATCCTGTATATACTACACCACACAGTTGAGCCGACAGATCCTGTATATACTACACCACACAGGAGAGCTGACAGATCCTCTATATACTACACCACACAGGAGAGCCGACAGATACTCTACACACTACACCACATAGGAGAGCTGGCAGATCCTCTATATATTACACCACACAGGAGAACCGACAGATCCACTATATACTACACCACACAGGACAGCTGACAGATCCTCTATATACTACACCACACAGAAGAGCTGACAGATCCTCTATATACTACACCACACAGGAGAGATGACAGATCCTGTATATACTACACCACACAAGAGAGCTGACAGATCATCTATATACTACACCACACAGGAGAGCTGACAGATCCTCTATACACTAAACCACACAGGAGAGCTGATAGATCCTGTATATACTACACCACACAGGAGAGCTGATAGATCCTGTATATACTACACCACACAGGAGAGCTGACAGATCCTCTATATACTACACCACACAGGAGAGCTGATAGATCCTGTATATACTACACCACACAAGAGAGCTGACAGATCATCTATATACTACACCACACAGGAGAGCTGACAGATCCTCTATACACTAAACCACACAGGAGAGCTGATAGATCCTGTATATACTACACCACACAGGAGAGCTGATAGATCCTGTATATACTACACCACACAGGAGAGCTGACAGATCCTCTATATACTACACCACACAGGAGAGCTGACAGATCCTCTATATACTACACCACACAGGAGAGCTGACAGATCCTCTATATACTACACCACACAGGAGAGCTGACAGATCCTCTATATACTACACCACACAGGAGAGCTGACAGATCCTCTATATACTACACCACACAGGAGAGCTGACAGATCCACTATATAGTACACCACAACGGAGAGCTGACAGATCCTCTATATACTACACCACACAGGAGAGCTGACAGATCCTCTATACACTACACTACACGGGAGAGCCGACAGATCCACTATATACTACACCACACAGGAGAGCTGACAGATCCTCAATATACTACACCACACAGGAGAGCGGGCAGATACTCTATATACTACACCACACAGGAGAGCTAATAGATCATCTATAGATTACATCACACAGGAGAGCCAACAGATACTCTATATACTACAACACACAGTAGAGATGACAGATCCTCTATATACTACACCACACAGGAGAGCTGACAGATCCACTATATACTACACCACAAAAGAGAAATGTCAGATCCTCTATATACTACACCACAAAGGAGAACTGTCAGATCCTCTATATACTACACCACACAGGACAGCTGACAGATCCTCTATAAATTACACCACACAGGAGAGCTGACAGATCCTCTATATGCTACACCACACAGGAGAGCTGACAGATCCTCTATATACTACACCACACAGGAGAGCTGACAGATCCTCTATATAATACACCACACAGGAGAGCTGACAGATCCTCTATATACTACACCACACAGGAGAGCTTACAGATCCTCTATATACTACACCACACAGGAGAGCTCTATATACTACACCACACAGGAGAGCTGACAGATCCACTATATAGTACACCACAACGGAGAGCTGACAGATCCTCTATATACTACACCACACAGGAGCGCGGGCAGATACTCTATATACTACACCACACAGGAGAGCTGACAGATCATCTATATATTACACCACACAGGAGAGCTGACAGATCCACTATATACTACACCACACAGGAGAGCTGACAGATCCTCTATATACTACACCACACAGCAGAGATGACAGATTCTCTATATACTACATCACACAGGAGAGCGGACACATCCTCTATATACTACACCACACAGGAGAGCTGACAGATACTCTATATATTACACCACACAGGAGAGCTGACAGATCCTCAATAAACTACACCACACAGGAGAGCTGACAGATCCTCTATATACTACACCACACAGGAGAGGTGACAGATCCACTATATACTACACCACAAAGGAGAACTGTCAGATCCTCTATATACTACACCACACAGGAGAGATGACAGATCCTCTATATACTACACCACACAGCAGAGATGACAGATTCTCTATATACTACATCACACAGGAGAGCGGACACATCCTCTATATATTACACCACACAGGAGAGCTGACAGATACTCTATATATTACACCACACAGGAGAGCTGACAGATCCTCAATAAACTACACCACACAGGAGAGCCAACAGATACTCTATATACTACAGCACACAGTAGAGATGACAGTTCCTCTATATACTGCACCATACAGGAGAGCTGACAAATCCACTATCTACTACACCACAAAGGAGAACTGTCAGATCCTCTATATACTACACCACACAGGAGAGCTGACAGATCCTCCATATACTATACTACACAGGAGAGCTGACAGATCCTCTATATACTACACCAGACAGGAGAGCTGACAGATCCTCCATATACTATACTACACAGGAGAGCTGACAGATCCACTATATACTACACCACACAGGAGAGCTGACAGATCCTCTATATACTACACCACACAGGAGAGCTGACAGATACTCTATATACTACACCACCCAGGAGAGCTGACAGATCCTCTATATACTACACTACACAGGAGAGCTGGCAGATCCTATATATACTACACCACACAGGAGAGCTTACAGATACTCCATATACTACACCACACAGGAGAGCTGACAGATCCTCTATATACTACACCACACAGGAGAGCTGACAGATCCTCTATATACTACACCACACAGGAGAGCTGACAGATCCTCTATATGTTATACCACACAGGAGAGCTGACAGATCCTCTATATACTACACCACACAGGAGAGCTGATAGATCCACTATATACTACACCACACAGCAGAGCTGACAGATCCTCTATATACTTCACCACACAGGAGACCGACAGATCCTCTATATACTACACCACACAGGAGAGCCGTCAGATCCTCTATATACTACACCACACAGGAGAGCTGACAGATCCACTATTTACTACACCACACAGGAGAGCTGACAGATCCTCTATATACTACACCTCACAGGAGAGCCGACAGATAATCTATATACTACACCACACAGGAGAGCTGACAGATCCTCTATATACTACACCACACAGGAGAGCTGACAGATCCTCTATATATTACACCACACAGGAGAGCTGACAGATCCTCTATACACTACACCACATAAGAGAGCTGGCAGATCCTCTATATATTACACCACACAGGAGAGCCGACAGAGCCACTATATACTACACCACACAGGACAGCTGACAGATCCTCTATATACTACACCACACAGGAGAGCTGACAGATCCTCTATATACTACACCACACAGGAGAGCTGACAGATCCTCTATATACTACACCACACAGGAGAGGTGACAGATCCTCTATATACTACACCACACAGGAGAGCTGACAGATCCTCTATATACTACACCACACAGGAGAGCTGACAGATCCTCTATATACTACACCACACAGGAGAGCTGACACATCCTCTATATACTACACCACACAGGAGAGCTAATAGATCATCTATAGATTACATCACACAGGAGAGCCAACAGATACTCTATATACTACAACACACAGTAGAGATGACAGATCCTCTATATACTACACCACACAGGAGAGCTGACAGATCCACTATATACTACACCACAAAAGAGAAATGTCAGATCCTCTATATACTACACCACAAAGGAGAACTGTCAGATCCTCTATATACTACACCACACAGGACAGCTGACAGATCCTCTATAAATTACACCACACAGGAGAGCTGACAGATCCTCTATATGCTACACCACACAGGAGAGCTGACAGATCCTCTATATACTACACCACACAGGAGAGCTGACAGATCCTCTATATAATACACCACACAGGAGAGCTGACAGATCCTCTATATACTACACCACACAGGAGAGCTTACAGATCCTCTATATACTACACCACACAGGAGAGCTCTATATACTACACCACACAGGAGAGCTGACAGATCCACTATATAGTACACCACAACGGAGAGCTGACAGATCCTCTATATACTACACCACACAGGAGCGCGGGCAGATACTCTATATACTACACCACACAGGAGAGCTGACAGATCATCTATATATTACACCACACAGGAGAGCTGACAGATCCACTATATACTACACCACACAGGAGAGCTGACAGATCCTCTATATACTACACCACACAGCAGAGATGACAGATTCTCTATATACTACATCACACAGGAGAGCGGACACATCCTCTATATACTACACCACACAGGAGAGCTGACAGATACTCTATATATTACACCACACAGGAGAGCTGACAGATCCTCAATAAACTACACCACACAGGAGAGCTGACAGATCCTCTATATACTACACCACACAGGAGAGGTGACAGATCCACTATATACTACACCACAAAGGAGAACTGTCAGATCCTCTATATACTACACCACACAGGAGAGATGACAGATCCTCTATATACTACACCACACAGCAGAGATGACAGATTCTCTATATACTACATCACACAGGAGAGCGGACACATCCTCTATATATTACACCACACAGGAGAGCTGACAGATACTCTATATATTACACCACACAGGAGAGCTGACAGATCCTCAATAAACTACACCACACAGGAGAGCCAACAGATACTCTATATACTACAGCACACAGTAGAGATGACAGTTCCTCTATATACTGCACCATACAGGAGAGCTGACAAATCCACTATCTACTACACCACAAAGGAGAACTGTCAGATCCTCTATATACTACACCACACAGGAGAGCTGACAGATCCTCCATATACTATACTACACAGGAGAGCTGACAGATCCTCTATATACTACACCAGACAGGAGAGCTGACAGATCCTCCATATACTATACTACACAGGAGAGCTGACAGATCCACTATATACTACACCACACAGGAGAGCTGACAGATCCTCTATATACTACACCACACAGGAGAGCTGACAGATACTCTATATACTACACCACCCAGGAGAGCTGACAGATCCTCTATATACTACACTACACAGGAGAGCTGGCAGATCCTATATATACTACACCACACAGGAGAGCTTACAGATACTCCATATACTACACCACACAGGAGAGCTGACAGATCCTCTATATACTACACCACACAGGAGAGCTGACAGATCCTCTATATACTACACCACACAGGAGAGCTGACAGATCCTCTATATGTTATACCACACAGGAGAGCTGACAGATCCTCTATATACTACACCACACAGGAGAGCTGATAGATCCACTATATACTACACCACACAGCAGAGCTGACAGATCCTCTATATACTTCACCACACAGGAGACCGACAGATCCTCTATATACTACACCACACAGGAGAGCCGTCAGATCCTCTATATACTACACCACACAGGAGAGCTGACAGATCCACTATTTACTACACCACACAGGAGAGCTGACAGATCCTCTATATACTACACCTCACAGGAGAGCCGACAGATAATCTATATACTACACCACACAGGAGAGCTGACAGATCCTCTATATACTACACCACACAGGAGAGCTGACAGATCCTCTATATATTACACCACACAGGAGAGCTGACAGATCCTCTATACACTACACCACATAAGAGAGCTGGCAGATCCTCTATATATTACACCACACAGGAGAGCCGACAAGAGCCACTATATACTACACCACACAGGACAGCTGACAGATCCTCTATATACTACACCACACAGGAGAGCTGACAGATCCTCTATATACTACACCACACAGGAGAGCTGACAGATCCTCTATATACTACACCACACAGGAGAGGTGACAGATCCTCTATATACTACACCACACAGGAGAGCTGACAGATCCTCTATATACTACACCACACAGGAGAGCTGACAGATCCTCTATATACTACACCACACAGGAGAGCTGACACATCCTCTATATACTACACCACACAGGAGAGCTGACACATCCTCTATATACTACACCACACAGGAGAGCTGACAGATCCTCTATATACTACACAATACAGGAGAGCTGACAGATCCTCAATATACTACACCAGACAGGAGAGCTAACAGATCCTCCATATACTATACTACACAGGAGAGCTGACAGATCCACTATATACTACACCACACAGGAGAGCTGACAGATCCTCTATATACTACACCACACAGGAGAGCTGACAGATACTCTATATACTACACCACCCACGAGAGCTGACAGATCCTCTATATACTACACCACACAGGAGAGCTGACAGATTCTATATATACTACACCACACAGGAGAGCTTACAGATACTCCATATACTACACCACACAGGAGAGCTGACAGATCCTCTATATACTACACCACACAGGAGAGCTGACAGATCCTCTATATACTACACCACACAGGAGAGCTGACAGATCCTCTATATGCTATACCACACAGGAGAGCTGACAGATCCTCTATATACTACACCACACAGGAGAGCTGACAGATCCACTATATACTACACCACACAGGAGAGCTGACAGATCCTCTATATACTTCACCACACAGGAGAGCTGACAGATCCTCTATATACTACACCACACAGGAGAGCCGTCAGATCCTCTATATACTACACCACACAGGAGAGCTGACAGATCCACTATTTACTACACCACACAGGAGAGCTGACAGATCCTCTATATACTACACCTCACAGGAGAGCCGACAGATAATCTATATACTACACCACACAGGAGAGCTGACAGATCCTCTATATACTACACCACACAGGAGAGCTGACAGATACTCTATAAACTACACCACACAGGAGAGCTGACAGATACTCTATATATTACACCACACAGGAGAGCTGACAGATCCTCTATACACTACACCACATAAGAGAGCTGGCAGATCCTCTATATATTACACCACACAGGAGAGCCGACAGAGCCACTATATACTACACCACACAGGACAGCTGACAGATCCTCTATATACTACACCACACAGGAGAGCTGACAGATCCTCTATATACTACACCACACAGGAGAGCTGACAGATCCTCTATACACTACACCACACAGGAAAGCTAATAGATCATCTATATATTACATCACACAGGAGAGCCAACAGATACTCTATATACTACACCACACAGGAGAGCTGACAGATCCTCTATATACTACACCACACAGGAGAGCTGACAGATCCACTATTTACTACACCACAAAGGAGAACTGTCAGATCCTCTATATACTACACCACACAGGAGAGCTGACAGATCCTCTATATATTACACCACACAGGAAAGCTGACAGATACTCTTTATACTACACCACACAGGAGAGCTGACAGATCCTCTATATACTACACCACACAGGAGAGCTGACACATCCTCTATATACTACACCACAAAGGAGAGCTGACAGATCCTCTATATACTACACCACACAGGAGAGCTGACAGATACTCTATATACTACACCACACAGGAGAGCCGACAGATCCTCTATATACTACACCACACAGGAGAGCTGACAGATACTCTAAATATTACACCACACAGGACAGATCCTCTATATACTACACCACACAGGAGAGCTGACAGATCCTCTATATACTACACCACACAGGAGAGCTGACAGATCCTCAATATACTACACCACACAGGAGAGCCGACAGATCCTCTATATACTACACCATACAGGAGAGCTGACAGATCCTCTATATATTACACCACACAGGACAGATCCTCTATATACTACACCACACAGGAGAGCTGACAGATCCTCTCTATACTACACCACACAGGATAGCTGACAGATCCTCTATATACTACACCACACAGGAGAGCTGACAGATCCTCTATATACTACACCACACAGGAGAGCTGACAGATCCTCTATATACTACACCACACAGGAGAGCTGACAGATCATCTGTATATTACATCCCACAGGAGAGCTGACAGATCCTCTATATACTACACCACACAGGATAGCTGACAGACCCTCTATATACTACACCACACAGGAGAGCTGACAGATCCACTATATACTACACCACACAGGAGAGCTCACAGATCCTCTATATACTACACCACACAGGAGAGCTGACAGATCCTCTATATACTACACCACACAGGAGAGCTGACAGATCCTCTATATACTACACCACACAGGAGAGCTGACAGATCCACTATATACTACACCACACAGGAGAGCTGACAGATCCTCTATATACTACACCATACAGGAGAGCTGACAGATCCTCTATATACTACACCACACAAGACAGATCCTCTATATACTACACCACACAGGAGAGCTGACAGATCCTCTATATACTACACCACACAGGACAGCTGACACATCCTCTATATACTACACAATACAGGAGAGCTGACACATCCTCTATATACTACACAATACAGGAGAGCTGACAGATCCTCTATATACTACACCACACAGGAGAGCTGACACATCCTCTATATACTACACCACACAGGACAGATCCTCTATATACTACACCACACAGGAGAGCTGACACATCTTCTATATACTACACAATACAGGAGAGCTGACAGATCGTCTATATACTACACCACACAGGAGAGCTGACAGATCCTCTATATACTACACAACACAGGAGATCTGACAGATCCTCTATATACTACACCACACAGGAGAGCTGACACATCCTCTATATACTACACCACACAGAAGAGCTGACAGATCCTCTATATACTACACCACACAGGAGAGCTGACACATCCTCTATACACTACACCACACAGGAGAGCTGACAGATCCTCTATATACTACACCACACAGGAGAGCTGACAGATCCTCTATATACTACACCACACAGGAGAGCTGACAGATCCTCTATATACTACACCACACAGGAGAGCTGACAGATCCTCTATATACTACACCACACAGAACAGATCCTCTATATACTACACCACACAGGAGAGCTGACACATCCTCTATATACTACACCACACAGGAGAGCTGACAGATCCTCTATATACTACACCACACAGGACAGATCCTCTATATACTACACCACACAGGAGAGCTGACAGATCCTCTATATACTACACCACACAGGAGAGCTGACACATCCTCTATATACTACACAATACAGGAGAGCTGACACATCCTCTATATACTACACAATACAGGAGAGCTGACAGATCCTCTATATACTACACCACACAGGAGAGCTGACACATCCTCTATATACTACACCACACAGGACAGATCCTCTATATACTACACCACACAGGAGAGCTGACACATCCTCTATATACTACACAATACAGGAGAGCTGACAGATCGTCTATATACTACACCACACAGGAGAGCTGACAGATCCTCTATATACTACACAACACAGGAGAGCTGACAGATCCTCTATATACTACACCACACAGGAGAGCTGACACATCCTCTATATACTACACAATACAGGAGAGCTGACAGATCCACTATATACTACACCACACAGGAGAGCTGACAGATCCTCTATGTACTACACCACACAGGAGAGCTGACAGATCCTCTATATACTACACCACACAGGAGAGCTGACAGATCCTCTATATACTGCACCACACAAGAGAGCTGACACATCCTCTATATACTACACCACACAGGAGAGCTGACAGATCCACTATATACTACACCACACAGGAGAGCTGACAGATCCTCTATATACTACACCACACAGGAGAGCTGACAGATCCTCTATATACTACACCACACAGGACACATCCTCTATACACTACACCACACAGGAGAGCTGACAGATCCTCTATATACTACAGCACACAGGAGAGCTGACAGATCCTCTATATACTACACCACACAGGAGAGCTGACAGATCCTCTATATACTACACCACACAGGACACATCCTCTATACACTACACCACACAGGAGAGCTGACAGATCCTCTATATACTACACCACACAGGAGAGCTGACAGATCCTCTATATACTACACAAAACAGGAGAGCTGACAGATCGACTATATACTACACCACACAGGAGAGCTGACAGATCCTCTATATACTACACAACACAGGAGAGCTGACAGATCCGCTATATACTACACCACACAGGAGAGCTGACAGATCCTCTATATACTACACAACACAGGAGAGCTGACAGATCCACTATATACTACACAACACAGGAGAGCTGACAGATCCGCTATATACTACACCACACAGGAGAGCTGACAGATCCTCTATATACTACACCACACAGGAGAGCTGACAGATCCTCTATATACTACACCACACAGGAGAGCTGAGAGGTCCTCTATATACTACACCACACAGGAGAGCTGACAGATCCACTATATACTACACCACACAGTAGAGCTGACAGATCATCCATATACTATACCACACAGGAGAGCTGACACATCCTCTATATACTACACCACACAGGAGAGCTGACAGATACTCTATATACTACACCACACAGGAGAGCTGACAGATCCTCTATATACTACACCACACAAGAGAGCTGACACATCCTCTATATACTACACCACACAGGAGAGCTGACAGATCCACTATATACTACACCACACAGGAGAGCTGACAGATCCTCTATATACTACACCACACAGGAGAGCTGACAGATCCTCTATATACTACACCACACAGGACACATCCTCTATACACTACACCACACAGGAGAGCTGACAGATCCTCTATATACTACAGCACACAGGAGAGCTGACAGATCCTCTATATACTACACCACACAGGAGAGCTGACAGATCCTCTATATACTACACCACACAGGACACATCCTCTATACACTACACCACACAGGAGAGCTGACAGATCCTCTATATACTACAGCACACAGGAGAGCTGACAGATCCTCTATATACTACACCACACAGGAGAGCTGACAGATCCTCTATATACTACACCACACAGGACACATCCTCTATACACTACACCACACAGGAGAGCTGACAGATCCTCTATATACTACACCACACAGGAGAGCTGACAGATCCTCTATATACTACACCACACAGGACACATCCTCTATACACTACACCACACAGGAGAGCTGACAGATCCTCTATATACTACAGCACACAGGAGAGCTGACAGATCCTCTATATACTACACCACACAGGAGAGCTGACAGATCCTCTATATACTACACCACACAGGACACATCCTCTATACACTACACCACACAGGAGAGCTGACAGATCCTCTATATACTACACCACACAGGAGAGCTGACAGATCCTCTATATACTACACCACACAGAAGAGCTGACAGATCCTCTATATACTACACAAAACAGGAGAGCTGACAGATCGACTATATACTACACCACACAGGAGAGCTGACAGATCCTCTATATACTACACAACACAGGAGAGCTGACAGATCCGCTATATACTACACCACACAGGAGAGCTGACAGATCCTCTATATACTACACAACACAGGAGAGCTGACAGATCCACTATATACTACACCACACAGGAGAGCTGACAGATCATCTATATACTACACCACACAGGAGAGCTGAGAGATCCACTATATACTACACCACACAGGAGAGCTGAGAGGTCCTCTATATACTACACCACACAGGAGAGCTGACAGATCCACTATATACTACACCACACAGTAGAGCTGACAGATCCTCTATATACTACACCACACAGGAGAGCCGAGAGATCCTCTATATACTACACCACACAGGAAAGATGACAGATCCACTATATACTACATCACATAGGAGAGCTGACAGATCCTCTATATACTACATCACACAGGAGAGCTGACAGATCCTCTATATACTACACCACACAGGAGAGCTGACAGATCCTCTATATACTACACCACACAGGAGAGCTGACAGATCCTCTATATACTACACCAGACAGGAGAGGTGACAGATCCTCTATATACTACACCACACAGGAGAGCTGACAGATCATCTATATACTACACCACACAGGAGAGCTGACAGATCCTCTATACACTACACCACACAGGAAAGCTGACAGATCCTCTATATGCTACATCACATAGGAGAGCTGACAGATCCTCAATATACTACATCACACAGGAGAGCTGACAGATCCTCTATATACTACACCACACAGGAGAGCTGACAGATCCTCTATATACTACACCACACAGGAGAGCTGACAGATCCTCTATATACTACACCAGACAGGAGAGGTGACAGATCCTCTATATACTACACCACACAGGAGAGCTGACAGATCCTCTATATACTACACCACACAGGAGAGCTGACAGATCCTCTATACACTACACCACACAGGAGAGCTGACAGATCCTCTATATACTACACCACACAGGAGAGCTGACAGATCCTCTATATACTACATCACACAGCAGAACTGACAGATCCTCTATATACTACATCACACAGGAGAGCTGACAGATCCTCTATGTACTACACCTCACAGGAGAGCTGACAGATCCTCTATATACTACACCACACAGGAGAGCTGACAGATCCTCTATATACTACACCACACAGGAAAGCTAACAGAACCTCTATATACTACACCACACAGGAGAGCTGACAGATACTCTATAAACTACACCACACAGGAGAGCTGACAGATCCTCTATATATTACCCCACACAGGAGAGCTGACAGATCCTCTATATACTACACCACACAGGAGAGCTGACAGATCATCTATATATTACACCACACAGTAGAGCCGACAGATCCTCTATACACTACACCAGGGCCGGCTCCAGGTTTTTCTGGGCCCCGGGCGAAAGAGTCTCAGTGGGCCCTTTTAACACATACACGATTCATGATGCACAGATACGGCGGAGAAATAAATAAATATATATATATATATTTATTTATTACACATGGCCCAGCCTGCCCCCTCATCCTTCACATACGCAGACATATGCACACGCACACACGGTACGCAGACATATGCACGCACACACGGTACGCAGACATGCGCGCGCACACACGGTACGCAGACATATGCGCGCGCACACACGGTACGCAGACATATGCGCGCGCACACACGGTACGCAGACATATGCGCGCGCACACACGGTACGCAGACATATGCGCGCGCACACACGGTACGCAGACATATGTACACATACAGACATACACATAGATAAAACAGACAAATATATATACACAGTCATATACACTGACATTCACATACATGCACTCACACAGACCCATTACTAATATTTTTAATATGGGGATTGGGGAAGCCTCACTCACCTGTCCCAGGTCCAGTGTCCTGTCCAGCAGCTCCTCAGGTATGGGGCAGTGCAGGGCCCCCGGCGTGTCACAGACTTCATGGCCCTGGAACATCAGAGGGGCCCACTTGCGGTCGGGTCCGGGCCCCTCCCGCCAATCTGTGCAGGACCTCCGCTCCGATAGTGTTTGATTGCCGGCACTCCCCCAGACATGGCCGCGCGCTGTCCGGCTGTGTCTGCTAGTAATGACGCGGCAGGAGCGACACACAAGCACAATTAAAGGTGCAGTGCCGTCGACCCTGCCGTGTCATTACTAGCAGACACAGCCGGACAGCGCGCGGCCATGTCTGGGGGAAGTGCCGGCAATCAAGCAGTGCCTGCGTCCCTGAACAGGTGCCGAGGAAGCGGCCAGGGCCCCGACAGTGAGTGGGCGGGTGGGTGTGTGGGCCCGGCCCCGACAGTGTGTGGGCGGGTGGGTGTGTGGGCCCGGCCCCGACAGTGTGTGGGCCCGGCCCCGACAGTGAGTGGGCGGGTGGGTGTGTGGGCCCGGCCCCGACAGTGAGTGGGCGGGTGGGTGTGTGGGCCCGGCCCCGACAGTGTGTGGGCCCGGCCCCGACAGTGTGTGGGCCCAGCCCCGACAGTGAGTGGGCGGGTGGGTGTGTGGGCCCGGGCCCCGACAGTGAGTGGGCGGCTGGGCCCCTCTGATTTTCCAGGGCCCCGGCATTTGCCCGGGTACGCCGGGTGCTGACGCCGGCCCTGCTACACCACATAGGAGAGCTGGCAGATCCTCTATATATTGCACCACACAGGAGAGTCGACAGATACACTATATACTACACCACACAGGAGAGCTGACAGATCCTCTATATACTACACCACACAGGAGAGCTGACAGATCCTCTATATACTACACCACACAGGAGAGCTGACAGATCCTCTATATATTACACCGCACAGAAGAGCTGACAGATCCTCTATATACTACACCACACAGCAGAGCTGACAGATCCTCTATATACTACACCACACAGAAGAGCTGACAGATCCTCTATATACTACACCACACAGGAGAGCTGATAGATCCTGTATATACTACACCACACAAGAGAGCTGACAGATCCTCTATACACTAAATCACACAGGAGAGCTGATAGATCCTGTATATACTACACCACACAGGAGAGCTGATAGATCCTGTATATACTACACCACACAGGAGAGCTGACAGATCCTCTATATACTACACCACACAGGAGAGCTGACAGATCCTCTATATACTACACCACACAGGAGAGCTGACAGATCCTCTATATACTACACCACACAGGAGAGCTGACAGATCCTCTATATACTACACCACACAGGAGAGCTGACAGATCCTCTATATACTACACCACACAGGAGAGCTGACAGATCCACTATATAGTACACCACAACGGAGAGCTGACAGATCCTCTATATACTACACCACACAGGAGAGCTGACAGATCCTCTATACACTACATTACACGGGAGAGCCAACAGATCCACTATATACTACACCACACAGGAGAGCTGACAGATCCTCAATATACTACACCACACAGGAGAGCGGGCAGATACTCTATATACTACACCACACAGGAGAGCTAATAGATCATCTATATATTACATCACACAGGAGAGCCAACAGATACTCTATATACTACAACACACAGTAGAGATGACAGATCCTCTATATACTACACCACACAGGAGAGCTGACAGATCCACTATATACTACACCACAAAAGAGAAATGTCAGATCCTCTATATACTACACCACAAAGGAGAACTGTCAGATCCTCTATATACTACACCACACAGGACAGCTGACAGATCCTCTATATATTACACCACACAGGAGAGCTGACAGATCCTCTATATACTACACCACACAGGAGAGCTGACAGATCCTCTATATACTACACCACACAGGAGAGCTGACAGATCCTCTATATAATACACCACACAGGAGAGCTGACAGATCCTCTATATACTACACCACACAGGAGAGCTTACAGATCCTCTATATACTACACCACACAGGAGAGCTGACAGATCCTCTATATACTACACCACACAGGAGAGCTGACAGATCCACTATATAGTACACCACAACGGAGAGCTGACAGATCCTCTATATACTACACCACACAGGAGAGCGGGCAGATACTCTATATACTACACCACACAGGAGAGCTGACAGATCATCTATATATTACACCACACAGGAGAGCTGACAGATCCACTATATACTACACCACACAGGAGAGCTGACAGATCCTCTATATACTACACCACGCAGGAGAGCTGACAGATCCTCTATATACTACAACACACAGGAGAGCTGACAGAACCTCTATATACTACACCACACAGGAGAGCCGACAGATCCTGTATATACTACACCACACAGGAGAGCTGACAGATCCTCTATATACTACAACACACAGGAGAGCTGACAGAACCTCTATATACTACACCACACAGGAGAGCCGACAGATCCTGTATATACTACACCACACAGGAGAGCTGACAGATCCTCTATATACTACACCACACAGGAGAGCTGACAGATCCTCTATATACTACACCACACAGGAGAGCCGACAGATCCTCTATATACTACACAATACAGGAGAGCTGACAGATCCTCTATATACTACACCACACAGGAGAGATGACAGATCCTCTATATCAGGGTTCCCCAACTCCAGTCCTCAAGGCCCACCAACAGGTCACGTTTTCAGGATTTCCTTAGTATTGCACAGGTGATGTAACTATTGCCTGTGCTGATGATGGAATTATCACCTGTGCAATACTAAGGAAATCCTGAAAACGTGACCTGTTGGTGGGCCTTGAGGACTGGAGTTGGGGAACCCTGCTCTATATACTACACCACACAGCAGAGATGACAGATTCTCTATATACTACACCATACAGGAGAGCTGACAGATCCTCTATATACTACACCACACAGGAGAGCTGACAGATCCACTATATACTACACCACACAGGAGAGCCGACAGATCCACTATATACTACACCACACAGGAGAGCTGACACATCCTCTATATACTACACCACACAGGAGAGCTGACAGATCCTCTATATACTACACCACACAGGAGAGATGACAGATCCTCTATATAATACACCACACAGGAGAGCTGACAGATCCTCTATATACTACACCACACAGGAGAGCTGACACATCCTCTATATACTACACCACACAGGAGAGCTGACAGATCCTCTATATACTACACAATACAGGAGAGCTGACAGATCCTCAATATACTACACCAGACAGGAGAG
Organism: Phyllobates terribilis; assembly: GCF_046119375.1. Classification (NCBI taxonomy): domain Eukaryota; kingdom Metazoa; phylum Chordata; class Amphibia; order Anura; family Dendrobatidae; genus Phyllobates; species Phyllobates terribilis. Next base: position 2,030,233 of record NW_027363085.1, read on the forward strand.
CTGACAGATCCTCCATATATTATACTACACAGGAGAGCTGACAGATCCACTATATACTACACCACACAGGAGAGCTGACAGATCCTCTATATACTACACCACCCAGGAGAGCTGACAGATCCTCTATATACAACACCACACAGGAGAGCTGGCAGATCCTATATATACTACACCACACAGGAGAGCTTACAGATACTCCATATACTACACCACACAGGAGAGCTGACAGATACTCTATATACTACACCACCCAGGAGAGCTGACAGATCCTCTATATACTGCACCACACAGGAGAGCTGGCAGATCCTATATATACTACACCACACAGGAGAGCTTACAGATACTCCATATACTACACCACACAGGAGAGCTGACAGATCCTCTATATACTACACCACACAGGAGAGCTGACAGATCCTCTATATACTACACCACACAGGAGAGCTGACAGATCCTCTATATACTACACCACACAGTAGAGCTGACAGATCCTCAATATACTACACCACACAGCAGAGATGACAGATTCACTATATACTACATCACACAGGAGAGCGGACAGATCCTCTATATACTACACCACACAGGAGAGCTGACAGATACTCTATATATTACACCACACAGGAGAGCTGACAGATCCTCAATAAACTACACCACACAGGAGAGCCAACAGATCCTCTATATACTACACCACACAGGAGAGCTGACAGATACTCTATATATTACACCACACAGGAGAGCTGACAGATCCTCAATAAACTACACCACACAGGAGAGCCAACAGATCCTCTATATACTACACCACACAGGAGAGCTGACAGATCCACTGTATACTACACCACAAAGGAGAGCTGTCAGATCCTCTATATACTACACCACACAGGAGAGATGACAGATCCTCTATATACTACACCACACAGCAGAGATGACAGATTCTCTATATACTACATCACACAGGAGAGCGGACACATCCTCTATATACTACACCACACAGGAGAGCTGACAGATCCTCTATAAACTACACCACACAGGAGAGCCAACAGATACTCTATATACTACAGCACACAGTAGAGATGACAGTTCCTCTATATACTACAGCACACAGTAGAGATGACAGTTCCTCTATATACTACACCACACAGAACAGATCCTCTATATACTACACCACACAGGAGAGCTGACACATCCTCTATATACTACACCACACAGGAGAGCTGACAGATCCACTATCTACTACACCACACAGGAGAGCTGACAGATCCTCTATATACTACACCACACAGGAGAGCTGACACATCCTCTATATACTACACCACACAGGAGAGCTGACAGATCCACTATATACTACACCACACAGGAGAGCTGACAGATCCTCTATAAACTACACCACACAGGAGAGCTGACAGATCCTCTATATACTACACCACACAGTAGAGATGACAGTTCCTCTATATACTACAGCACACAGTAGAGATGACAGTTCCTCTATATACTGCACCATACAGGAGAGCTGACAAATCCACTATCTACTACACCACACAGGAGAGCTGACAGATCCTCTATATACTACACCACACAGGAGAGGTGACACATCCTCTATATACTACACCACACAGGAGAGCTGACAGATCCTCTATATACTACACAATACAGGAGAGCTGACAGATCCTCTATATACTACACCACACAGGAGAGCTGACAGATCCTCTATATACTACACCACACAGGAGAGCTGACAGATACTCTATATACTACACCACCCAGGAGAGCTGACAGATCCTCTATATACTACACCACACAGGAGAGCTGGCAGATCCTATATATACTACACCACACAGGAGAGCTTACAGATACTCCATATACTACACCACACAGGAGAGCTGACAGATCCTCTATATACTACACCACACAGGAGAGATGACAGATCCTCTATATACTACACCACACAGCAGAGATGACAGATTCTCTATATACTACATCACACAGGAGAGCGGACAGATCCTCTATATACTACACCACACAGGAGAGCTGACAGATACTCTATATATTACACCACACAGGAGAGCTGACAGATCCTCAATAAACTACACCACACAGGAGAGCCAACAGATCCTCTATATACTACAGCACACAGGAGAGCTGACAGATCCTCTATATACTACACAATACAGGAGAGCTGACAGATCCACTATATACTACACCACAAAGGAGAACTGTCAGATCCTCTATATACTACAGCACACAGGAGAGCTGTCAGATCCTCTATATACTACACCACACAGGAGAGCTGACAGATCCACTATATACTACACCACAAAGGAGAACTGTCAGATCCTCTATATACTACACCACACAGGAGAGATGACAGATCCTCTATATACTACACCACACAGCAGAGATGACAGATTCTCTATATACTACATCACACAGGAGAGCGGACACATCCTCTATATACTACACCACACAGGAGAGCTGACAGATCCTCTATAAACTACACCACACAGGAGAGCCAACAGATACTCTATATACTACAGCACACAGTAGAGATGACAGTTCCTCTATATACTACAGCACACAGTAGAGATAACAGTTCCTCTATATACTGCACCATACAGGAGAGCTGACAAATCCACTATCTACTACACCACACAGGAGAGCTGACAGATCCTCTATATACTACATCACACAGGAGAGCTGACACATCCTCTATATACTACACCACACAGGAGAGCTGACAGATCCTCTATATACTACATCACACAGGAGAGCTGACACATCCTCTATATACTACACCACACAGGAGAGCTGACAGATCCTCTATATACTACACAATACAGGAGAGCTGACAGATCCTCAATATACTACACCAGACAGGAGAGCTGACAGATCCTCCATATATTATACTACACAGGAGAGCTGACAGCTCCACTATATACTACACCACACAGGAGAGCTGACAGATCCTCTATATACTACACCACACAGGAGAGCTGACACATCCTCTATATACTACACCACACAGGAGAGCTGACAGATCCTCTATATACTACACAATACAGGAGAGCTGACAGATCCTCAATATACTACACCAGACAGGAGAGCTGACAGATCCTCCATATATTATACTACACAGGAGAGCTGACAGATCCACTATATACTACACCACACAGGAGAGCTGACAGATCCTCTATATACTACACCACACAGGAGAGCTGACAGATACTCTATATACTACACCACACAGGAGAGCTGACAGATCCTCTATATACTACACCACACAGGAGAGCTGGCAGATCCTATATATACTACACCACACAGGAGAGCTTACAGATACTCCATATACTACACCACACAGGAGAGCTGACAGATCCTCTATATACTACACCACACAGGAGAGCTGACAGATCCTCTATATACTACACCACACAGGAGAGCTGACAGATCCTCTATATGCTATACCACACAGGAGAGCTGACAGATCCTCTATATACTACACCACACAGGAGAGCTGACAGATCCACTATTTACTACACCACACAGGAGAGCTGACAGATCCTCTATATACTACACCTCACAGGAGAGCCGACAGATAATCTATATACTACACCACACAGGAGAGCTGACAGATCCTCTATATACTACACCACACAGGAGAGCTGACAGATCCTCTATAAACTACACCACACAGGAGAGCTGACAGATCCTCTATATATTACACCACACAGGAGAGCTGACAGATCCTCTATACACTACACCACATAAGAGAGCTGGCAGATCCTCTATATATTACACCACACAGGAGAGCCGACAGATCCACTATATACTACACCACAAAGGAGAACTGTCAGATCCTCTATATACTACACCACACAGGAGAGCTGACAGATCCTCTATATATTACACCACACAGGAGAGCTGACAGATACTCTATATACTACACCACACAGGAGAGCTGACAGATCCTCTATATACTACACCACACAGGAGAGCTGACAGATCCTCTATATACTACACCACACAGGAGAGCTGACACATCCTCTATATACTACACCACACAGGAGAGCTGACAGATCCTCTATATACTACACCACACAGGAGAGCTGACAGATACTCTATATACTACACCACACAGGAGAGCCGACAGATCCTCTATATACTACACCACACAGGAGAGCTGACAGATACTCTAAATATTACACCACACAGGACAGATCCTCTATATACTACACCACACAGGAGAGCTGACAGATCCTCTATATACTACACCACACAGGAGAGCTGACAGATCCTCAATATATTACACCACACAGGAGAGCCGACAGATCCTCTATATACTACACCATACAGGAGAGCTGACAGATCCTCTATATATTACACCACACAGGACAGATCCTCTATATACTACACCACACAGGAGAGCTGACAGATCCTCTCTATACTACACCACACAGGAGAGCTGACAGATCCTCTATATACTACACCACACAGGAGAGCTGACAGATCCTCTATATACTACACCACACAGGAGAGCTGACAGATCCTCTATATACTACACCACACAGGAGAGCTGACAGATCATCTGTATACTACATCCCACAGGAGAGCTGACAGATCCTCTATATACTACACCACACAGGATAGCTGACAGATCCTCTATATACTACACCACACAGGAGAGCTGACAGATCCACTATATACTACACCACACAGGAGAGCTGACAGATCCTCTATATACTACACCACACAGGAGAGCTGACAGATCATCTATATACTACACCACACAGGAGAGCTGACAGATCCTCTATATACTACACTACACAGGAGAGCTGACACATCCTCTATATACTACACCACACAGGAGAGCTGACAGATCCTCTATATACTACACCACACAGGAGAGCTGACAGATCCACTATATACTACACCACACTGGAGAGCTGACAGATCCTCTATATACTACACCATACAGGAGAGCTGACAGATCCTCTATATACTACACCACACAGGAGAGCTGACAGATCATCTGTATACTACACCCCACAGGAGAGCTGACAGATCCTCTATATACTACACCACACAGGATAGCTGACAGATCCTCTATATACTCCATCACACTGGAGAGCTGACAGATCCACTATATACTACACCACACAGGAGAGCTGACAGATCCTCTATATACTACACCACACAGGAGAGCCGACAGATCCACTATATACTACACCACACAGGAGAGCTGACAGATCCTCTATATACTACACCACACAGGAGAGCTGACACATCCTCTATATACTACACCACACAGGAGAGCTGACAGATCCTCTATATACTACACAATACAGGAGAGCTGACAGATCCTCAATATACTACACCAGACAGGAGAGCTGACAGATCCTCCATATATTATACTACACAGGAGAGCTGACAGATCCACTATATACTACACCACACAGGAGAGCTGACAGATCCTCTATATACTACACCACACAGGAGAGCTGACAGATACTCTATATACTACACCACCCAGGAGAGCTGACAGATCCTCTATATACTACACCACACAGGAGAGCTGGCAGATCCTATATATACTACACCACACAGGAGAGCTTACAGATACTCCATATACTACACCACACAGGAGAGCTGACAGATCCTCTATATACTACACCACACAGGAGAGCTGACAGATCCTCTATATACTACACCACACAGGAGAGCTGACAGATCCTCTATATGCTATACCACACAGGAGAGCTGACAGATCCTCTATATACTACACCACACAGGAGAGCTGACAGATCCACTATTTACTACACCACACAGGAGAGCTGACAGATCCTCTATATACTACACCTCACAGGAGAGCCGACAGATAATCTATATACTACACCACACAGGAGAGCTGACAGATCCTCTATATACTACACCACACAGGAGAGCTGACAGATCCTCTATAAACTACACCACACAGGAGAGCTGACAGATCCTCTATATATTACACCACACAGGAGAGCTGACAGATCCTCTATACACTACACCACATAAGAGAGCTGGCAGATCCTCTATATATTACACCACACAGGAGAGCCGACAGATCCACTATATACTACACCACAAAGGAGAACTGTCAGATCCTCTATATACTACACCACACAGGAGAGCTGACAGATCCTCTATATATTACACCACACAGGAGAGCTGACAGATACTCTATATACTACACCACACAGGAGAGCTGACAGATCCTCTATATACTACACCACACAGGAGAGCTGACAGATCCTCTATATACTACACCACACAGGAGAGCTGACACATCCTCTATATACTACACCACACAGGAGAGCTGACAGATCCTCTATATACTACACCACACAGGAGAGCTGACAGATACTCTATATACTACACCACACAGGAGAGCCGACAGATCCTCTATATACTACACCACACAGGAGAGCTGACAGATACTCTAAATATTACACCACACAGGACAGATCCTCTATATACTACACCACCCAGGAGAGCTGACAGATCCTCTATATACTACACCACACAGGAGAGCTGGCAGATCCTATATATACTACACCACACAGGAGAGCTTACAGATACTCCATATACTACACCACACAGGAGAGCTGACAGATCCTCTATATACTACACCACACAGGAGAGATGACAGATCCTCTATATACTACACCACACAGCAGAGATGACAGATTCTCTATATACTACATCACACAGGAGAGCGGACAGATCCTCTATATACTACACCACACAGGAGAGCTGACAGATACTCTATATATTACACCACACAGGAGAGCTGACAGATCCTCAATAAACTACACCACACAGGAGAGCCAACAGATCCTCTATATACTACAGCACACAGGAGAGCTGACAGATCCTCTATATACTACACAATACAGGAGAGCTGACAGATCCACTATATACTACACCACAAAGGAGAACTGTCAGATCCTCTATATACTACAGCACACAGGAGAGCTGTCAGATCCTCTATATACTACACCACACAGGAGAGCTGACAGATCCACTATATACTACACCACAAAGGAGAACTGTCAGATCCTCTATATACTACACCACACAGGAGAGATGACAGATCCTCTATATACTACACCACACAGCAGAGATGACAGATTCTCTATATACTACATCACACAGGAGAGCGGACACATCCTCTATATACTACACCACACAGGAGAGCTGACAGATCCTCTATATACTACACCACACAGGAGAGCTGACACATCCTCTATATACTACACCACACAGGAGAGCTGACAGATCCTCTATATACTACACAATACAGGAGAGCTGACAGATCCTCAATATACTACACCAGACAGGAGAGCTGACAGATCCTCCATATATTATACTACACAGGAGAGCTGACAGATCCACTATATACTACACCACACAGGAGAGCTGACAGATCCTCTATATACTACACCACACAGGAGAGCTGACAGATACTCTATATACTACACCACCCAGGAGAGCTGACAGATCCTCTATATACTACACCACACAGGAGAGCTGGCAGATCCTATATATACTACACCACACAGGAGAGCTTACAGATACTCCATATACTACACCACACAGGAGAGCTGACAGATCCTCTATATACTACACCACACAGGAGAGCTGACAGATCCTCTATATACTACACCACACAGGAGAGCTGACAGATCCTCTATATGCTATACCACACAGGAGAGCTGACAGATCCTCTATATACTACACCACACAGGAGAGCTGACAGATCCACTATTTACTACACCACACAGGAGAGCTGACAGATCCTCTATATACTACACCTCACAGGAGAGCCGACAGATAATCTATATACTACACCACACAGGAGAGCTGACAGATCCTCTATATACTACACCACACAGGAGAGCTGACAGATCCTCTATAAACTACACCACACAGGAGAGCTGACAGATCCTCTATATATTACACCACACAGGAGAGCTGACAGATCCTCTATACACTACACCACATAAGAGAGCTGGCAGATCCTCTATATATTACACCACACAGGAGAGCCGACAGATCCACTATATACTACACCACAAAGGAGAACTGTCAGATCCTCTATATACTACACCACACAGGAGAGCTGACAGATCCTCTATATATTACACCACACAGGAGAGCTGACAGATACTCTATATACTACACCACACAGGAGAGCTGACAGATCCTCTATATACTACACCACACAGGAGAGCTGACAGATCCTCTATATACTACACCACACAGGAGAGCTGACACATCCTCTATATACTACACCACACAGGAGAGCTGACAGATCCTCTATATACTACACCACACAGGAGAGCTGACAGATACTCTATATACTACACCACACAGGAGAGCCGACAGATCCTCTATATACTACACCACACAGGAGAGCTGACAGATACTCTAAATATTACACCACACAGGACAGATCCTCTATATACTACACCACCCAGGAGAGCTGACAGATCCTCTATATACTACACCACACAGGAGAGCTGGCAGATCCTATATATACTACACCACACAGGAGAGCTTACAGATACTCCATATACTACACCACACAGGAGAGCTGACAGATCCTCTATATACTACACCACACAGGAGAGATGACAGATCCTCTATATACTACACCACACAGCAGAGATGACAGATTCTCTATATACTACATCACACAGGAGAGCGGACAGATCCTCTATATACTACACCACACAGGAGAGCTGACAGATACTCTATATATTACACCACACAGGAGAGCTGACAGATCCTCAATAAACTACACCACACAGGAGAGCCAACAGATCCTCTATATACTACAGCACACAGGAGAGCTGACAGATCCTCTATATACTACACAATACAGGAGAGCTGACAGATCCACTATATACTACACCACAAAGGAGAACTGTCAGATCCTCTATATACTACAGCACACAGGAGAGCTGTCAGATCCTCTATATACTACACCACACAGGAGAGCTGACAGATCCACTATATACTACACCACAAAGGAGAACTGTCAGATCCTCTATATACTACACCACACAGGAGAGATGACAGATCCTCTATATACTACACCACACAGCAGAGATGACAGATTCTCTATATACTACATCACACAGGAGAGCGGACACATCCTCTATATACTACACCACACAGGAGAGCTGACAGATCCTCTATAAACTACACCACACAGGAGAGCCAACAGATACTCTATATACTACAGCACACAGTAGAGATGACAGTTCCTCTATATACTACAGCACACAGTAGAGATAACAGTTCCTCTATATACTGCACCATACAGGAGAGCTGACAAATGCACTATTAACTACACCGCACAGGAGAGCTGACAGATCCTCTATATACTACATCACACAGGAGAGCTGACACATCCTCTATATACTACACCACACAGGAGAGCTGACAGATCCTCTATATACTACACAATACAGGAGAGCTGACAGATCCTCAATATACTACACCAGACAGGAGAGCTGACAGATCCTCCATATATTATACTACACAGGAGAACTGACAGATCCACTATATACTACACCACACAGGAGAGCTGACAGATCCTCTATATACTACACCACACAGGAGAGCTGACACATCCTCTATATACTACACCACACAGGAGAGCTGACAGATCCTCTATATACTACACAATACAGGAGAGCTGACAGATCCTCAATATACAACACCAGACAGGAGAGCTGACAGATCCTCCATATATTATACTACACAGGAGAGCTGACAGATCCACTATATACTACACCACACAGGAGAGCTGACAGATCCTCTATATACTACACCACACAGGAGAGCTGACAGATACTCTATATACTACACCACCCAGGAGAGCTGACAGATCCTCTATATACTACACCACACAGGAGAGCTGGCAGATCCTATATATACTACACCACACAGGAGAGCTTACAGATACTCCATATACTACACCACACAGGAGAGCTGACAGATCCTCTATATACTACACCACACAGGAGAGCTGACAGATCCTCTATATACTACACCACACAGGAGAGCTGACAGATCCTCTATATGCTATACCACACAGGAGAGCTGACAGATCCTCTATATACTACACCACACAGGAGAGCTGACAGATCCACTATTTACTACACCACACAGGAGAGCTGACAGATCCTCTATATACTACACCTCACAGGAGAGCCGACAGATAATCTATATACTACACCACACAGGAGAGCTGACAGATCCTCTATATACTACACCACACAGGAGAGCTGACAGATCCTCTATAAACTACACCACACAGGAGAGCTGACAGATCCTCTATATATTACACCACACAGGAGAGCTGACAGATCCTCTATACACTACACCACATAAGAGAGCTGGCAGATCCTCTATATATTACACCACACAGGAGAGCCGACAGATCCACTATATACTACACCACAAAGGAGAACTGTCAGATCCTCTATATACTACACCACACAGGAGAGCTGACAGATCCTCTATATATTACACCACACAGGAGAGCTGACAGATACTCTATATACTACACCACACAGGAGAGCTGACAGATCCTCTATATACTACACCACACAGGAGAGCTGACAGATCCTCTATATACTACACCACACAGGAGAGCTGACACATCCTCTATATACTACACCACACAGGAGAGCTGACAGATCCTCTATATACTACACCACACAGGAGAGCTGACAGATACTCTATATACTACACCACACAGGAGAGCCGACAGATCCTCTATATACTACACCACACAGGAGAGCTGACAGATACTCTAAATATTACACCACACAGGACAGATCCTCTATATACTACACCACACAGGAGAGCTGACAGATCCTCTATATACTACACCACACAGGAGAGCTGACAGATCCTCAATATATTACACCACACAGGAGAGCCGACAGATCCTCTATATACTACACCATACAGGAGAGCTGACAGATCCTCTATATATTACACCACACAGGACAGATCCTCTATATACTACACCACACAGGAGAGCTGACAGATCCTCTCTATACTACACCACACAGGAGAGCTGACAGATCCTCTATATACTACACCACACAGGAGAGCTGACAGATCCTCTATATACTACACCACACAGGAGAGCTGACAGATCCTCTATATACTACACCACACAGGAGAGCTGACAGATCATCTGTATACTACATCCCACAGGAGAGCTGACAGATCCTCTATATACTACACCACACAGGATAGCTGACAGATCCTCTATATACTACACCACACAGGAGAGCTGACAGATCCACTATATACTACACCACACAGGAGAGCTGACAGATCCTCTATATACTACACCACACAGGAGAGCTGACAGATCATCTATATACTACACCACACAGGAGAGCTGACAGATCCTCTATATACTACACTACACAGGAGAGCTGACACATCCTCTATATACTACACCACACAGGAGAGCTGACAGATCCTCTATATACTACACCACACAGGAGAGCTGACAGATCCACTATATACTACACCACACAGGAGAGCTGACAGATCCTCTATATACTACACCATACAGGAGAGCTGACAGATCCTCTATATACTACACCACACAGGAGAGCTGACAGATCATCTGTATACTACACCCCACAGGAGAGCTGACAGATCCTCTATATACTACACCACACAGGATAGCTGACAGATCCTCTATATACTCCATCACACTGGAGAGCTGACAGATCCACTATATACTACACCACACAGGAGAGCTGACAGATCCTCTATATACTACACCACACAGGAGAGCCGACAGATCCACTATATACTACACCACACAGGAGAGCTGACAGATCCTCTATATACTACACCACACAGGAGAGCTGACACATCCTCTATATACTACACCACACAGGAGAGCTGACAGATCCTCTATATACTACACAATACAGGAGAGCTGACAGATCCTCAATATACTACACCAGACAGGAGAGCTGACAGATCCTCCATATATTATACTACACAGGAGAGCTGACAGATCCACTATATACTACACCACACAGGAGAGCTGACAGATCCTCTATATACTACACCACACAGGAGAGCTGACAGATACTCTATATACTACACCACCCAGGAGAGCTGACAGATCCTCTATATACTACACCACACAGGAGAGCTGGCAGATCCTATATATACTACACCACACAGGAGAGCTTACAGATACTCCATATACTACACCACACAGGAGAGCTGACAGATCCTCTATATACTACACCACACAGGAGAGCTGACAGATCCTCTATATACTACACCACACAGGAGAGCTGACAGATCCTCTATATGCTATACCACACAGGAGAGCTGACAGATCCTCTATATACTACACCACACAGGAGAGCTGACAGATCCACTATTTACTACACCACACAGGAGAGCTGACAGATCCTCTATATACTACACCTCACAGGAGAGCCGACAGATAATCTATATACTACACCACACAGGAGAGCTGACAGATCCTCTATATACTACACCACACAGGAGAGCTGACAGATCCTCTATAAACTACACCACACAGGAGAGCTGACAGATCCTCTATATATTACACCACACAGGAGAGCTGACAGATCCTCTATACACTACACCACATAAGAGAGCTGGCAGATCCTCTATATATTACACCACACAGGAGAGCCGACAGATCCACTATATACTACACCACAAAGGAGAACTGTCAGATCCTCTATATACTACACCACACAGGAGAGCTGACAGATCCTCTATATATTACACCACACAGGAGAGCTGACAGATACTCTATATACTACACCACACAGGAGAGCTGACAGATCCTCTATATACTACACCACACAGGAGAGCTGACAGATCCTCTATATACTACACCACACAGGAGAGCTGACACATCCTCTATATACTACACCACACAGGAGAGCTGACAGATCCTCTATATACTACACCACACAGGAGAGCTGACAGATACTCTATATACTACACCACACAGGAGAGCCGACAGATCCTCTATATACTACACCACACAGGAGAGCTGACAGATACTCTAAATATTACACCACACAGGACAGATCCTCTATATACTACACCACACAGGAGAGCTGACAGATCCTCTATATACTACACCACACAGGAGAGCTGACAGATCCTCAATATATTACACCACACAGGAGAGCCGACAGATCCTCTATATACTACACCATACAGGAGAGCTGACAGATCCTCTATATATTACACCACACAGGACAGATCCTCTATATACTACACCACACAGGAGAGCTGACAGATCCTCTCTATACTACACCACACAGGAGAGCTGACAGATCCTCTATATACTACACCACACAGGAGAGCTGACAGATCCTCTATATACTACACCACACAGGAGAGCTGACAGATCCTCTATATACTACACCACACAGGAGAGCTGACAGATCATCTGTATACTACATCCCACAGGAGAGCTGACAGATCCTCTATATACTACACCACACAGGATAGCTGACAGATCCTCTATATACTACACCACACAGGAGAGCTGACAGATCCACTATATACTACACCACACAGGAGAGCTGACAGATCCTCTATATACTACACCACACAGGAGAGCTGACAGATCCTCTATATACTACACCACACAGGAGAGCTGACAGATCCTCTATATACTACACTACACAGGAGAGCTGACACATCCTCTATATACTACACCACACAGGAGAGCTGACAGATCCTCTATATACTACACCACACAGGAGAGCTGACAGATCCACTATATACTACACCACACAGGAGAGCTGACAGATCCTCTATATACTACACCATACAGGAGAGCTGACAGATCCTCTATATACTACACCACACAGGAGAGCTGACAGATCATCTGTATACTACACCCCACAGGAGAGCTGACAGATCCTCTATATACTACACCACACAGGATAGCTGACAGATCCTCTATATACTCCATCACACTGGAGAGCTGACAGATCCACTATATACTACACCACACAGGAGAGCTGACAGATCCTCTATATACTACACCACACAGGAGAGCCGACAGATCCACTATATACTACACCACACAGGAGAGCTGACAGATCCACTATATACTACACCACACAGGAGAGCCGACAGATCCTCTATATACTACACCACACAGGAGAGCTGACAGATCCACTATATACTACACCACACAGGAGAGCTGACAGATCCACTATATACTTCACCAGACAGGAGAGCTGACAGATCCTCTATATACTACACCACACAGGAGATCCGACAGATCCTCTGTAGCGCCGGCGTCCCTGCCCCCTGCTAGGCAGGGACGCTGTTCCCCTCACCTCTCTGCTCCGTGCCCGGCGTCCTCCTCCCGCTCTGCTGGCAGCGCGCGCTTCTTCCCGGCTACCGTGCTTAGGGCGCGCGCGCGCGCTCTCCCTCCCTCTTAAAGGGGCCGCGCGCGCCGTCCTAAGGAGTCCCCGGCCAATGGCCGGAGGACTTCACCATATATAAGGCACCTCCTCCAAAATGGAGGTGCCCGAGCAATGTTTTTGCACTGTTCACTACTCTGCTTCAGCCCTCAGGTCCCGTTGCCAGTTACCTGCCAGATACCTGCCAGATTCCTGCCAGCTTGCTGTCTTATTCCTGCCTGATATTCTGCTACCTGCCTGCTAGCCTGAGGTCCGACGGTCTGCCTTACTACTCCTGTCAGTCTGTCTAAGGACCAGCTTGCCCGCTCACCTGGGAGCGCACATCAACTACCTGCCTGCTTGCCTGAGGTCCGACGGTCTGCCTTCCAACTCTTGTCAGTCTGTCTATGGACCAGCTTGCCCGCTCACCTGGGAGCGCACATCTGCTACCTGCCTGCTAGCCTACCTGGAGGCTCTGCCGTCACGTGCTGTGACCACCTGCCTGTCCAGTGACTCCTGCCCGCTCACCTGGGAGCGCTCATCTGCTGCCTGTCTGCTAGCCTACCTGGAGGCTCTGCCGTCACGTGCTGTGACCACCCGCCTGTCCAGAGACTTCTGCCCGCTCACCTGGGAGCGCTCATCTGCCGCCTGTCTGTTGGTCTTCCTGGAGGCTCCGCCGTCACATGCTGTGACCACCCGTTTATCCAGAGACTCTCGCCTGCTCACCTGGGAGCTCACGTCTACCATCAGCCGCCACAGGTCGTACCAACCCTTTACCCAGAGACTGCCCCGGTCACTTGCCGTGACCATCTGCCCGTTCACCCAGAGACTGCCCCGGTCACTTGCCGTGACCATCTGCCCGTTCACTCAGAGACTGCCCCGGTCACTTGCCGTGACCATCTGCCCGTTCACCCAGAGACTGCCCCGGTCACTTGCCGTGACCATCTGCCCGTTCACCCAGAGACTGCCCCGGTCACTTGCCGTGACCATCTGCCCGTTCATCCAGAGACTGCCCCGGTCACTTGCCGTGACCTCCTGCCCGTTCTTCTAGAGACTGTCCCGGTCACCTGCTGTGACTGCCTGCCTGGTCGCCACCCGCTCCCTTACAAGGACCACCCCCTTGTATAGTAGCTCAGAGGTTCCGCCTCCCAGACCCGTTACATCCTCTATATACTACACCACACAGGAGAGCTGACAGATCCACTATATACTACACCACACAGGAGAGCTGATAGATCCTCTATATACTACACCTCACAGGAGAGCTGACAGATCCTCTATATACTACATCACACAGGAAAGCTGACAGATCCACTATATACTACACCACACAGGAGAGCCGACAGATCCTCAATATACTACACCACACAGGAAAGCTGACAGATCCACCATATACTACACCACACAGGAGAGCTGACAGATCCTCTGTATACTACACCACACAGGAGAGCTGACAGATACTCTATAAACTACACCACACAGGAGAGCTGACAGATCCTCTATATACTACACCACACAGGAGAGCTGACAGATCCTCTATATGCTACACCACACAGGAGAGCCGACAGATCCTCTATACACTACACCACATAGGAGAGCTGGCAGATCCTCTATATATTACACCACACAGGAGAGCTGACAGATCCTCTATATACTACAACACACAGGAGAGCCGACAGATCCTCTATATACTACACCACACAGGAGAGCTGACAGATCCTCTATATACTACACCACACAGTAGAGCTGACAGATCCACTATATACTACACCACACAGGAGAGCTGACAGATCCTCTATATACTACACCACACTGGAGAGCTGACAGATCCTCTATATACTACACCACACAGGAGAGCTGATAGATCCTCTATATACTACACCACACAGGAGAGCTGACAGATCCTCTATATACTACACCACACAGGAGAGCCGACAGATCCTCTATATACTACACCACACAGGAGAGCTGACAGATCCTCTATATACTACACCACACAGTAGAGCTGACAGATCCTCTATATACTACACCACACAGGAGAGCTGACAGATCCTCTATATACTACAGCACACAGGAGGGCTGACAGGTCCTCTATACACTACACCAAAAAGGAGAGCTGACAGATCCTCTATATACTACACCACACAGGAGAGCTGACAGATCCTCTATATACTACACCACACAGGAGAGCTGACAGATCCTCTATATACTACCCCACACAGGAGAGCTGACAGATCCTCTATATACTACACCACACAGGAGAGCCAACAGATCCTCTATATACTACACCACACAGGAGAGCTGACAGATCCTCTATATACTACACCACACAGGAGAGCTGACAGATCCTCTATATACTACACCACACAGGAGAGCCGACAGATCCTCTATATACTACACCACACAGGAGAGCCGACAGATCCTCTATATACTACACCACACAGGAGAGCTGACAGATCCTCTATATACTACACCACACAGGAGAGCCGATAGATCCTCTATATACTACACCACACGGGAAAGCTGACAGAACCTCTATATACTACACCACACAGGAGAGCTGACAGATCCTCTATATACTACAGCACACAGGAGGGCTGACAGATCCTCTATACACTACACCACAAAGGAGAGCTGACAGATCCTCTATATACTACACCACACAGGAGAGCTGACAGAGCCTCTATATACTACCCCACACAGGAGAGCTGACAGATACTCTATATACTACACCACACAGGAGAGCGGGCAGATCCTCTATATACTACCTGTGAAGCACCTGAAGGGTTAATAAACTTCTTGAATGTGGTTTGAGTACCTTGAGGGGTGCAGTTTTTAGAATGGTGTCACTTTTGGGTATTTTCTGTCATAAAGGCCTTTTAAAGTCACTTCAAATGTGATGTGGTCCCTAAAAAAATGGTTTTGTAAATTTTGTTGGAAAAATTAGAAATCGCTGGTCAAATTTTAACCCTTATAGCTCTCTAATAAAAAAAAAGTAGACATGTGGAAATGTTATTTATTAACTATTTTGTGTGACATCTCTCTGATTTAAGGGCATAAAAATTCAAATTTTGAAAATTGCTAAAGTTTCAAAATTTTTGCAAATTTTCTTTTTTTTCACAAATAAACGCAAGTGTTATCGAAGAAGTTTTACCACAATCATGAAGTACAATATGTCAAGAAAAAAGAATCTCAGAATGAGGGGGATCCATTGAAGCGTTCCAGAGTAATTACCTCATAAAGTGACAGTGGTCAGATTTGTAAAAATTGGCCCGGTCATTAATGTGTAAACCACCTTAGGTTGTAAAGGGGTTAAGCATTATATATGGGGATTGGAAGAAAATAAGAATTGTCCTTTATTAGAATGCATATAGAATAAATGTACAGGCAAAAATAAAATAAAACCTGGTGAAAAAAAAGCTGGTGAAGTTTGAAGGATTGCTGTATGCAATTAGGCTACTTTCCCTGCATCTTTGACGGTGATTTAATAGCGCTATACCGCTGTTTTGCGCATGCGCCGATGATTCTAAGATGTTTCCCTTACGAAGAAAACGCTGGGAAGCTTCATAGCATGCTCGCGCATGCGCAAAGTGTTTGTTTTCCACTACCTTTCTGTTTTGACATGCGCATTGTACCCAGCAGGACGCCGATGTTGGCGCTTTTTTCACAAATTGTATGGGGTGAGTCATCAAGTGATCAATCATATAAAGCTGTTCTTAAATAATAATAATGACTCTTTTCATGTATTTTGTATGTTATCTTCACAGCACAGGCACTATAATGAACTTTAACTTGATTGTATATACTTGAATTGCCATTCACTCCTTGTATATCGTATCTCCATTATATGATATGCTCCTATTTGTATAATTACTGTTAACACTATTTGTAATTGTTATACTATATAAGGTTCACTATGTTCACTTTGTTAATACTTGAGAGGCTCACACCTGTCTGTCTATCTATCTATCTATCTATCTATCTATCTATCTATCTATCTATCTGCCTATCACTCTCTCATTATGACATCAGGGTAAAATCTACAGTAAGTCACAGTGATGTGATGACATCATCACATTCTATATCCCAGTGTTACAGCCCAAGGGAAATCACTGCCTCACAGACTTACAAGGGTGAGGGAGTACCTTTTGTTTTTCGTGACGAACGAAGCAAAAATTTATTCTAAAATGGAGAGAAGACGAGCCCAAAGAGATCGGGTTCTGAGAGAAAGGAGAGGAATAAATGAAGAGCAGGTATTGTTGTTCGCTTTAGGGCGAAAAGACATTAATCTACCGGACATGGACCCTGACGCCTCAGAAATGGCGTCCAAACGACAACATTTAGAGAAAATGAGAAAGTCCAAAAGACAAGAGATCCTTACACAGAGAAGGAACATGGAGAACCTCATGGCGTCTGACTCTGCTGCCTCCGCTGAGCTTCAGAGGGCCTTTATTATCTCCTTGAAAAAAATCGGAGATCTGGTCCCTGAAATAAGGAGGAGGAATAAAGAAGCCATCCTCAATAAGCAGAGAAACATCAGCGCAGAGATAGAGCTGGAGGAAGTTCTCCAAGAAACTCCAAGACAGGTCTCATCCAAGGCTGAAAGCCAAGACACCCTGAACCTGCAAAGAGCTGCAGCCCAGAAAAGAATGAGGAACAGCAGAGACTGGGTTGTCCAATGCAGGAGACATCTGAGATATGCTACACCCATCATTAATTGGAATGGTGCCCTATGGAGATCCCACTCATCAACCAAAACCATCTCCATCCCGGATTTTCTGTTCCATCTGAGTGTTTCTTCACCAGACAGATCAATGGATAAAGATGAACCAGGTAAGAAATAAACTTACTCAGTATAATAAGACTGGGGGTGAGGGGGATTATACTCCTAATATTATGTACAGGCCTCAATTATAAATGCTGACTAATGGAAGAACTGTCCTTGTTGCCCATAGCAACCAGTCACCTTTCAGTGTTCTATAGAATGTTGAGAAATAGAATCTGTGCTGTGAATCGTTGCTATGGGCAACAGGGTCAGTTTTGCTATTAGAGAGTTTTGATAAATGAAGGACCAAATATTAGACATTTCCTGCTCATTTACATAGTTTTGTTTAAAATTATAATATATGCGCTGGAGCTATATCTATTAACCCCCCTTTGACCGGAAAAACTTTCGCTTTTTTTCTTCCTTCTTCGAAAAGCCATAACTTTTCTTTTATTTGCATGTGAGCTTGCTTTTTTAGTGGACCGAGCTGCAGTTTTGAAGAACACTATTTATTTTGTCTTTCAATTATTTAGAAAAGAGGGGAAAAAATCAAATAGTGGTAAAATTGTGGGACGGGGGGAGGGATTCCGACATTGTTCTTTTCTATTGTGTTCATTGTGTGGTAAAAATGACCTCATAAAGTAATTCTCCATGTCAGTGACAAGTGTGGTAATGCTGAACATGCATGGGTTTCCTTTTGACATAAGTGGTGGAAGAAAATTAAAAATGTAATAAAAAACATTGATTTGTGTCTCCATATTCTGAGACATTGTAACTTTGTGATTGTGATACCTCAATGGCGCAGTGTAAAGGCTTCTTTATTGTGTATGAAGCTGTAGCTTTTAATGATCCTTTCTTGGGTAGACAGGACATTACGATATCTTTTTATTGCTATTGTTAGATATTTTTTTTTCTCATTTTAGTATTTACTGTTTGGGAAAATTGTTTTTATATTTTTGTATAACGGACTTATACTAATGCCGTGATCCCAGTTATGCTTATTTTTCATTTTTTATTATTATTATTATTCATTAGGAAAGTTGTTTCATTCAAATTATATTTTTAAATAATTTTTTGGGTTTATTAATTTTTTTAAATTTATTTAATTTTTTAGTCTCCTTAGAAGACTTGAACCTGCAATTTTTTGATCGCTTGTACTACAAGTGCTTCTCACTAAATTAGAATATCATCAAAAAGTAAATTTATTTTTAGTTCTTCAATACAAAAAGTGAAACTCATATATTATATAGAGTCATTACAAACAGAGTGATCAATTTCAAGTGTTTATTTCTGTTAATGTTGATGATTATGGCTTACAGCCAATGAAAACACAAAAGTCATTATCTCAGTAAATTAGAATACTTTATAACACCAGTTTGAAAAATGATTTTAAAATCTGAAATGTATGTTCAGTAAATGAACTCAATACTTGGTCGGGGCGCCTTTTGTATCAATTACTGCATCAATGCCGCGTGGCATGGAGGCGATCAGCCTGTGGCACTGCTGTGGTGTTATGGAAGCCCAGGTTGCTTTGATAGCAGCCTTCAGCTCGTCTGCATTGTTGGGTCTGGTGTCTCTTATCTTCCTCTTGACAATACCCTATAGATTCTCTATGGGGTTAAGGTCAGGCAAGTTTGCTGGCCAATCAAGCACAGTGATAGTGTTGTTTTTAAACCAGGTATTATTTTTGTATTGAAGAACTGAAATAAATTAACTTTTTGATGATATTCTAATTTAGTGAGAAGCACCTGTATGTGCTGTAATGGAACTGTATCGCTGTATATGGCTATATTATATGTTATCATAAGAAATTAAACCAGGCTGGTCTAAACAGGAGGACAAAAGTGAAAGATATGGGTTTTCAGTAGGTCCAGATAGTCATTACAGTTAATTAACCTCTTGCAATTGTGACCTGGTGGGGGCTAATGGGTGCTGGTAGCAAATTGGCAATCACTTCATTTAAATACCACTGTCAGCATTGAAACGGTTAAACCGCAGTAATCGGAGTGTGCTCCAGTCGCTGTATTTATTGGCACGTGGCAGCTATGTAATACAGCCGGTATCAGCCTGGTAAAATGCAGGCTCAGCGACTGAGCCCGCTCCATACACTTACCACACAACATGACAAACATTTCCATTATGTGTTCGCAAAGGGTTTAATAAATCTTGTATCATCTCAGCAGGTGGAAGCCTTATGATGCCCTCTGACATAGCAGACATGCCAGCACATGCTGATGCCAGATCCCTTCTTTTACCCCAGAGAGAACTGGTTAAAATGGAAAATCCTGTTGACCTGTGCAGCCTTGAATTCCACAAAGATCTTGGAGTGGGAGGCTTTGGAAAGGTAAGTGTGAATTTCTCCTTCTCTGTGTTCCTCAATGTATCCTGCACCAGATACACAGGAGGATATACATATTCATTACAGGATGTTCATATGTAATGGTGATTGGGATAAACCAGTGATCCATTACACAGATCCCTATAATAGATGGGAGTTTGGTCTGATCTCCTTTGATTTTTCTCCAGGTCCTCTTGGCATCAGATCCGGTCAGCGGAGAACTGCTGGCTATTAAAATGATGGACAAGAGTCGTATTGATGAGGACACAATCTCTACAGAATTAGACATCCTCTGTATGGCCACTGGCTGCCGCTTCCTAACATCTCTGCGGGGGTTTATGGAAACACCATTAGAATATATATTAGCCATGGAGTATATGGCCGGAGGAGATCTGTTTCACCACCTGGCTCCATCTAATTCATTTGATATGGAAACATCAAGGTAAACTTCTAACAGCCAAATCCTAATAATCTGCTGCCCGTACATTGTAGTCCTAGAGTGTATGTAACCACTGATCCATCCTCTACTTTCTACTCCACAGACTCTTTGCGGCAGAAATGGTTTGCGGACTCCAGTTCCTCCATGAACATGGCGTGATACATTGGTAATCAGTTCATCTTCATAAATCTCTGTTGTCTCCTTACATATCTATTGTATAAAGTTATTTTCATGAATTATCCTCACAATCAGTATCTGCTCCTTCTCCCTTCAGTGACCTGAAGCCACAGAACATTCTCATCGATGACATGGGACATATAAAAATCTCTGACTTTGGCTTATCAGTCATGAATATGGGCGAGGATGACCTATTAGAAGAACAAGTTGGCACTCAGGGTTACATCGCACCTGAGGTAAAAAACATCCCAGTGTGATTGATGGCGATAGTAGGACTGAGTATTAATCTGAGTATCCTGCTCATATCTAATCACAGACTGGTCCTCATGGCCTCTGTGTGTAAATCCCCTCCCCGGTATATTCACCTCATCTCCTATATTATGTTCCCACAGATAATGGATGGAGAAGCCTTCAATCATCTGGCAGATTCCTTTTCATTTGGTGTCATCCTGTACATGATGATTGTGGGGAGCCAACCGTTCTATGGCAGCGGCACACTGGAGGAATACCACCGGTCTCTGCAGGAGGACGTCCCAGATATTCCAGACTGGATGCCCAACGATGCCCTTGACATCCTAGAAGGCGTAAGTAGGATCAGAGAAAGAAGGAAGATGAAGGACTATAAGGAAAGCTATAAGATATGATGTGGAGAGTCCATGGACATTGTGTAATAACGTATCAGTAATAATCCGTAATATAATGATTAATGGTCTCTCTCATTTTCCAGCTTCTTTGCAAATCTCCATCTGCCCGGTATGCTATATCATCCTTCATCCGAGAGCGCCCATTCTTCTACCCTATATACTGGTTCGACGTGGAGTCCGGCGAAGCCGACCCACCATTCCGATGGGGCGATGATGTAAGTATAGCACATAGGGACATCCATAGTGTTATCAATGCTCAGTAACACACATATCCACTATACACCTTATCATTATATCCCCCCGGTATACATTATATATGTGAGGAGACGATTCTCAGATGTGTATATTTCTCGTCTTAAAATGGAGAATAGCGGCGCACACCATATCAAATTACTTCTTTATTAATGTCCTTTAAAACATATCAGCAGGGAGAGAGAGAAGGAGCAGGTGTGGCTGGTCAGACAGACCCGACAATATGTTTTAAAGCACATTAATGAAAAAGTAATTTTATACGGTGAGTGACGCTTTTCTCTATTTTTGGACAGCAATTGTTTCCCCAGTCTGGGGTGTATTTAGCTGAGCACTACTGTGGTCCACGAACCCTTTCTTAATTGTGCAACTCGCAACATTGTACTCAGACTTTATGATAGTGCAGAATCGCCTAACTTTCTTTATTTTGAATATATTTCTCTCCTTACAGGAGGATTAGGCTGATATAAATCAGCCCCATTCCAGTAACATCTAGGAATGAAGCTTTCCATTAATCGGATGAGACAATTACACTGGACTTTCTTATTTACCGGACTGTGACAAACTTACCGATCTTCCACCACATAACATCAACGTAGATTCGAGCACCAAACATCCAGGGATTCATTCCGATCGCCATATTTGGGGTCAGGAAGGATTTTTTTTCCCTTGATATGAGGATAATCGAACAACGAGTCCTCAGGGTTATTTTTCGCCTTCCTCTGGATCAACATAGCAAGTAATTAAAGGCTGAAATTGAAGGATTTCTTTCAGCCATACTTGCTATGTCACCATCTGGACGACTCATCTACAATGTGGTGGTAAGGAGACGACTATCAGATATGGACAGACAGAAGGCAGCCGCTGCTCCTTCTCCTACCAGACAGGAAAAAAAGAAGGTAGCGGCTGCTCCTTCACCTACCGGATATGGACAGACAGAAGAAAGCGGCTGCTCCTTCTTATAATTGGCCAAGTAAAGAGAGATGGAAGCGGCTGCTCCTTCTCATACTTGGCCATGTAGCAACAGAATGAAGCGGCTGCTTCTTCTACTACCTGGCTGTGGACAGAGAGAAGAAGCGGCTGCTCCTTCATCTACCTAGCCATGGTGAAACAGAAGGCCGTATGGTTGATCGCAGTGCTGTAGGAATCCAGGAAAACTCCAACTGCATAGATCACACATTCCTGCTCTTCTCCTCTCCGTCATGTGTGATCCAGACCTGAATGTCCAAAAACAGCTCAAGTGCAACCAAAGGCCTGAAGAGCGGAATCATCATCTGCTCCTTTCTATAGAAAGTGACTGTATCTACAGACTTTCTTTTTTCATCTTTGCATATTATTAACAACTTATATGCACAAATATATATATTGAACATCTATGGTGTTTCTGGTTAGATTATTCTTATATACAGAACTGCTTGTTGGTATGTTTAATAATATCATAATTGAGCGAACCTTTCAAGGGTTGGTTTGGTTCTGCTCGGCGAACTTACCGATGTTCGTCGAACGGTTCGACGAACATATCCGAATCCCATTGCATTCAATGGGAGGCAAAAACAAACGCATACACAACACGTTCAAAGGGACCGAAAAGCTGCCAAAACAGCTCAAATTATGGGCAGACACCAGGAAAAGTGGCATCAATTGACCCACAGTACAAATTTTATAATGGCACAGCAGCAGTCAGCCATGGGCCATGCATGAGGTATCAGGGTATGGGCCAGCATTTATAGCTTTGAATTTAACTTCAAATTAAGACGAGGTGGGTGAGGGATCGGTGTAGGCCTGCTGTGCTGGGAGCCCTGATACCACATGCAACAGTTCAACCTGCTTTTCTGGTCAGCCACACTCAGGTGGCACAAACATCAGTTTCATAGACTACTATTGATAGAAAAATGTAAGGATAGTAACACAGGTAGATGACTGAAAGTAAGTGCACGCCTTCCGATCTGAGAGCCCTAGCGCTACAGGCAACACACATGAAGGAGATCCAAAGAGGAGTCTCCAGATTTAAAAAAATTAAAGGCAGACACCACCAAAGTGGCATCAATTTCACCAGAGTAAAAATAGTATAATGGGGACCGACACCTCATCCACTACAGGAAACCCAGCAGATGGAAACCCAACTTGGAGTCTCCATGTTTTGAAAAAATAGGGGCAGACACCAACAAAGTGACATCAATTTCACCAAAGTAGAAATAGTATAATGGGGACCTACTCCCCTTGCACTACAGGAAACACACCAGATGGACACTAGAGATGAGGAAACTTTCAAAGTTCGGTTCTGCTTGGCAAACTTCCCGATGTTCGCTGAACGGTTCGCCGAGCAAATCCGAATCCCATTGCATTCAATGAAAGGTAAAACCAAAAGCATACACAACACCTTCAAAGGGACCCAAAAGCTGCCAAAACAGCTCAAATTAGCTGCAGACACCAGGAAAAGTGGCATCAATTGACCCACAGTACAAATAGTATAATTATTATTATTTATTATTACAGCGCCATTTATTCCATGGCGCTTTACATGTGAAAAGGGCTATACATAGCAAACAACAAGTACAATAATCTTGAACAAAAAAAAGAGTCACCGACTGGTACAAGAGGAGAGCGGACCATGCAAGCGAAGGCTCACAAACAATCTACTAGGAATGGGTGAGGATACAGAAGGTGAGGGTAGAGATGGTCGTGCAGCGATATGGTGGAGCGAGGATTACTGCAAGTTGTACGCTTGTCCGAAGAGGTAAGTCTTCAGGTTCCTTTTGAAGGTGTTCACGGTAGGCGAGAGTCTCATGTATGTTGGGGTTGAGAGTTGCAGAGTAGCGGAGATGCACAGGACAAATCTTGTATGCGATTGTGGGAAGAGGAGATAAGAGGGGAGCAGAGAAGGAGATCCTGTGAGGAACGGAGGTTGTGTGCAGGTAAGCACTGGGAGACTAGGTCAGAGATGTATGGAAGAGACAGATTTTGGATGGCTTTGTAAGCCAAAGTTAGGGTTTTGAACTGGAGTCTTTGGGCAACAGGGAGCCAGTACAGGGATTGACAGGTGGATAAGTCGGCCAGCAGAGTTTAGGATAGATTGGAGGGGTGCAAGAGTTTTAGAAGTGAGGCCACAGAGCAGGAGCTTGTAGTAGTCGAGGCGGGAGATAATGAGGGCGTGCACTAGTGCTTTTGCAGATTCATGGTTGAGAAATGTGCAGATCAGAGAGATATTTTGGAGTTGGAGTCGGCAGGAAGTGGAAAGTGCTTGGATCTCAGGTTTGAAACTAGATCTCAGGTTAAACTAGAAGAAGAGGGGATGGGAAGAAAAACGCCGGACACGATCATGCAACCAGAGAACATACTAATGAAAGATATGAAGTGCGACAAAGAAGGTCCAAGACAAGATACTTGGAAGGGAGGTAAGAAAATTTCTAATACAATCCACAGGGAGAAGATTGGAACAAAACAAAATCGTGTAAACTGCGTGCTAGCAAATGCCAGGAGCCTGACAAACAAGATGGATGAACTGGAAGCAGAAATATCTACAGGTAACTATGACATAGTGGGAATAACCGAGACATGGTTAGATGAAAGCTATGACTGGGCAGTTAACTTACAGGGTTACAGTCTGTTTAGAAGGGATCGAAGAAGTCGGAAAGGGGGTGGAGTCTGTCTATATGTAAAGACGTGTCTAAAGCCTACAATACGGGAGGATGTATGGGAGGGAAATGAGGAGGTCGAGTCCTTATGGGTGGAGATACATGGGGCAAAAAACAATAATAAAATTATCATAGGAGTCTGTTATAAACCACCAAATATAGCAGAAGCCACGGAAAGTCTATTAATGAGACAAATAGACGAAGTAGCAAAAAATAATGAGGTGCTTATTATGGGGGACTTCAACTACCCCGATATAGACTGGGAAACCGAAAGCTGTAGATCTCAGAAAGGAAACAGGTTTCTGTCAATTATCAAAGACAATTATTTGTCACAACTTGTGCAGGAACCAACTAGAGGGACGGCCCTTTTAGACTTAATATTAACTAACAGGCCAGACAGAATAACTGAGGTGCAGGTCGGGGGGCACCTGGGAAATAGTGACCACAACATTATACAATTCCACATGTGCTTCAGTAGGGTGCCCAGCAAGGGAGTCACAAAAACACTGAACTTCAGGAGGGCAAAGTTTGATCAGCTAAGAGATGCCCTTCACCTTATAGACTGGGATAGTATCTTTAGTAATAGGAGCACGGATAGAAAATGGGACATTTTCAAAACAGTTCTACATAGTCACTGTAGAAGGTACATACCTTATGGGAATAACAGGGCTAGGAATAGGAGGAAGCCAATGTGGCTAAATAAGGAAGTCAAGAGGGCAATGAAAAACAAAAAAAGGGCTTTCGGTAAACTTAAACAAGAAGGCAGCGAGGAAGCGCTAATATCTTATAGGGAAAAAAACAAAATCTGTAAGAAACAAATAAGAATAGCAAAAGAGGAGACAGAGAGACTAATTGCCAAGGAAAGTAAAACGAATCCCAAACTGTTCTTTAACTATATAAACAGTAAAAGGATTAAAACTGATGGCGTTGGCCCATTGAAAAATAACCTGGGTAAAATCATAGAGGGCGATGAGGGTAAAGCAAACCTACTCAATAGCTTCTTCTCCACTGTTTTCACAAAAGAAAACAATTTATCGGAGGAAATGCAGAGTGATAAAGTAAATCCTCCGCTAAATATCACCCACCTAACCCAGGGGGAAGTTCAGAAACGCCTAAATAATATCAAAATAGACAAGTCACCAGGCCCAGATGACATACACCCCCGGGTACTAAAAGAATTAAGTAATGTGATAGACAGACCGCTGTATCTTATATTCAAGCACTCTTTATGGACAGGGACTGTCCCACTAGACTGGCGCCAAGCAAATGTGGTACCAATATTCAAAAAGGGGTCTAAAAGTGACCCTGGGAACTATAGACCAGTCAGCTTAACGTCTGTTGTGGGTAAATTGTTTGAAGGATTTCTTAGAGATGCTATTGTAGAATATCTTAATGATAATAACTGTCTAACTCCATATCAACATGGATTCATGAGGGATCGCTCCTGCCAAACAAACCTGATCGCCTTCTACGAGGAGGTGAGCTCACAGCTGGACCGGGGAGAGTCAGTGGATGTTGTATACCTTGACTTCTCCAAAGCGTTTGATACCGTGCCACACAAAAGGTTGGTATATAAAATGAGAATGCTTGGTCTGGGGGATAATGTGTGCAAGTGGGTAAATAGCTGGCTGAGTGATAGAAAGCAGAGGGTGGTTATCAATGGAGTAAGCTCAGGGTGTGTCAGGGTTACTAGCGGGGTGCCTCAAGGGTCTGTCTTGGGCCCTATATTATTTAATATATTTATTAATGAGCTAGTGGAAGGGTTGCATAGTAAAATAGCAATATTTGCAGATGATACTAAACTTTGTAAAGTAGTTAATACAGATGAGGACAGGGCACAGCTACAGGAGGATTTAGATAAATTGGGGAGTTGGGCCAAAAAATGGCAAATGGGGTTCAATGCCGATAAATGTAAGGTCATGCACATGGGAAAGAAAAACAGCAGTCACCCATACATATTAAATGGGAAACCGTTGGGGAAATCTGACATGGAGTCTTGGTTAACAGCAAATTAAATTGGAGTGCCCAGTGTCAGGCAGCAGCTGCGAAGGCAAATAGAGTCATGGCATGCATCAGAAGAGGAATAGGGGCATATGATGAGAACATTGTTCTTCCTCTGTATAAAGCGCTGGTAAGGCCGCACTTAGAATATTGTGCACAGTTCTGGGCTCCGGTGCTCAGGAAAGACATATTGGAGCTAGAGAGGGTACAAAGGAGGGCGACTAAGGTAATAAAGGGAATGGAGGGACTAGAATACCCAGAGAGGTTGTCAAAATTAGGCCTATTTACATTGGAAAAGAGAAGGCTTAGGGGAGACCTCATAAACATGTATAAATACATCAGGGGGC
This sequence comes from Phyllobates terribilis, assembly GCF_046119375.1. Lineage (NCBI taxonomy): Eukaryota > Metazoa > Chordata > Amphibia > Anura > Dendrobatidae > Phyllobates > Phyllobates terribilis. The sequence continues at coordinate 2,059,326 of NW_027363085.1, forward strand.
AGTACAGAGATCTCTCCCATGACCTGTTTATACCAAGGATGGTGACAAAGACGAGGGGGCACACTATGCGTCTGGAGGAAAGGAGGTTCCTGCACCAGCATAGAAGGGGATTCTTTATGGTCAGAGCCGTGAGACTCTGGAACTCTCTGGGAGAGGAAGTGGTGATGTCCAACTCACTTAAAGAGTTCAAGAGAGGCCTGGACGCCTTTCTTGAGAACAATAAAATTACATCTTATGCTTAGTTAATTAATCCAGGGATTTAATCTGACTGCCAGATTGGTGTCGGGAAGTGAATTTTTCCTCAATGAGGTAAATTGGCCTATACCGCATGTTTTTTTTTTGCCTTCCCCTGGATCAACGCTGCGGAATAGCTGCAGTGCACAAGAAATAGGCTGAACTGGATGGACGCTTGTCTTTTTTCGGCCTTATAAACTATGTAACTATGTAACTATGTAACTATGTAAGATCAGAGTCAAGTTTGTAGGACTGGGGAGAGTGGGTAGCCATTGACTTTGATGGATAGGTCAGCTGAAGGGGTTGAATGAGATGGTGGAAAGATAATTGTGACATGCAGAAGCAGTGCTGTTGCTTCCAAAGCATCCAGCAACTGTTACAAATAACACAAGCACAGGAGACAGGAAGTGTTGTGCTTCAGAAGCATCCAGCAACTAGAGGGCTTAACACGGTCACAGGAGACAGGGAGTGTTTTAGCAGAGCCCCAGGGGGACTGTGGTGAACTTGTTATTGTAGTCTGGCTCAAGCCGAAGAGAGAGGTGGTGTGTATCTGACAGAAGGCAACTAAACAGGATTGAAGAGAAGACTGAAGGCAGATGAGAGGGGTGTCGGTACAGGGGTAGCACTGCTGCAGCAAGGCATGTCCCCTGAAAGCCGGAGGAGTGTCAGCTCCAGTAAGGGGGCAAATAGGAGAGCAGGGCAAGTCAGGCAGGTGCTGGTAGTGGGGGACTCAATTATTAGGGGAACAGATAGGGCAATCTGTCACAAAGACAGGGATCGTCGAACAGTGTGCTGCCTACCTGGCGCTCGAGTCCGGCACATCGCTGATCGGGTTGACAGATTACTGGGAGGGGCTGGTGAGGACCCAGCGGTCATGGTGCACATTGGCACAAATGACAAAGTTAGAGGTAGGTGGAAGGTCCTTAAAGATGATTTCAGGGAATTAGGCTGCAAGCTTAGAGCAAGGACCTCCAAGGTGGTATTCTCGGAAATACTACCTGTACCATGTGCCACGCCAGAGAGGCAACGGGAGATTAGGGAGAAAAATAAGTGGCTCAAGAACTGGTGTAGGAAGGAGGGATTTGGGTTCCTGGAGAACTGGGCCGACTACGCTAGGGAACGGCTGCACCTCAATGGGGAGGGTGCAGCTGTGCTGGGGAGAAAATGGCTAGAAGGTTGGAGGAGTGATTAAACTAGGGATTGGGGGGAGGGTGTTCATTTTATAGCTGGGGAAGATAGTGCAGAGAATGACCTGGGCACAAATAAAGAAATTGGGGGTGGGGTTAGAACAGTCAATAAAGTAAGAAGGAATAGAGGTACAGAGAGATACATAAAATGCATGTACACTAATGCCAGAAGCCTCACCAACAAAATGGAGGAATTAGAATTAATTTTGTTGGAAAATAATTATGACATGGTGGGGATATCTGAGACATGGCTGGACGAGAGCCATGACTGGGCAGTTAACTTACAGGGCTATAGTCTGTTCTGAAATGACCGTACAAACAAGCGAGGGGGGTGTGTGTTTATATGTAAAATCATCCTTAAAACCCATCTTGCGGGAGAATATATGTGAATATAATGAAAATGTAGAGTCCCTGTGGGTGGAGATAAGGGGAAGGGGAAAAAATAATAAATTACTTATTTCTTATAATATTTCTTATAATCTCCAAAAATAATGGAAGCAGTGGAGAATATCCTTGTAAAGCAAATAGATGAAGTAGCGACTCAAGGAGAACTCATTATTATGGGGGACTTCAACTACCCTGAAATACATTGGGGGACAGAAACCTGTAGTTCAAGCAAAGGTAATAGGTTTTTGACTACTATGAGAGACAATTACCTTTCACAACTGGTTAAGGAACAAACAAGAAGGGGGGCACTGCTAGACCTAATATTTACCAACAAGCCAGACCGCATATCAAATATACGAGTTGGGGGTCACTTGGGTAATAGTGATTACAAAATAATAAGTTTTTATGTAACCTTTAATAAGATGGGTAGTAGAGGGGTTACAAGGACACTAAACTTCAGGAAGGCAAATTTCCAACGGTTGAGAGATGATCTTAGTGCAATATACTGGGACGATATCCTGAGACATAAAGCTGCACAAAGCAAATGGGAGACATTTATTAGCATCCTGAATAGGACCGTTGCACAATGTATACCCTATGGGAATAAACATGCTAGAAATAGGAGGAAACCACTATGGCTAAATAGAGCTGTAAGGGGCGCAATAAGTGACAAAAAGAAAGCATTTAGAGAACTAAAGCTAGTAGGTAGTGATGAGGCATTAAATAAATATAGAAAATTAAATAAATTCTGTAAAAACCAAATCAAGGCAGCAAAGATTGAGACAGAGAGAATCATTGCCAGATAAAGTAAAAATAATCCCAAAATATTCTTTAACTACACAAATAGTAAAAAACTAAAAAATTATAGTGTTGGTCCCCTTAAAAATAGTCTGGGTGAAATGGTGGATGAGGATGAGGAAAAAGCCAATATGCTAAATGATTTTTTTCAACCGTATTTACACAAGAAAATCGCATGACAGAAAACATGATAAGTCAGTGATAACAAAAATTCTCCATTAAATGTCACTTGCTTAACCCAGCAGGAAGTACGGCGGCGTCTAAAAATCACTAAAGTTGACAAATCCCCGGGCCCGGATGGGATACACCCACGAGAACTGCAGGAATTAAGTAACGTCATAGATAGACCATTATTTTTAATCTTTAAAGATTCCATAATAACAGGGTCTGTACCACAGGACTGGCGTATAGCAAATGTGGTGCCAATATTCAAAAAGGGGACAAAAACTGAACTTGGAAGTTATAGGCCAGTAAGCTTAACCTCTACTGTGTGTAAAATCCTGGAGGGTTTCCTAAGAGATGCTATACTAGAGTATCTGAGGAGGAATAACTTCATGACCCAATATCAACATGGGTTTACGAGGGACCGTTCCTGTCAAACTAATCTGATCAGTTTTTATGAGGAGGCAAGTTCCGGACTGGACCAAGGAAATAAAGTGAATGTTGTGTATATGGACTTTTCAAAAGCTTTTGATACAGTTCCACACAAAAGATTGATACATAAAATGAGAACAATGGGGATAGGGGAAAATATATGTAAGTGGGTTAAGAATTGGCTCAGTGATAGGAAACAAAGGGTGGTTATTAATGGAACGCACTCAGACTGGGTCTCAGTTAACAGTGGGGTACCACAGGGGTCAGTATTGGGCCCCCTTCTTTTTAACATATTTATTAATGACTTTTTAGAGGGCATACAGAGTAATATTTCAATATTTGCAGATGACACTAAACTCTGCAGGGTAATCAATACAGAGGAGGGTAATTTTATATTACAGGAGGATCTGTGTAAACTAGAACCTTGGGCTGATAAATGGCAAATGAGCTTTAATGGGGATAAATGTAAGGTAATGCACTGGGACAGAGGAAATAAATTGTATAATTATATGCTTAATTGAAAAACACTGTGCAAAACTGGAACTGAAAAAGACCTGGGTGTATTGGTGGACGACAAGCTCACGTTTAGTGGCCAGTGTCAGGCAGCTGCTGCAAAGGCAAATAAAATAATGGGATGCATTAAAAGAGGCATAGATGCTCATGAGGAGAACATAATTTTACCTCTATACAAGTCACTAGTGCGACCACACTTAGAATACTGTGTACAGTTCTGGTCTCCGGTGTATAAGAAAGACATAGCTGAACTAGAGCGGGTGCAGAGAAGAGCGACCAAGGTTATTAGAGGACTGGGGGGTCTGCTATACCAAGACAGGTTATTACACTTGGGGTTATTTACTGAGGAAAAACTAAGGCTTAGGGGTGATCTTATTACTATGTACAAGTATATGAGGGGACAGTACAAAGACCTTTCTACTGATCTTTTTACTCTGAGACCAGAGACGGGGACAAGGGGGCATCTTCTACGTCTGGAGGAAAGAAGGTTTAATAATAATCACAGACTCGGATTCTTTACTGTAAGAGCAGAGAGACTATGGAACTCTCTGCCGCATGATGTTGTAATGAGTGATTCACTATTAAAATTTAAGAAGGGCATGGATGCCTTTCTTGAAAAGTATAATATTACAGGTTATACAGTGGTGGCCAAAAGTATTGGCACCCCTGCAATTCTGTCAGATAATACTCAGTTTCTTCCTGAAAATGATTGCAATCACAAATTCTTTGTTATTATTCTCTTCATTTAATTTGCTTGCAAGGAAAAAACACAAAAGAGAATGAAGCAAAAATCAAATCATTGATCATTTCACACAAAACTCCAAAAATGGGCCAGACAAAAGTATTAGCACCCTCAGCCTAATACTTGGTTGCACAACCTTTAGCCAAAATAACTGCGAACAACCGCTTCCGGTAACCATCAATGAGTTTCTTACAATGCTCTGCTGGAATTGTAGACCATTCTTCTTTGGCAAACTGCTCCAGGTCCCTGATATTTGAAGGGTGCCTTCTCCAAACTGCCATTTTGAGATCTCTCCACAGGTGTTCTATGGGATTCAGGTCTGGACTCATTGCTGGCCACCTTAGAAGTCTCCAGTGCTTTCTCTCAAACCATTTTATAGTGCTTTTGGAAGTGTGTTTTGGGTCATTGTCCTGCTGGAAGACCCATGACCTGTGAGGGAGACCCAGCTTTCTCACACTGGGCGCTACATTATGCTGCAAAATTTGTTGGTAGTCTTCAGACTTCATAATGACATGCACACGGTCAAGCAGTCCAGTGCCAGAGGCAGCAAAGCAACCCCAAAACATCAGGGAACCTCCGCCATGTTTGACTGTAGGGACCGTGTTCTTTTCTTTGAATACCTCTTTTTTTTCCTGTACACTCTATGTTGATGCTTTTTGCCAAAAAGCTCTACTTTTGTCTCATCTGACCAGAGAACATTCTTCCAAAACGTTTTAGGCTTTCTCAGGTAAGTTTTGGCAAACTCCAGCCTGGCTTTTTTATGTCTCGGGGTAAGAAGTGGGGTCTTCCTGGGTATCCTACCATACAGTCCCTTTTCATTCAGACGCCGACGGATAGTACGTGTTGACACTGTTGTACCCTCGGACTGCAGGGCAGCTTGAACTTGTTTGGATGTCAGTCGAGGTTCTTTATTCACCATCCGCACAATCTTGCGTTGAAATCTCTCGTCAATTTTTCTTTTCCGTCCACATCTAGGGAGGTTAGCCACAGTGCCATGGGCTTTAAACTTCTTGATGACACTGCGCACGGAAGACACAGGAACATTCAGGTCTTTGGAGATGGACTTGTAGCCTTGAGATTGCTCATGCTTCCTCACAATTTGGTTTCTCAAGTCCTCAGACAGTTCTTTGGTCTTCTTTCTTTTCTCCATGCTCAATGTGGTACACACAAGGACACAGGACAGAGGTTGAGTCAACTTTAATCCATGTTAACTGGCTGCAAGTGTGATTTAGTTATTGCCAACACCTGTTAGGTGCCACAGGTAAGTTACAGGTGCTGTTAATTACACGAATTAGAGAAGCATCACATGATTTTTGAAACAGTGCCAATACTTTTGTCCACCCCCTTTTTTAGGTTTGGTGTGGAATTATATCCAATTTGGCTTTAGGACAATTCTTTTTGTGTTTTTTCATTGAAGACAAATTAAATGAAGATAATAATGCCAAAGAATTTGTGATTGCAATCATTTTCAGGAAGAAACTGAGTACTATCTGACAGAATTACAGGGGTGCCAATACTTCTGGCCACCACTGTAGTATATAATGGCCGACATATATTGCTCAATATAGTATCATGGCCCCATCTACTATATAATTGGCTTATCCCGTCTGTCTGTCCGTCCAGGAATTGCCGGCCGGACCAATCAGCGAAGCGGGATTTCAGAACAAGATGGCGGCCGTTAGCTCCATACTGTATATACTGGGCCCCATATATTGCTCCATACAGTATATTCTGGGCCCTATATATTGCTTCATACAGTATAATGGCCCCATATAGTATATAATGGCAGACATATATTGCTCCATACAGTATCATGGCCCCATATAGTATATAATAGGCCCCATATATTGCTCCATACAGTATATAATAGGCCCCATATATTGCTCCACACAGTATATAATAGGCCCCATATATTGCTCCACACAGTATATAATGGGACCCATATATTGCTCCATACAGTATATAATAGGCCCCATATATTGCTCCACACAGTGTATAATAGGCCCCATATATTGCTCCACACAGTATATAATGGGACCCATATATTGCTCCATACAGTATATAATAGGCCCCATATATTGCTCCACACAGTGTATCATGGGCCCCATATATTGCTCCATACAGTATATACTGAGCCCCATATATTGATGCACAGTATAATTTCCCCTTATAATATATAAAGGGCCACATTTTTTGCTTCATACTGTATATACTGGGCCCCATATATTGCTTCATACAGTATACACTTGGCCCCATATATTGCTCCATACTGTATATACTGGGCCCCATATATTGCTCCATACAGTACTTACTGGGCCCCATAAATTGCTGCACAGTATAATGGCCCCATATAGTATATAATAGGCCCCATATATTGCTCCATACAGTATATACTGGACCCCATATATTGCTCCATACAGTACTTACTGGGCCCCATATATTGCTCCATACAGTATATACTGAGCCCCATATATTGCTGCACAGTATAATTTCCCCTTATAATATATAAAGGGCCACATTTTTTGCTTCATACTGTATATACTGGGCCCCATATATTGCTCCATACAGTACTTACTGGGCCCCATAAATTGCTGCACAGCATAATGGCCCCATATAGTATAAAATAGGCCCGATATATTGCTCCATATAGTATAATGGCCACATATAGTACATAATGGGCCCTATATATTGCTCCATACAGTATATACTGGGAACATTGCTGCACAGTATAATGGCCCCATATAGTATATAATGGGCTCCATAAATTGCTAAACAGTATAATGGCCCCAATATAATATATAAGGGGCCCCATATATTGCTCCATACAGCATAATGGCCCCATGTAGTATAATGACCACATATAGTATATAATAGGCCCCATATATTGCTCCATACAGTATAATGGCCACATATAGTATATAATGGGCCCCATATATTGCTCCATACAATATAATGGTCCCCATATATTGCTCCATACAGTATATACTGGGCCCCATATATTGCTCCATACAGTATATACTGGGCCCCATATATTGCTCCATACAGTATATACTGGGCCCCAGATATTGCTCCATACAATATAATGGTCCCCATATATTGCTCCATACAGTATATACTGGGCCCCATATATTGCTCCATACAGCATAATGGCCCCATATAGTGCTCCATACAGTATAATGACCACATATAGTATCTAATAGGCCCCATATAGTGCTCCATACAATATAATGGTCCCCATATATTGCTCCATACAGTATATACTGGGCCCCATATATTGCTCCATACAGTATATACTGGGCCCCATATATTGCTCCATACAGTATATACTGGGCCCCAGATATTGATCCACAGTATAATGACCCCATATAGAATATAACGGGCCCCATATATTGATGCATACAGTATAATGGCTCCATATATTATACAATGGGCCCCATATATTGCTCCATACAGTATATACTGAGCCCCATATATTGCTCCATACAGTAAAATGGCCACGTATAGTATATAATAGGCCCCATATATTGCTCCATACAGTATAATGGCCCCATATAGTATATAATGGGCCCCATATATTGCTCCCATACAGTATATACTGAACCCCATATACAGTTATATGAAAAAGTTTGGGCACCCCTATTAATCTTAAGCTTAATGTTTTATAAAAATTGGTGTTTTTGCAACAGCTATTTCAGTTTGATATATGTAATAACTGTTGGACACCGTAATGTTTCTGCCTTGAAATGAGGTTTATTGTACTAACAGAAAATGTGCAATCTGCATTCAAACAAAATTTGACCGGTGCATAAGTATGGGCACCTCACCAGAAAAGTGACATTAATATTTAGTAGATCCTCCTTTTGCAAAAATAACAGCCTCTAGTCGCTTCCTGTAGCTTTTAATGAGTTCCTGGATCCTGGATGAAGGTATTTTTGACCATTCCTCTTTACAAAACAATTCCAGTTCAGTTAAGTTTGATGGTCGCCGAGCATGGACAGCCCTCTTCAAATGACCCCACAGATGTTCAATGATATTCAGGTCTGGGGACTGGGATGACCATTCCAGAACATTGTAATTGTTCCTCTGCATGAATGCCTGAGTAGATTTGGAGCGGTGTTTTGGATCATTGTCTTGCTGAAAGATCCATCCCCTGCGTAACTTCAACTTTATCACTGATTCTTGAACATTATTGTCAAGAATCTGCTGATACTGAGTGAAATTCATGCGTCCCTCAACTTTAACAAGATTGCCGGTGCCGGCATTGGCCACACAGCCCCAAAGCATGATGGAACCTCCACCAAATTTTACTGTGGGTAGCAAGTGTTTTTCTTGGAATGCTATGTTTTTTTGCCGCCATGCATAACGCCTTTTTGTATGACCAAACAACTCAATCTTGGTTTCATCAGTCCAAAGGACCTTCTTCCAAAAAGAAATTGGCTTCTCCAAATGTGCTTTTGCATACCTCAGCCGACTGTTTGTGGTGTGCTTGCAGAAATGGCTTCTTTCGCATCACTCTCCCATACAGCTTCTCCTTGTGCAAAGTGCGTTGTATAGTTGACCGATGCACAGTGACACCATCTGCAGCAAGTTGATGCTGCAGCTCTCTGGAGGTGGTCTGAGGATTGTCCTTGACTGATCTCACCATTCTTCTTCTCTGCCTTTCTGATGTTTTTCTTGGCCTGCCACTTCTGGCCTTAACAAGAACTGTCCCTGTGTTCTTCCATTTCCTTACTATGTTCCTCACAGTGGAAACTGACAGGTTAAATCTCTGAGACAGCTTTTTGTATCCTTCCCCTGAACAACTATGTTGAATAATCTTTGTTTTCAGATCATTTGACAGTTGTTTTGAGGAGCCCATGATGCCACTCTTCAGAGGAGATTCAAACAGGAGAACAACTTGCAAGTGGCCACTTTAAGTAGCTTTTCTCATGATTGCAAACACCTGGCTATGAAGTTCAAAGCTCAATAAGGTTACAAAACCAATAAAAGTGCTTTAGTAAGTCAGTAAAAAGTAGGTAGGAGTATTTAAACCAAGAAAATGATAAGGGTGCCCATACTTATGCACCTGTCAAATTTTGTTTGAATGCAGATTGCACATTTTCTGTTAGTATAATAAATCTCATTTCAAGGTAGAAACATTACTGTGTCCAACAGTTATTACATATATCAAACTGAAATAGCTGTTTCAAAAACACCAATTTTTATAAAACATTAAGCTTAAGATTAATAGGGGTGCCCAAACTTTTTCATATAACTGTATTGCTGCACAGTATAATGGCCCCATATAGCATATAATGGGCCCCATATATTGCTCCATACAGTATAATGGCCCCATATAGTGTATAATGTGCCACATATTTTGCTCCATACTGTATATACTAGGCACCATAAATTGCTCAATACAATATAATGGCCCCATATAGTATATAATAGGCCCCATATAGTGCTCCAAACAGTAGAATGGGCCCCATATATTGCTCCACACAGTATATACTGGACCCCATATAATGCTCCATTAAGTATAATGGCCCCATATAGTATATAATGGGCCCCACATATTGCTCCATACAGTATAATGGCCCAATATAGTGCTCCATACAGTATATACTGGACCCCATATATTGCTACATAAAGTATAATGGCCCCATATAGTATATAATGAGCCCCATATATTGTTCCATACAGTATACTGGCCACATATATTTCTCCATACAGTATAATAGCCCCTTATAGTATATAATAGGCCCCACATATTACTCCATACAGTATAATAGCCCCATATATTGCTACATACAGTATATGATGGGCCCCATATATTTCTCCATAGAGTATATAATGGACCCCATATATTGCTCCATAAAGTATATACTGAGCCCCATTTAATGATCCATACACTATAATGGCCTCATATAGTATATAATACGCACCATATATTGCTCTATACAGTATAATGGCCCCATATAGTATATAATAGGCCCCTTATATTGCTCCATACAGTATATAATGGGCCCCATATCTTGCTTCATACAGTATAATGGCCCCATATAGTATATAATTGGCCCCATGTATTGCTCCATACAGTATAATGACCTTATATAGTATATAATGGGCCCCATATATTGCTCCATACAGTATAATGGCCCCATATAGTATATAATGGGCCCTATATATTGTTCCATACAGTATATACTGGGTCCTCTAAATTGCTCCAAACAATATAAAGGCCCCATGTAGTATATAATGGGCCCAATGTACTGCTCCACACATTATATACTGGGCCCCATAAATTGTTCCATACAATTTAATTGCCCCATATAGTATATAATGGGCTCCATGTTTTGCTCTATGCGGAATATTCTGGGCCCCATAAATTGTTCCATACAGTATAATAGCCCCATATAGTATATAATGGCCTACATATATTGCTCCATACAGTATCATGGCCCCATATACCATATAAGAGGCCCCATATATTGCTCCACACAGTATATAAAGGGCCCCATATATTGATCCATACAGTATATACTGAGCCCCATATATTGCTGCACAGTATAATTTCCCCTTATAATATATAAGGGCCACATTTTTTGCTCCATACTGTATATAATGGGCCCCATATATTGCTCCATACAGTACATACTGGACCCCATATATTGCTTCATACAGTATAATGGCCCCATATAGTATATAATGGCCTACATATATTGCTCCATACAGTATCATGGCCCCATATACCATATAAGAGGCCCCATATATTGCTCCACACAGTATATAAAGGGCCCCATATATTGCTCCATACAGTATATACTGAGCCCCATATATTGCTGCACAGTATAATTTCCCCTTATAATATATAAGGGCCACATTTTTTGCTCCATACTGTATATAATGGGCCCCATATATTGCTCCATACAGTATATACTGGGCCCCATATATTGCTCCATACAGTACAAACTGGGCCCCATATATTGCTCTATACTGTATATACTGGGCCCCATATATTGCTCCATACAGTACTTACTGGGCCCCATATATTGCTGCACAGTATAATGGCCCATATATTGCTCCATACAGTATAATGGCCCCATATAGTGTATACTGTGCCACATATTTTGCTCCAAACTGTATATACTGGGTGCCATAAATTGCTCAATACAGTATAATGGCCCCATATAGTGCTCCATACAGTATAATGGGCCCCATATATTGCTCCATACAGTATATACTGGACCCCATATATTGCTCCATAAAGCATAATGGCCCCATATAGTATATAATGGACCCCATATATTGCTCCATACGGTATAATAGCCCCTTATAGTATATAATTGGGCCCCACATATTGCTCCATACAGTATAATGGCCCCATATAGTGCTCTATACAGTATATACTGGACCCCATATATTGCTCTATAAAGTATAAAGGCCGCATATAGTATATAATGAGCCCCATATATTGTTCCATACAGTATAATGGCCACATATATTTCTCCATACAGTATAACCCCCTCATATAGTATATGATAGGCTCCATATATTGCTCCATAGAGTATATACTGGGCCCCATATATTGCTCCATACAGTATAATGGCCCCATATATTATATAATGGGCCCAATATATTGCTCCATAGAGTATATACTAGGCCCATATATTGCTCCATACAGTATAATGGCCCCATATATTATATAATGGGCCCAATATATTGCTCCATACAGTATATACTGGGCCCTAGATACTGTTTCATACAGTATAATGGTCACATATAGTATATAATAGGTCCCATATATTGCTCCATACAGTGTAATGGCCATATATAGTATATAATAGGCCCCATATATTGCTCCATACAGTGTAATGGCCACATATAGTATATAATAGGCCCCAAATATTGCTCCATACAGTATATACTGGGCCCCATATATTGCTGCAAAGTATAATGGCCCCATGTAATATATAAAGGGCCACATTTTTTGCTCAATACTGTATATACTGGGCCCCAATATATTGCTAAATACAGTATATACTGGGCCCCATATACAATATAATTGCTCCATATAGTATATAATGGGCTCCATAAATTGCTCCATACAGTATAATGGACCCATATATTATACAATGGGCCCAATATATTGCTCCATACAGTATATACTGGGCCCCATATATTGCTCCATAATGTATATACTGGGCCCAATATATTGCTCCATACACTTCTTACTGTGCCCCTTATATTGCTGCACAGTATTATGGCCCCATATAGTATAAAATAAGCCCGATATATTGTTCCATATAGTATAATGGCCACTTATAGTATATAATGGGCCCCATATATTGCTCCATATAGTATATACTGGGCCCCATATATTGCTGCACAGTATAATGGCCCCATATAGTATATAATAGGCTCCATAAATTGCTAAATACAGTAAAATGGCCCCATATAATATATAATGGGCCCCATATATTGCTCCATACAGCATAATGGCCCCATATAGTGCTCCATATAGTATAATGACCACATATAGTATATAATAGGCCCCATATATTGCTCCATACAGTATAATGGCCACATATAGCATATATTGGGCCCCATATATTGCTCCATACAGTATATAATGGGCCCCATATATTGCTCCATACAGCATAATGGCCACATATAGTGCTCCATACAGTATAATGACCACATATAGTATATAATAGGCCCCATATATTGCTCCAAACAGTATATACTGGGCCCCATATATTGCTCCATACAGTATATACTGGGCCCAGATATTAATCCACAGTATAATGGCCCCATATAGAATATAATGGGCCCCATATATTGATGCATACAGTATAATGGCTCCATATATTATATAATGGGCCCGATATATTGCTCCATACAGTAAAATGGCCACATATAGTATATAATAGGCCCCATTTATTGCTCCATACAGTATAATGGCCCCATATAGTATATAATGGGCCCCATATATTGCTCCATACATTATATACTGAGCCCTATATATTGCTGCACAGTATAATGCCCCATATAGTAAATAATGGCCCCATATATTGCTCCATACAGTGTAATGGCCCCATATAGTGTATAATGTGCCACATATTTTGCTCCATACTGTATATCCTGGGCACCATAAATTACTAAATACAGTATAATGGCCCAATATAGTGCTCCATACAGTATAATGACCACATATAGTATATAATAGGCCCCATATAATGCTCCATACAGTATAATGGGCCCCATATATTGCTCCATACAGCATACACTGGACCTCATATATTGCTCCATAAAGTATAATGGTGCCATATAGTATATAATGGACCCCATATAGTGCTCCATACAGTATATACTGGATCCATATATTGCTCCATAAAGTATAATGGCCCCATATAGTATATAATGATCCCCATATATTGTTCCATACAGTATAATGGCCACATATATCTCTCCATACAGTATAATAGCCCCTTATAGTACATAATAGGCCCCACATATTGCTCCATACAGTATAATGGCCTCATATATTGCTACATACAGTATATAATGGGCCCCATATATTGCTCCATACAGTATATAATGGGCCCCATATATTGCTCCATACAGTATATACTGAGCCCCATTTATTGCTCCATACACTATAATGGCCCCATATAGTATATAATAGGCCCCTTATATTGCTCCATACAGTATATAATTGGCCCCATATCTTGTCCATACAGTATATTGGCCCCATATAGTATATAATTGGCCCCATGTATTGCTCCATACAGTATAATGGCCCCATATATTGCTCCATACAGTATAATGGCCCCATATAGTATATAATGGGCCCTATATATTGTTCCACACAGTATATACTGGGTCCTCTAAATAGCTCCAAACAATATAAAGGCCCCATGTAGTATATAATGGGCCCAATGTATTGCTCCTCACAGTATATACTGGGCCCAATAAATTGTTCCATACAATATAATTGCCCCATATAGTATATAATGGGCTCCATGTATTGCTCTATACAGTATATACTGGGCCCCATAAATTGTTCCATACAGTATATTATCTCCATATAGTATATAATGGGCCCCATATATTGCTCCATACAGTATAATGGCTCCATATAGTATATACTGGGCCTCATATACAGTATTGCTCCATACAATATAATGGCCCCATAAAGTATATAATGGGCCTCATATAATGCTCCATGCAGTATATACTGTGTCCCATATATTGCTTCATACAGTACAATGGCCCCATATATAGTATATAATGGCCGACATATATTGCTCCATACAGTATTATGGCCCCATATAGCATATAATAGGCCCCATATATTGCTCCACACAGTATATAATGGGCCCCATATATTGCTCCATACAGAATATACTGAGCCCCATTTATTGCTGCACAGTATAATTTCCCCTTATAATACATAAAGGGACACATTTTTGCCTCCATACTGTATATACTGGGCCCCATAAATTGTTCCATACAGTATATTATCTCCATATAGTATATAATGGGCCCCATATATTGCTCTTTATAGTATAATGGCCCCATAGAGTATATAATGGGCCTCATATAATGCTCCATACAGTATATACTGTGTCCCATATATTGCTTCATACAGTACAATGGCCCCATATAGTATATAATGGCCGACATATATTGCTCCATACAGTATTATGGCCCCATATAGCATATAATAGGCCCCATATATTGCTCCACATAGTATATAATGGGCCCCATATATTGCTCCATACAGTATATACTGAGCCCCATTTATTGCTGCACAGTATAATTTCCACTTATAATATATAAAGGGACACATTTTTGGCTCCATACTGTATATACTGGGTCCCATATTTTGCTCCATACAGTATATACTTGGCCCCATATATTGCTCCATACTGTATATACTGGGCCCCATATATTGCTCCATACAGTACTTACTGGTCCCCATATATTGCTGCACAGTATAATGGCCCCATATAGTATTTAATGGGCTCCATAAATTGTAAAATACAGTATAATGGCCCCATATAATATATAATGGGCCCCATATATTGCTCCTTACAGCATAATAGCCCCATATAGTGTTCCATACGGTATAATGACCACATATAGTATATAATGGGCCCCATATATTGCTCCTACAGTATATAATGGGCCCCATATATTGCTCCATACAGTATATACTGAGCCCCATTTATTGCTCCATACACTATAATGGCCCCATATAGTATATAATAGGCCCCTTATATTGCTCCATACAGTATATAATTGGCCCTATATCTTGTCCATACAGTATATTGGCCCCATATAGTATATAATGGGCCCTATATAGTATATAATGGGCCCCATGTATTGCTCCATACAGTATAATGGCCCCATATAGTATAGAATTGGCCCCATGTATTGCTCCATACAGTATAATGGTCCCATATATTGCTCCATACAGTATAATGGCCCCATATAGTATATAATGGGCCCTATATATTGTTCCACACAGTATATACTGGGTCCTCTAAATAGCTCGAAACAATATAAAGGCCCCATGTAGTATATAATGGGCCCAATGTATTGCTCCTCACAGTATATACTGGGCCCAATAAATTGTTCCATACAATATAATTGCCCCATATAGTATATAATGGGCTCCATGTATTGCTCTATACAGTATATACTGGGCCCCATAAATTGTTCCATACAGTATATTATCTCCATATAGTATATAATGGGCCCCATATATTGCTCCATACAGTATAATGGCTCCATATAGTATATACTGGGCCCCATACACAGTATTGCTCCATACAGTATAATGGCCCCATAGAGTATATAATGGGCCTCATATAATGCTCCATACAGTATATACTGTGTCCCATATATTGCTTCATACAGTACAATGGCCCCATATAGTATATAATGGCCAACATATATTACTCCATACAGTATTATGGCCCCATATAGCATATAATAGGCCCCATATATTGCTCCACACAGTATATAATGGGCCCCATATATTGCTCCATACAGTATATACTGGGCCCCATATATTGCTGCACAGTATAATTTCCCCTTATAATATATAAAGGGACACATTTTTGGCTCCATACTGTATATACTGGGCCCCATAAATTGTTCCATACAGTATATTATCTCCATATAGTATATAATGGGCCCCATATATTGCTCCATACAGTATAATGGCTCCATATAGTATATACTGGGCCCCATATACAGTATTGCTCCATACAGTATAATGGCCCCATAGAGTATATAATGGGCCTCATATAATGCTCCATGCAGTATATACTGTGTCCCATATATTGCCTCATACAGTACAATGGCCCCATATAGTATATAATGGCCGACATATATTGCTCCATACAGTATTATGGCCCCATATAGCATATAATAGGCCCCATATATTGCTCCACACAGTATATAATGGGCCCCATATATTGCTCCATACAGTATATACTGAGCCCCATTTATTGCTGCACAGTATAATTTCCCCTTACAATATATAAAGGGACACATTTTTGGCTCCATACTGTATATACTGGTCCCATATTTTGCTCCATACAGTATATACTTGGCCTCATATATTGCTCCATACTGTATATACTGGGCCCCATATATTGCTCCATACAGTACTTACTGGTCCCCATATATTGCTGCACAGTATAATGGCCCCATATAGTATTTAATGGGCTCCATAAATTGTAAAATACAGTATAATGGCCCCATATAATATATAATGGGCCCCATATAATGCTCCATACAGTATATACTGTGTCCCATATATTGCTTCATACAGTACAATGGCCCCATATAATATATAATGGCTGACATATATTGCTCCATACAGTATTATGGCCCCATATAGCATATAATAGGCCCCATATATTGCTCCACACAGTATATAATGGGCCCCATATATTGCTCCATACAGTATATACTGAGTCCCATTTATTGCTGCACAGTATAATTTCCCCTTATAATATATAAAGGGACACATTTTTGGCTCCATACTGTATATATTGGGCCCCATAAATTGTTCCATACAGTATATTATCTCCATATAGTATATAATGGGCCCCATATATTGCTCCATAAAGTATAATGGCCCCATAGAGTATATAATGGGCCTCATATAATGCTCCATACAGTATATACTGTGTCCCATATATTGCTTCATACAGTACAATGGCCCCATATAGTATATAATGGCCGACATATATTGCTCCATACAGTATTATGGCCCCATATAGCATATAATAGGCCCCATATATTGCTCCACATAGTATGTAATGGGCCCCATATATTGCTCCATACAGTATATACTGAGCCCCATTTATTGCTGCACAGTATAATTTCCCTTTATAATATATAAAGGGACACATTTTTGGCTCCATACTGTATATACTGGGTCCCATATTTTCCTCCATACAGTATATACTTGGCCCCATATATTGCTCCATACTGTATATACTGGGCCCCATATATTGCTCCATACAGTACTTACTGGTCCCCATATATTGCTGCACAGTATAATGGCCCCATATAGTATTTAATGGGCTCCATAAATTGTAAAATACAGTATAATGGCCCCATATATTATATAATGGGCCCCATATATTGCTCCTTACAGCATAATAGCCCCATATAGTGTTCCATACGGTATAATGACCACATATAGTATATAATAGGCCCCATATATTGCTCCATACAGTATAATGACCACATATAGTATATAATGGGCCCCATATATTGCTCCATACAGTATATAATGGGCCCCATACATTGCTCCATACAGCATAATGGACCCATATAGTGCTCCAAACAGTATAATGACCAAATATAGTATATAATAGGTCCCATATAGTGCTCCATACAGTATATACTGGGCCCCATATATTGCTCCATACAGTATATACTGGACCACATATAGTATATAATAGGCCCCACATAGTGCTCCATACAGTATATACTGGACCCCATATATTGCTCCATACAGTATAATGGCCCCATATAGTATATTATGGGCCCCATATATTGCTCCATACAGTATATACTGAGCCCCAGATATTGCTCCACAGTATAATGGCCCCTTATAATATATAAATGGCCATTTTTTTTGCTCAATACTGTATATACTGGGCCTCATATATTGCTCCATACAGTATATACTGGGCCCCATATATTGCTCCATACAGTATAATGGCCCCATATAGTATATAATAGGCCCCATATATTGCTCCATACAGTATAATGGTCCCATATATTACTTCATACAGTATAATAGGCCCCCATATATTGCTCCATACAGTATAATTGTCCCATATATTGCTTCATACAGTATAATAGGCCCCATATATTGCTCCATACAGTATAATGGTCCCATATATTGCTTCATACAGTATAATAGGCCCCATATATTGCTCCATACAGTATAATGGTCCCATATATTGCTGCACAGTAAAATGGCCCCATATAGTATATAATGTGCCACATATTTTGCTCCATACTGTATATACTGGGCACCATAAATTGCTCAATACAGTATAAGGGCCTCATATAGTATATAATAGGCCCCATATATTGCTCCATACAGTATAATGGCCCCATATATTGCCCAGGGGAGGAAATTGTGCAACCCACCTCGGGGTCCTGGGATCCCCCAGTACCCCTGGAACACTTGTGTTCTGAAGATATAGCGGTAGCAAAACAAATGCTGAGAGAATAGTGTCATGTGTTCTCCAAAGATGACTCTGATATGACTCTGATATAGGCAGTATCCCGTCATTGCATTTGAAAATCAATTTGAAAGACACGACCCCAGTAACCAGAAGTGACATGTCTGTGCTAAAACCATTACATTGTGAAGTGAAAGAATATTCACAAGATCTCATCAAGAGAGGTTGGGTCCAAAAGTCGAAGTCATCTTATTCCTCTCCAATTTTCTGTGTTAGGAAGAAGGATGGTACGTTGTGACTCTGTTGTGATTACTGGGAGCTAAACCGAAAGTCAGTACCTGATCGACACCCGATACCAAAGATCCAAGATATGACGGATAGCCAATCAAGAAGCACCTGGTTCTCTGTCCTCGATCAGAGTAAGGCATACCACCAAAGGTTTGTCGAAGAGTCCAGTAGACCTTTGACAGCATTCATCACACCGTGGAGATTATATGAGTGGATCTGCATACCGTTTGGACTCAGTTCAGCTCCAGCATAATTTCAGATGAGCATGGAGTCATGTTTAGAAGGATTGAGGGACGATATCTGCCAGCCGTACTTGGATGACAATGTGGTACACAGCAAAACCTTCCGGGAGCATGTTGAACACGTGAGGACCGTATTTCAACGATATCAACAACATGGAGTTAAGTTGACCCCAAAGAAGTGTGAACTGTTCAAAAGACAAGTCCGCTTTCATGGGAAAATTGTGTCCAGAGAAGGATATACCATGGACCCAGCAGAAATCGCTCCTGTACTAACCTTAAAAGACAGGCAGCCCTCGACCGTCGGGGAGTTGATGCAGATATTAGGATTCCTCTCCTACTATCATACTTACGTTCGGAACTTCTCCAGGATTGTCGCCGTACTATACCTCCTCTTGGGGGGGATAACAGAGACAACAACACTCACGGAGAAAAAGAAGAACGCGGGTAGGACATGGCTTAAAAGAAAGAACGCTGTTTCATCCCATCAGCCCATTCTCTGGACAGCCGACCACCAGGAGGTATTGGAAAAACTAGTAGACTACCTGGTAAAACCTTGGGATATCCTGATTTCAATTTACCATTTGTTCTTCATTGTAACGCTTCTCAAGTTGGACTGGGAGCTGCCCTGTATCAGCATCAAGATGGAAAAATGAGAGTGATCGGTTACGGTTCTAGAACGTTGACAGATGTCGAGAAGAAATACCATCTACATTCCAGAAAATTGGAGTTCCTGGCATTGAAATGGGCTATCTGAGAACGATTTAGAGATTAGTTCTACTAGAGGAAAGAGTTTGAGGTATGCACTGACAAAAACCCTTTGACCTATGTCCTTACTACAGCCAAACTGATTGCAACGGGTCAGAAATGGGTTGCTGAACTAGCTGACTTCAATTTCAGCATCAAGTACAGGCCAAGAAAATGCAATGTGGATGCTGACGGATTGTCAAGAATGCCACTAGAGCCTGAGGAGTTCATGCAAGAATGCTCGGAGGAAGTCAGTCTGGAAGCAATTGAGATCAGTACCCAAGCAGTACAAGCTTATCAGGAGGAAGACACACAATTATGGTATCCGTTGATGGTGGAAAACACCATAAAAATGAGAGCACAAGATCACCCCCGGTCTATTCAACAATTACCAAAACAGCAGCACAACGGGAAGATTAGATAATTGGTAGAATACTACTTTATGTGGACCAAAATCGGTTTCCAAGTAAACGAGAGAGAGCCAATGAGTCATCAGCAGTATCTGTTTTAATTAAAGAGTGGACGAAGCTCTACCTCACTGAAGACGGTATCCTGTATCGTAAAGGAGGACAAAAACGCAGTTGGTACTACCCAGAGTATTCCATAGGTTGGTCTTCAAAGCACTCCATGAAAACATGGGACACCTGGGAGTGGAAAGGACAACCAACTTGATCCATGAACGTTTCTTCTGGCCGTACATACAGAGAGGTATTGAGAGGTACGTGACCAGGGAGTGTGCGTGTCTGAAACACATCAACACATCAACCCGGGCACCTATGGGAAACATCCAAACTACATATCCATTTGAGATGGTCTCAATAGACTTTCTACATCTCGAGACGTGCAAGGGTGGTTACTAATACATCTTGGTGGTGATGGACCATTTTACACGATTTGCTCAAGCATATGCCACCACCAATACATCGGGTCGAACAGCGGCAGAGAAGATCTTCAATGATTTTGCTGTGAGGTTTGGGTTCACTACAAGGTTACGCCACGGCCAAGAAAGAGAATTTGAGAACCAGCTCTTTGCCAAGCTCGGAAAGTACTGTAGAATTCAGAGATCCCACAAAACGCCCTATCACTCAGAAGGTAATGGACAAGTGGAATGTTTTAACCAAACATTATTGTCAATGTTGCGCACTTTAACTGCTGATGAGAAGAAAGACTGGAAGAGTTCTCTGTCAAAAGTGGTACATGCCTATAACTGTGCAAAGTCCAACGGGTTGCTCACCCTTTTTCCTATTGTATGGACGGTCGCCAAGACTGCCAATCGACATCATGTTCCATACTCCGGTGTCAGAGACTTACAGATTGTATCAGGAGTACGTTCGGAAATGGAAGGAACGGATGGCAGGGGCATACAATATAGCGCCCAAAGTAGTTACGCAAGAACTGAGCAAGAGTAATGAGTACTATGATCGAAAATGTTATGGAGCAGAATTGGCACCAGGAAGCCAGGTGCTAGTCAAGAAAGTACGTGAGAAAGGCGGTCCAGGAAAACGTTCGTACTGGGAAGACGAGGTGTATGTGGTCGTAAGAAGAAAAGCTGATGACAGCCCAGTGTATGAAATCCGATTGGAAATGGGAGACAAGAAAACCAGAATAGTCCATCGGAATTTACTACTACCCTGTGACTATCTCCCACCACAACAAGACTTCCCAGAAGTAGACTGACATCGTCCGAGATTGACTAAAAGACCACCACAGACTGAAGCTCCGGAGGTGAATAGTGACCTTGAAAGTTCCGATGGAGAAGAACACACCATTGTATCTCTCGGACCAGCAAGGAGAGGGCTGTACCATCCTCAGGAGAGTTAACTAAACCCTGAGGCTCCAGAGTTCGTACCAAAGAGTATAGATGAAGTCCAATTCTGATCTGATGATCGCACACTGGCTCCTGAAGAGACCGATAGAGACTCAGGAGGAGCAAAATTACCAGACTGTGCGGAAACAAGCGACTCAGGAGAAGTACAGGAACTTACAGAGGCAGCTCCATGAGGATGCACGGGAAATGAGTGCGGCGGAAGAAACTTCTGTGACCGAAGAACCCGTGGTCTCTGAGGAACAACCCACCAGGAGGATGTCGACGCGAGAAGTGAGGAAGCCCATGATGCTGACGTATGAGACACTTGCTGAACCGAGTCAAGTGTCAAGGACTGTCGACTGGAAACAGGTATCTCTGCCTGTGGACTAGGTAAGCCCACTTGAGTGGTATTCACCAACGTGAGGCAGTATTGAAGATGTTGCCTGGTGGAAAGACTTGTTTTCATGCTTTGATTTTCCTTAAAAGACTTTGTAGAAACAAAGAACTGTTAAAGCACAGAGAGAGAGAGCTGGTTGAAGACGTACGAAAAGCTCCAGCTGAAGAGATGCTGAGTGTTTTAATTGTGTTAATTGTTTATTTCTTATAGGCATCCTACAAGAAAAAGGTTATAAGATTAGGTTGTTATCAATGTTTATGAACGTTATACTAATTTCACAATGCCAATTTGCATATAAAGTTATTCAACTTTCACCACTGTCTCAGAATTGGTTAGATTGATCAATTAAGACGAATGTCGAGGACGACATTCAAAAAGGAGGGAAATGTGTGGCATGCAGAAGTAGGGCTGTTGCTTTAAAAGCATTCAGCAACTATTAGAAGTAACACAGGTACATGAGACAGGAAGTGTTGTGCTCCAGAAGCATCCAGCAACTAGAGGGTTTAACACAGTCACAGGAGAAGGGGAGTGTTTTAGCAGAGCCCCAGGGGGATTGTGGGGAAGTTGTGTACTGTCTGGCTGGAGCCAAAGAGAAAGGTGGTGTGTGTGTTCTGTATCTCACAGAAGCACCACTGCAAGTGAAAAGGATTCAAGTCAGGAGTGAAGCTAAGCACAGGTCAGGAAGAGTTCCTGAACTAACAGTGCAGAGTATTGTCAGGCAGACAGATAAGGACTGTAAGAAATGGTGTCACAGGGATCATCTCCCTTAGCAAACCCATCCCACCTCCTCCATCTCCCTCTGCTGTAAAGAATGCTGTGTTCATTAATGTGCCTTTGCATTAGAACTGTGCTGTTCTGTACTACTGGGAAGACTGTGCACTGCTGTGCTGCTAAGGAAACTGTATTGTTTGTTACTGGAGTCTGTTGCTCATAAGACTTAACTTGCACTGGCTGTGCGGTTTCTTATTAAAAGCTACTGTTCTACCGTTTATAAGGACTCTTGTCAAGTGTGTCTGGTCACCAAGTGAAACAACCTACGTGTTTGTGCCTGAGGGTCAATACCCCTGTGTGCCTGAGAGAAGCTGCAGCACATGGTCTATGGTCTCCCTGAGTAACTGTTCCCCCAGGATGTAACCTGTTTCGCCCCTACCTGAACCTAGAGGCGTGTGTGTAACATGTATATGTTAAAGGGTGAGAATTTCCAACAATCCCATGTCTCAAACAATATTTAATACTAAGTTCTATATGGCATGTGATACTGAATATGTTATCTATGTTTTACAATGCCCATGTAAACTGTTATATGTGGGGAAAACAACTTGGGATTTTAAAACTAGAATAAACCACCATCGATATACAATTAGGAAAAAGAAATTAGATTTACCTATGTGAAAGCATTTTGTGGAATTGGGACAAAAATGGAAGGATCTTATGTAAGCACTTTATATATGTAATTTTTATGATGTGCTGGAATGTTTATTTATTGATATCATTGCTGCACCTATTTAATATATCAATATATACCATTGCACTGCTTGAGAAAGTTCCACATTTGGAACGAAACGTTGCCTTTTCACTATACTGTATATATATGTACAGTATATACTGTATATATATATACACCTATATTAAAAATCAGGATGGTGGGCCATCCAAATCTTGCACCGGGGCCCAACTGCCTCCAATCACACCACTGTTTAGGGCCACACTGGCATCAACTATAAATCACAAGGTGCTTGAACATTATATTGCTTTTTGGGTGGTTTAGTGGAACAATTGTTATGTGGACTGATGACAATTATATGGAGCCTGGTAACCACAGTATATAATTAATAGGAGGGGAAGGACATCTCATAATGTGAGTCAAATCATTCTGTATTTGCACAAGCTATTAAAATGTAAAAAACACATTTATGTATCTACAAGTGACATGGACGCCAGAACCCATCATATATAAAATTAGATGAAGGCCCACCATACTGGTTCCACTTATGTGGCCTAGCAGAGCTGATTGTGCACAAATCTCTTGGTTTGCTTACAGGAACGTTTTACCTAAAGACAGAGGCAAGCTTGTGAGGAGCCATAGCACTCCGCAAAGGAAGGGCGGCAGCACCTCCTTATAAATTAAGCACCACTAGAATCAAATCAAATGGCACAGTTTAAACTCACCTGAGGGCGATAAAAAGATGTTCCTCTACCGAAATACAACGCCTAATTGTTGTGTTTAGGAACTAAAGGCCAGGATGAAGCTCCTCCAACAGGCGATCAATGGTTACAAGGTGCATGCGCAAAATGAGAACAATTTGTCAGGGTTGCGCTGTAGCTCCCCATACAGCCAGTAAGAAGTGGCCTTTAGAGACCTGTTGGCTAAGCAGAGGATAAACCCATAGATTGAAACGCCTCCTTGGATCCACATCACTCTGCGTAGATCTCCAAATCACATTGGCACCACCCAGGTCTGAAGAACCCGCTCACCAGGGGTGAAGGATAAATTAGCCATATTGAGAGCTTGGTCAATACATCAGACCAACAATGAGTATTCACTCTGGGATATCCCAACATAATGGATGTGGTCTAATCCTATGACCTTATTGGGGTTGTTTTTATAGGGTTAGGATCATAGAGGACCTTCATTTTATAGGAAATTGAAGCAAAACAGACTAGAAAATCAGACTAGAAAAATTGCACTCAGGGACACTGGAGGCTGTGACTCTGTTCACTCTTGTGTTCAGGCTAATGAGGAAAGGGCTTTACATGACAGTAGATAAAGCTGAAGTCTTTCTGTAAAGCTGAAATCCCCCAGCATTCCCTGCCACTTCAGTGTCTGTGCGGAGCTTACTCTGATCATTTGCATTAATGAGATGTCATCAGCCTCTGTACATTCATCTGATATAGGAATAACAAAATACCTTTCTGCGTTACAAGAGCTCATCTGATTGGGAGCCATCAATCCATCCAGCTTTCTGATTGTTTCCAAAACTTACCAGCAGAATTCTAAATGCAGTTATTCACGTTTGAATCATCATCATAATAATAATAGAATGTGCTACAGTGGTTTCTACCTCTATTTCCTTGGTCCATTTTGTCGACCGAAGGACTTGCCAGTTTTTTACAATAGTATCAGCAGGAAATTATCATTAGATGACTAGTAAACCTGTTGCCAGGTAATCCAACATAGCCCCCACCACTGATTGGCAGCTTTCTGCCTATGCACAGTGTAGACAGGAAGCTGCCAATCAGTGGTGTGGGTGGTGATATACAGAGCTCAGCATTCAGAGAACCGCTAGATCTGCCGCAGATAAAACAGTGATGTTATTAAGTAGTAGCAATAAAATACAGCACTCCTGGTAATTGTAGGTCCCCGGATAGGATCCCAATCCGTATCAATCAAATAGTAGAAAGAATCCGTCACTCTGAGGTGAGTAGAGTGAAAAACGTGAATCTTTTATTGCAGTGGTCCATATGGACAGTGTGTATTACATGTAACGTTTCCATCATCAAAGACCTTTGTCAAACATATACTGTAGAGGCAACTGAATCGCCCTCCCTGGGCTATGGGGGATACTCGGAGCCGGGCCTTGCAGATGTCGCGGGGATGCAGTCGTGGCCTTGGCCCGTTCCGTGCCCAGGGCTGTCACATGAAAAATATGGGCAATTGGATGAGTGGTTGTTTGACTTCGCCACCTGTGGTTTCTGGTGAAGGCCACGAGCGCTGCAACAGTCCTCTGAGACTGATGTTATGGCAGCTCGGTTTGGTACTACTCCCCACAGGCGGAGTAGGCCTCAGGGCAGTGATCAATGAACGATCTGTGTGGAGGTATGGTGGGTGCAGTGCCGCGCAGGAATAAACAAGCGGAGGCGGTGGATGAAGTCATCCTGGTCTTTACTCACTTTAGATGTACTTTCAGCCGCAAAGCTTCTCTCTGCTACACACGGCGTACTGCGGCCACCGGGTAGGGGGTTCAGCACTTCCCAGGTAGATCAAGGGCACCTGTCAAGACCCCGCTGGTGTGTTCCTCTCCTTTTTCTCTCCTCCCGCTTGTGTTCCTCCCTGGGATCCACTAAGCCGCCGGGCTTTTCCAACAGTGACGTGAAGTACACAGTCAGATATCGGGAGCCGGTCACCCCTCTTGCAGAAGGAATCCCTCTGGCTAAGCCAGAGTGAAGAATACAGGTGGCGACTCCGCTCCGTCCGTATTCCCCTGGGATCCTTTTGCCTGTGGAGCCTATCTCCTCTGCTCCCCTCCAAGGCCTTCTTAGAACAGGACCCTGACCGGGCAGAGAAACTGGTTAACCCTGACCCGCTCCTCGTCTCAAGGCCAGAGAACGAGGACCGTGAATCTTCAGCCAGCTGCAGACTCTTGCTGGACCCTGACAGAAGACCACAATCAAAAGACCTTGAACTAAAGACGGCCATTTATTATATATGGTTCTATAAGTGCTTCCTGTAAGTGTTTCCTCCACCCTCACCCACTACTTGGTTCCCCCTATCTTTGGTTACCCCCCATCTCCTCTATCCCGGGCCAGGGCAGCACCCTGGTGCATTTAGGCCCCCTACAGGACAGGAGTGGTGTAGTGTTGAGTGCGAAGTGGGGTTCTGAGTGATGCTCCATCCTTACCTGGGAGAGGAGATACCACATCTCTATCTGACGTGCAGTACCCCTGTGGCGACTGAACCCTCAGGGGCGCCACACAACAAATAAAAAAACAAAAGACTTAACATCAGAAATATAATACAGAACATGAAACTATAAAGATAGATATGACGTAATGCTTAAGTGAGGACCACAAGATCTGGCAGATACAGACACCAAGTCTATGAGCAATGGTGAAAAATATATATGTATTGCAGTTTGTAAGAGCCACCAAACAATATACATGAAGACCAGGGTTGGAGGTAGGCAGGTCCCTAACTCCAAAATATATATAGTGTAGAAGATACTATGTCTCTATGGGGAAATAAATATGCATGGTACAACGCAAAATAGAAATAAGCAATACTTAACATGGGACTATAAAAAATGAAACAGATGGTACATAGAAGGTGGGGGGATTGAATGGTGGTCACAAAGAAGCCCCAAGTCCAAAGTCCACTGGAGAGTCCTGATCTAGAACTAATTTATCCCAAACTGTAAAATAAGATACAAAGCGGAACCTTATCATATACAGTACAGACCAAAAGTTTGGACACACCTTCTCATTGAAAGATTTTTCTGTATTTTACATTCACACTGAAGGCATCAAAACTATGAATTAACACATGTGGAATTATATACTTAACAAAACAGTGTGAAACCACTGAAAATATGTCTTATATTCTAGGTTCTTCAAAGTAGCCACCTTTTGCTTTGATGACTGCTTTGCACATTCTTGGCATTCTCTTGATGAGCTTCAAGAGGTAGTCACCGGAAATGGTCTTAGAACAATCTTGAAGGAGTTCCCAGAGATGCTTAGCACTTGTTGGCCCTTTTGCCTTCACTCTGCGGTCCAGCTCACCCCAAACCATCTCGATTGGGTTCAGGTCTGGTGACTGTGGAGGCCAGGTCATCTGGCGTAGCACCCCTTCACTCTCCTTCTTGGTCAAATAGCCCTTACACAGCCTGGAGGTGTGTTTGGGGTCATTGTCCTGTTGAAAAATAAATGATTGTCCAACTAAGCGCAAACCGGATAGAATAGCATGCCATTGCAAGATGCTGTGGTAGCCATGCTGGTTCAGTATGCCTTCAATTTTGAATAAATCCCCAACAGTGTCACCAGCAAAGCACCCCCACACCATCACACCTCCTCCTTCATGCTTCACGGTGGGAACCAGGCATGTAGAGTCCATCCGTTCACCTTTTCTGCGTCGCACAAAGACACGGTGGTTGGAACCAAAGATCTCAAATTTGGACTCATCAGACCAAAGCACAGATTTCCACTGGTCTAATGTCCGTTCCTTGTTTTCTTTAGCCCAAACAAGTCTCTTCTGCTTGTTGCCTGTCCTTAGCAGTGGTTTCCTAGCAGCTATTTTACCATGAAGGCCTGCTGCACAAAGTCTCCTCTTAACAGTTGTTGAAGAGATGTGTCTGCTGCTAGAACTCTGTGTGGCATTGACCTGGTCTCTAATCTGAGCTGCTGTTAACCTGCGATTTCTGAGGCTGGTGACTCGGATAAACTTATCCTCAGAAGCAGAGGTGACTCTTGGTCTTCCTTTCCTGGGGCGGTCCTCATGTGAGCCAGTTTCTTTGTAGCGTTTGATGGTTTTTGCAACTGCACTTGTGGACACTTTCAAAGTTTTCCCAATTTTTCGCACTGACTGACCTTCATTTCTTAAAGCAATGATGGCCACTCGTTTTTCTTTGCTTAGCTGCTTTTTTCTTGCCATAATACAAATTCTAACAGTCTATTCAGTAGGACTATCAGCTGTGTATCCACCAGACTTCTGCACAACACAACTGATGGTCCCAACGCCATTTAAAAGGCAAGAAATCCCACTTATTAAACCTGACAGGGCACACCTGTGAAGTGAAAACCATTTCCGGTGACTTCCTCTTGAAGCTCATCAAGAGAATGCCAAGAGTGTGCAAAGCAGTCATCAAAGCAAAAGGTGGCTACTTTGAAGAACCTAGAATATAAGACATATTTTCAGTTGTTTCACACTTTTTTGTTAAGTATATAATTCCACATGTGTTAATTCAAAGTTTTGATGCCTTCAGTGTGAATGTACAATTTTCATAGTCATGAAAATACAGAAAAATCTTTAAATGAGAAGGTGTGTCCAAACTTTTGGTCTGTACTGTATGTCAGGCCACTAACGGATGGAGCAGAACATGAGGAATGGGTGGGAAAGCAGGAGGGGTAGTTTTATTGTCATAAAAAAACAGAAGAGAGAAAGAGGTGGAAAATGAAACCATGCTAGGAGCAGATAAAAAGTGTAGAGGAAGGGAAAAAAACATAGGAAAAGACTGAATAAGAGGAAAGAAAAATAAAATAAAAATGAAAATGAAAAAAAATAAAGGAAAAAATAAAATTAATAAAAAATAAAATAAAATAAAAAAATAAAGATGAAAAAAGGGGAAAAATAAAGATTAAAGATGAAAAATAAAGAAAAATAATGAAAAATGAACCATAAGGAATAAAAAATAATAGGTTATTCAGAAAGAATAAATAATAATAATCAAAGAAATTAAAAAATATGTAGCAGCCCGATGTGCTCCAGGTTCCTAAATACATGGGATGATGAGATTCCTGATATAAAATGGATCAAGAAGACTGTCCTCCTGTCTTGAATAATAAATACTTTGATCTCTGTAATATTCACATAATTCCGATACTTCAATGTCCTATATATTAATACTAGATGGTGGCCCGATTCTAACGCATCGGGTATTCTACAATATGTACGCGGCCGACCGGGTGCATCCAGCAGAGCGTTGTTTAAATTTGGCGCCAAAATCGCTGATTGGTCGCGGCCGGCAACCGCGACCAATCAGCAAAACGGTGTTTAAATTTGGCGGCAATATCGGTGATTGGTTGCGGGTGGCGGCCGCGACCATTCAGCGAACTGTGTTAGTGAGGACCGGAGAGCTTGTTTAAATTTGGCGCTAAAATCGCTGATTAGTCGCGACCGAGACCAATCAGCAAAACGGTGTTTAAATTTGGCGCCAATATCGCTGACTGGTCGCGGCCAGCGGTCGCGACCAATCAGCAGAGCGGGGTTTAGATTTGGCGCCAATAATGCTGATTGGTGGCGACTGCGACCAATCAGCAGAGCGGTGTTTAAATTTGGCGCCAATCTCCCTGATTTTTCGCTGCTGGCGGCCGCGACCAATCAGCAGAGCGTTGTTTAAATTTGGCGCCAATCTCGCTGATTGGTAGCGGCCGCGACCAATCAGCAGAGCGGTGTTTAAATCAGCGAACCGTATTACTGAGGACCGGGCAGCGTCGCCGTCCCTCCCTTCACACTTGCCGTCGGGAGATCAGCGGCCCAAGCCGCTGATCTCCCGACAGTAGCCGCATGGAGGTCAGCGGCGCCGCCCGTCGGGGTACTTATGCTGCCAGCAGCGGGGAGATGAGCAGCTAGCGCCGCTCATCTCCCGGCTGCATCGCCGCTGACTTCCGTCCGGCAGATGAGCCGCTAACGGCCGCCATCTTTTTCTGAAATCCCGCGTCGCTGATTGGCCCAATCAGCGACGCGGGATTTCCTGGACAGACAGACAGGATAAGACGATTATATATATTAAATATTTTACTGTATTGCAGTTATCTATTGTTAAACGTGTGATACAATACCTGCAACATTGTTTTAAAATGGATATTTACTGATGTTTATAACAGGATTCGGATTTATATCTTATTGCTGTATGTTTGTAACATTTATTATAAAGAATTCTTCAAGAAACGAGTTTAAAAAAAACAATAATAATTCTGCACACATAGATATTCTCATAAGAAAGACAAAACCTCACTTTTATTTTCCTAAATATTCAGGGTTCAGGTTTATTAACGTTTTAAATTGACCGACTGCACTGGAGTTGTTCAATATTAAAATGAATAATCAAAAATGCAAATTGAGCACACAGTGCATATATATATATATTTATTTATTTATAAGCAAAAGTTTGGTTCAGCATCCTCCAAATTTGATATCTATCTATCTATCTAATCCAAAAATATGGAGGCAGCACACAGTTGAAGAAATTTTTTTTTTTATTATTTAATAGCCCATGTGGCGACGTTTCGGTCCAGTATTGTGCACCTTTCTGAAGCTACATGGGCTATTACATAATATAAATTTTTCTACTTCATCTGTGTGCTGCCTCCATATTTTTGGATTATATAAGAGGACTGGTATATAACAGGGGGCTTTTCACCTAAACTTTTTGCTTGTGCTGTTTTTTATCTTATTTCATATCTATCTTATCTATCTATCTATCTTATCTATCTATCTATCTATCTATCTATCTATCTATCCATCTATCTCATTGTGAGGTGAGATCAGAATGAAAATGATGTCACAAGTGATGTGATGACATCACCGCATTCTATATCCCAGTGTTCCGGCCTAAGGGAAATCACTGCCTTACAGACTCCCAAGGGTGAGGCAGCCCCTTTTGTTTTTCGTCACGAACGAAGCAAAAATTGATTATAAAATGGATAAAGAGAGAAGAAGAGCCCATAGAGATCGGGTTCTCAGTGAGAGGAGAGGATTAAATGAAGAGCAGGTACCATTGTTCGCTATTGGGCGAAAAGGCTTTATACTACCGGACGTGGACACTGACGCCTCAGAAATGGCGTCCAAACGTCAAACTCTGGACAAAATGAGAAAGACCAAAAGACATGAGATCCTTACAGAGAGAAGGAAAATGGAGACCCTCATGGAGTCTCACTCTGCAACCTCCGCTGAGCTTCAGAGGGCCATTCTTATCTCCTTGAAAAAACTCGGAGATCTGGTCCCTGAAATACGGAGGAGAAACAAAGAAGCCATCCTCAATAAGAGGAGAAACATCAACGCAGAGTTAGAGCTGGAAGAGGTTCTCCAAGAGACACCGAGACAAGTCACATCCTCCAGATCTGAAAGTCTGGAGGCACCGA
Organism: Phyllobates terribilis; assembly: GCF_046119375.1. Taxonomy (NCBI): domain Eukaryota; kingdom Metazoa; phylum Chordata; class Amphibia; order Anura; family Dendrobatidae; genus Phyllobates; species Phyllobates terribilis. Next base: position 2,091,543 of record NW_027363085.1, read on the forward strand.
AACTACAAAGAGTGGCAGCCCAGAAGAGGATCAGGAACAGCAGAGACTGGGTTGTCCAATGTAGAAGACGTCTCATCTACGCTAAATCCATTATAAATGGGAATGGTGCATTGCGGAGGTCGAGGTCATCAGCTGAAAACATCTCCATCCCAGAGAACAAACAGCTGAGTGTTTCTCCACCAAACACATCACTGGATACAGATGGACCAGGTAAGATGGATCTGCTCAGTGTAATAAGACTGGGGGTGAGGAGGATTATACTCCTAATATTATGTACTGGCATCAATTATCAAAAGTGCAGAAAAACTGTTCTTGTTGCCCATAGCAACCAATCACAATGCAGCTTTCATTGTTCCATAGAATGTTAAGAGATGGAATCTATGTTGTGATTCATTGCTATGGACAACAGGGACAGTTTTGCTATTGGACAGTTTTGATAAATGAGAGCCCAAATATTAGACATTTCCTGCTCATTTACATAATGCCATTTAAAATTATAATATTTTCTCTGGAGCTACATTTGTTAACCCCTTATTGACCAGGCAACCTTTTTTTTTCTCCCCCTCCTTTGAAAACCCATAACTATTTATTTATTATTTTTTCTGGCAATGTAGCTGTATGTGGACTTGTTTTTTTAGTGGCCGAGCTGTAGTTTTGAACATTATTTATTTTACCATTCAATGTTCTGGAGCACGGGGAAAAAGATTTAATCTGTGGTAAAATTGTGGAAAAAAAGTGATTCCAACATTGTTTTTTTCTAGATGTTCATTGAGTGGTAAAAATGACCTGACAAAATGATTTTCCATGTCAGTTACAGCTATGATACTGCTGAACTTGCATAGGGGTTTCTAAAAAATACTTAAGAATTTTATTTTAAACAAATGCTTTGTGTGGCCATGTTCTGAGACATTGGAACTGTGTGATTGTGATCGCTGGATGGAGATGTGTGAGGGCTTGATGATTTTTTGCGTGGTGAACTGTAGCTTTTATTGATACCTTTCCTGGGTAGACAGGACATTGTGATATCTTTTTATTGCAATTTTTTAGGTGGATACAGCGCCCCCCAAAAATGCAATTCTAATGTTTAATTTTTTTATCATGTTAGTGTTCACTGTTTGCAATATTTAATTTTATATTTTTGTAAATCGGACTTATGCGGATACAAGATGTGCTTATAAATGTGATTATAATTATGTCAATTTGGTGATTCAAATATTTTTTACATTTTCCCTTTTTTAAACTATTTTTTTTATTTACTTCACTTTTTAGTTTCCTTGGGGGACTTAAACCTGTGATTTTCTGATCGCTTGTACTATATACTGTGGTAGAACTGTATATAGATAAATTGACATTCTCGTATGAAATTAAGCCAGGCTGGTCTTAACACTAGGCCAAAAGTGACAGACTGGGGCTTTCAGCAGTAGGCCCAGGTAGTCATTTTAAACAATTGACCCCCTGCAATAGTCTCCTGGGGGGTTAATAGGTGCTGGTGCACTCAAATCGGCAATAGCTTCATTTAAATATCACTGTCAGCATTGAAATGGTTAAACTACAGTAATTGGAGTGTGCTCCAGTCGCTGCAGTTATAGGCAAGTGGCAGCTATGTAATACAGCCATCATCTGCCTGATATGGTGCATGCTCAGCTAATGAGCCCGCTTCATACATTTTATGCACAACATGACAAACATTTCCATTATGTGTTCGCAAAGGGTTTAATAAATCTTGTATTTTCTCAGCAGATGGAGGCCTTATGATACCCCCTGACATAGAAGACATGCCAGCAGAAGACCCCGGTGATGCTAGAATCTGTATTTCACCCCTGAGAGAAGTGGTCAGCACTAATAATACTATTGACTTTGACAGCCTTGACTTCCAGAAAGTTCTTGGAAAGGGAGGCTTCGGAAATGTAAGTGTGAATTTATCCTCCACCATGTTCATCAATGTATCCTGCACCAGATGCACAGGAGGGTTGTACATATTCATTACAGGATTCTCATATGTAATGATATATGAGATAAACTAGTGAACTACTACACACTAATAGATGGGAGTTTGGTCTGATCTGTTGTGATTTTTCTCCAGGTCATCTTGGCATTAGATCTGGTCAATGAAGGACTTCAGGCCATTAAAATCATGGACAGAACTTATTGTAGAGAGGACATATTCTCTACAGAGCTAGAAGTCCTGAGAATGGCTGCCGGATGCCCCTACCTAATGACTATGCGGGCGTTTATGGAATCACCATTGGAGTATGTGATAGCCATGGACTATATGGCCGGAGGAGACCTGTTTGACCACATGGCAGATTCAATGCTGTTTAACACAAGGACAACAAGGTAAATGTCTTATACTGAATATTAATAATCCGTTGCCCTCGCACTGTAGTCCTAGAGCAATGGACAACGACAACAGGAGAAAATAATGACATGAAAAGGACACGTGTGTGATCTCCTCATGTTCTCTGTATGATTGTGCATGTAACCACTGATCCATCCTTTCTACTCCACAGACTCTTTGCGGCAGAGATGGTGTGCGGACTCCAGTTCCTGCATGAACGCGGCATCATACATCGGTAATCATTTCACCTTCATAAATCTGTCACCTGTGACTCTCTGTTGTCTCCTTACATATCTATTGTAGAAAGTTCTTTCCATGAATTGTCCTCACAATCAGTGTCTGCTCCTTCTCCCTGCAGTGACCTGAAGCCAGATAATATCCTCCTCCAAGACACCGGACACATCAAAATCTCCGACTTTGGCTTAGCAGCCATGAATGTATTTGAGGATGGCATAGTGAAGAACAAGGTTGGCACTAAGGGTTACATAGCGCCCGAGGTAAGGAACATCTCTGTGTGATAGATGCCAATAGTAGGATTGAGGGATAATCTGATCCCAATGTATCCTGCTGATATCTAATCACAGACCGGTCCTCATAGTCTCTGTGTGTAAATCCCCTTCCCGGTATATTAAGCTCCTCTCCAATCTCATGTTTCCACAGATAATGGACAGTAAAGGCTACAACCATCTGGCAGACTCCTTTTCCTTCGGCGTCATCTTATATATAATGAGTGTAGGTGACCAGCCATTCTATTGCAAAGGCACAATGGATGAATACCACCAGTCTCTGCATGATGACATCCCTTATTTTCCACCTGGGATCTGCTGTCATACCATGGACATCATAAAAGGGGTGAGTAAGATCAGATGGATAAGTATGATGGGGGGATTACTAAAAGAGATAGAAGATAAGATGGGAATAGTCCATAGACATTGTGTAAAAACTTGTCAGTAATAATACATAATATAATGACTAATGGTCTCTATCATTTTCTAGCTTCTCTGCAAATCTCCATCTGCCCGATCTGCCATTACATCATCCATCAGATCGCATCCGTTTTTCTATTCTATAGACTGGAGCGATGTGGAGTCCGGCAGAGCCGACCCACCATTCCCATATTGCTATGTAAGTACAACACATACAGACATCCATAGTGTTATCACTACCCAGTAACACACTTACCCACTATACACCTTATCGCTATATCCCCCTAGTACTGTATATACTGTATGTGAGGGGCTGATTCTCAGACGTGTATATTTCTCTTCTTCCAGCAGGAGTATTAGGCTGATAAAAATCAGCCCCATTCCAGCAACATCCAGGAATGAAGATTTACATTAATCGGATGAGACAATTACACTGGACTTTCTTATTTACCGGACTGTGACAAACCTACCGAGCTTCCACCACATAACATCCAAGTAGATTTGAGCACCAAACATCCAGGGATTTATTCCGATCGCCATATTTGGGGTCAGGAAGGAATTTTTTTCCCTTGATATGAGGATGATCCAGCAACGAGTCCTCAGGGTTATTTTTCGCCTTCCTCTGGATCAACATAGCAAGTAATTAAAGGCTGAAATTGAAGGACTTCTTTCAGCCATACTTGCTATGTTACCATCTGGACGACTCATCTACAATGTGGTGGTAAGGAGACGACTACAAGATATGGACATAAAGAAGGAAGCGGCTGCTCCTTCTCCTACTTGGCCATGTACAGACACAAGGAAGCGGCTGCTCCTTCTCCTACTTGGCCATGTACAGACAGAAGGAAGCGGCTGCTCCTTCTCCTACTTGGCCATGTACAGACAGAAGGAAGCGGCTGCTCCTTCCTCTACCAGGCCATGGTCAGACAGAAGGAAGCGGCTGCTCCTTCACCTTCCTGACCATGGTCAGACAGAAGGCCATATGGCTAATCGCGATGCTGAAGGAATCCAGGAAAACTCCAACTATACAGATCACAAGTCACACATTCCTGCTCTTCTCCTCTCTCATGTGTGATCCAGACCTGGATGTCCAAAAGCGGCAAAAGTGTAAGCCGAGGCCTGAGGAGCAGAATCATCATCATCTACTCCTTTCTATGGAAAGTCACTGTATCTACACACTTTCTTTTATCATCATTGCAAATTTGTAACAACTTTATTGCACAAATATATATATATGTATATATAAAACATCTAAGTGTCTTTTGTGCGTTTGGTTAAATTCTTCTCATATACAGACCTGCTTTTTGTTATTTTTATTAATATCATGATAAGGACAAGGTATTTTGGAGCCTTAGGCAAATGAAGCCTATGGTGACCCCCACCAAAGGAATAGGCAAGAAACTGAGGTAACAGGACCCCTAATACTGCACCTCCTCCCTCCGATCAGTCCGATAATAATCTCTGACGACCACTTCCACTCAAATTATTACTTTTCTCACCAAAAAAATACCAGCACAAGTAAAAAAAATGTGGCGTACTTTAGGGATGAGGCTTAAAAGGGAGCGCAATGTCAAAGTTCTATATAGAATCGTTCATTGTTTGTGGACCAATTACACATTACAAGGGACAAATAGCGATATTCATCCCTGATATTCTATATTTTACATGTCCTACCCAAGGATAGTGATGGAAACTAATATAGCTGTTAGTATAATGGAGGCCGTGGGTTTCAGTTAAGGTCATGTGACAGATGCAACTTGTAACAAAACTGATGGCGTTTCTAGTGCCGTATTCCTGTGTGGCGCCATCCTGTAACAGAGAACACACCGGAAGTAGCCTGCGTCTTGTTGGAGTTACCGGCAGGGGAGGGAGCTGATTACAGCTCTTTTGCTCCTGTCCTGGGCAGCGCTCAGATTGTCTTAAAGAGGCAAATACAATTCAGTGCAGAGAGGGAGCGACAGGCGGTGAGCGGTGTTAGTGACTCACTGAATGCCTGTGACTGGAGGAAGGGGCCGAAACAATGTCATTTTTATTTTTTTTTAAACTGAGCCCCCTCGGGGAGACAAGGGGTAGCGCCCTAGGCTAGTGCCTACCCTGCCTACCTGTCGAACCAGCCCTTATTATGAATCATGTTTGATAATTTTTTTGTGATCTTTATTAATTCATTCTTCGTTCACTTTTTTCCTAATAAATACTATAATCAATGTAGTCTTGACCTATATTTATATCTGTATATGGGCACTTTGTGGTAGTAACAAATCCACATTGTATCAATTTTTCAAAGACCCCGGTGCTGTCATCTTTTTCATATTTTTTTATTATTTTCGAGGAGCTTTTCCAGCCTAATGGCAATGTGCCCAGGGCATTCTGGTTAATACCAGATGAAGGGGAACGCAGTCTCCATTATTTGATTGGACTAAACATGATAGGATGAGATACACAGCTCAGCAGACTGTATTATTTGATTGAACTGCACATGATAGGATTAGATACACAGCTTAAAGGGAAACCGTCACCAGAAATAACGCTATTAGCCTGCACATATGGGGTTAATCTGCAGGATAACAGCGTTATTATGCTGCCCGGCGCCTGCACTCAGCCAAATACGTGCAGAATCAAAGCTTTCCTGTGTTATAAAAACACATTTAAAATACAGCTTCAACATCTGCACCAAAAACACATCAAATAAGGGAGAAAATTCATAAAAAAGGCAGCGAAAATGCAATAATGAGTATTTACTCTCTGTGTGAACTCGGCCTTAAAGACACCAAAAAAGCCAGATGTCATATAGTGATGCTTATGTAAAAATGAAAGAGTTCTGACTAATGTGGCGTCCCTGCAGGTCCAGTTGCCACAGAGGTACTGCATCTCACCCAGAGGTGTGGTACCCCACTCTTAGGTAAGGATGGAGTACTACCCAGGACCCACACATCTACATCCAACACTACACCACGCCAGACCAGCAGGCGGTGCAATATGCACTTGTTCACTGCGGAGCCCTGTCCCTGGCTGGAAGGGGGGGAACCAAGAGAGGGGGAACCATGTAGTTTGTGTGGATGGAGGAAGAAGTTCAGTAGAGCACAAACTTGGAGTCAGGAGAAAGAGTTGAGTGGAGAGGAGTCTGTGAGAGCTCAGGAGGAGCTCTGCTCAGGAGAGCAAGGAGGAGAGAGAGAGAGAGGAAAGAAGAGAGGAGCAGTGAGGAGGGCTGCAGGAAGACAGAAGGGATCCCAGAGGCACGGCGAGTGCAGAGGCAACCCGTGACCCCGAATTCACGCTGACGTGGAGGGATCAGGCTGCAGAAGGGGACCGGCCCCAAACTAGTTGAGAACAACCACTCTCAGCTAGCCAACCGGAGGCAGCAGCATTTTCAAGGTGTTGCAGCCAAAATCCACAATTACATCGCCGAAAAGGTGGCCGCATAGGGTCCAGGGGACTGAGAGCACGTCGCCCGACAAGACCCGAGGCCACTAGCTTGGGACACTGATTGTGAGGTGCAGGGCAGGAGGGTGAGAGCCAGCGCAGTGAGACGACCGAAAAAGGTACATAGAACGGGGTCCCGTGTAAGTGCTCCTGAGATACCTGAGGGTTTGCTGGACCCCTACCCCGGAGGACACAGGACGATGTTACACACCGGTAACTGTAACCTGGAGTCTTGAACAACTGTGAGTAAAACCTGAAGACCCACTGTGTCCTTGAATAATTGATGCGCCATCAACTGCCCTGCACTACACTGCACCGACAACATCTACCTCATAAAATCACCATCTTCACTGCCCTGGAGCTAAGCTCTGCCTGTGGAGAACTGAACCAACTTTGCTGCGTCACCATCGGCTCCAGTGGATCTGCACCGCAGCGGTAGCCCTATATAGCCGCATACCACAGGTGGCGTCACAAAATATTATTCTCCAAAAACTTTATTCCCGTTTTACTTTTCCTTTAATTGACCGCTCTGGGTCGCGGACCGGGTCACCGCCACCATGACATCCCCAACATCGACCGACCCGGCTACCGAGTACCCCACGGCCCAGGGGGCGCTTCAGATACAACTAAAAATGACAAAAATAAATCCAAGTCCCAATTTGAGATGAGCGGATCGATTTGCAAGACTCCGGTTCATGTTCCAGGGCAGTGGCACCTGGCAGGTAGACGGGAGGCCTGCGGATCTCTTACATTCGGAGTCTCTAGGACAGCCTTTGATTTGTCATGACTGTTATGACATCATCAGTCTGTAAAAAGTTGACTGTAAAAGTTTGAAGTTGTGAAATAGGACCTGCTGTACTATGAATGTTATGTGTTGTATTTAAGTTGATTTTCTCCCCTAGAATTAATGCAATCTTTTCCACTCTGATTCCTGCAGAATTTTAGAGAAAAACCTCCTTATAAATTGGAGTTGTATATACAGTTGACACCAGAAGTTTACATACACTATATAAAAAGATACATATGCATGTTTTTCTCAATATATAACTTGAAATCAGAATAAACCTTTCCCATTTTAGGTCAATTAGGATTACCATAATTTTTAATATTTGCCAAAATGCCAGAATAATGAGAGAGAGAGAATGTTTTAAGGCATTTTTATTACTTACTACAAAGTCAAAAGTTTACATACATTTCATTAGTATTTGGTGCCATTGCCCTTAAACTGAATGACTTGGATCTGACTTCCACAAGCTTCTCACAATAGTTGGTCGGAATTCGGGCCCATTCCTCCTGACAAAACTGGTGTAACTGATCCAGGTTTGTAGGTCGCCTTGCTCACACCTGCGTTTTCAGTTTTGCCCATAAATTTTCAATAGGATTGAGATGAGGGTTCTGTAATGGCCACTTCAAAACATTGACTTTGTTATCCTTAAGCCACTTTGTTAGCATTTTGGCAGTATGTTTCTGTAACATACCTGGCGGCGTCCTTGCATACTGGTCCATCTCCCACTGTGCAAGAGCGCGCACTTGATCTCCAGTCCAGTCTGCTAGCCTGGCTTCCCTCCATGCTGTTTGCTTGCCTCTGTGTCTGCTGTTTAAGGGCGGCGCCCGATCACTTCCTGTTTCTTGTACCTGCTGCAGGCACACCCCTTGTGTGTTCTCAGCCTATTGCTGTCTGTCATCTGCTATTTAACCCAGCTACTCCAATGAATCCCTGCCTGAGCATTGTGTTTCATTCAGTGTGGTCTTTCACTCTGATTGTGCCAGGTCCCCTTCTGTGTTCTCTTGTCTGCCTATCCTGGAGGCTGTATTTCCAGGCCTGTCTGAACACGCTCCTTGCCTGTTCGTCTTGCCTTCTAGGGGCCGCATACCTAGACCCGCTCCTGTATCTTGTCTGTCCTGTCTGAACACGCTCCTGGCCTGTTCCTCCCACCTTCTAGGGGCTGTATTCCTAGACCCGCTCCTGTATCTTGCTACTGTGTCTGTTCTTGTCTGTATACTCTTCTAGCCTGTTTTCCCGTGTTTCTCTACGTCCGTACCTTTCCTTTTTCTGCACAGTCTGAACTCGTACCTAACTCCTGCTCGTTGTCACTGTACTCCCGGTTGTGAGTTTGTGGTCCACTCGCTACTTCACTGCAAGTACCCTGTGGGTATCTGGTTCTGCCTTTCCCTTCCTGTCTGTTCCGTGTAAACAGAGCCCTGTTCTAGCCTGCTCTGCCTTTGCTCACCGCTCCGGCGGTTCTAGCCTGCTCTGCCTTTGCTCACCGCTCTGGCGGTTCTAGCCTGCTCTGCTCTTGCTCACCGCTCCGGCGGTTCTAGCCTGCTCTGCTCTTGCTCGCCGCTCCTGGCGGTTCTAGCCTGCTCTGCTCTTGCTCGCCGCTCCAGGCGGCCTTGTCCTGCTCTGCTCTTGCTCCGAGCGGCCTTGTCTTGCTCTGCTCTTGCTCGCCGCTCCGGGCGGCCTTGTCTTGCTCTGTTCTTGCTCGCCGCTCCAGGCGGCCTCGTCCTGCTCTGCTCTTGCTCACCGCTCCGGGCGGCCTCGTCCTGCTCTGCTCTTGCTCCGGGCGGCCTTGTCCTGCTCTGCTCTTGCTCGCTGCTCCGGGCGGCCTTGTCCTGCTCTGCTCTTGCTCGCCGCTCCAGGCGGCCTCGTCCTGCTCTGCTCTTGCTCGCCGCTCCGGGCGGCCTCGTCCTGCTCTGCTCTCGCTCGCCGCTTTAGGCGGTCTCGTCCTGCCCTGCTCTCGCTCGCCTCTCTGGGCGGCCTCACTCTGCTGTGTTTGTCCGCCACATCTGTGGTTCTGTTCCTGAGTCCCACTGTGTACTGGGTCCTATCCCGCCTGTGTTCCTACCTGCTAGCGCCTCCCTGTCTGCACTCTAGCCGTGCTTGCCTGTACCCCCCTGCCTGCATACCCGCCTGCCTGCATACCAGTCGTGCCTGCCTATACCCACCAGTCTGTGTGCCAGCCTAACCTGTCTGTTCCTGTATTCCCCTGTGTGGGTCAACAGCTGTGTCCGCGGTCTGTCCTGGAGTAGCACCTGGTCCCTCTGCTCGGTTCCTCCTTGGTGCACTGGCATCGTATGCCGTCGTGCGACCCTGGTCGGATCGGGTGAATACCTAGTTACGCCCTTCCAGGCATTCACTCTCCGGCATGGTCCAGTGGAATCGCACACACACGCCGCTCAGCCCGGGCGTGTGCATTACAGTTTCAGGTCATTGTCCATTTGGAAGACCCATTTCTTACCAAGCTTTAACTTCCTAGCTGATGTCTTGAGATGTTGCTTCAGTATTGTCACATGATCTTCTTTTCTCATGATGCCATCTATTTTGTGAAGGGCACCAGACCCTCCTGCAGCAAAACAACCCCACAACATGATGATGCCACCCCCGTATTTCACAGTTGGGATGGTATTCTTAGGCTTCCAAGCTTCTCCCTTTTTCCTCCAAACTTAACGATGGTCATTATGCCCAAAAAGTTCAATTTTAGTTTCTTCAGACCACAGGACAAGTTTCCAAAAATTAAGGTCTTTGTTCCTGTGTACATTTACAAATATTAATCTGGTTTCTTTATGTTTCTTTTGGAGTAATGACTTCTTCCTGGCAGCATGGACTTTCAGCCTATGTTGATACAGTACTCGTTTCACTGTGGATATTGACACAATCTTATCAGCTTCTGCCATCATCTTCACAAGGTCTTTTGCTTTTGTCCTTGGATTTATATTCACATGTTGGACCAAAGCACGTTCATGTCTGGGACACAGAACCCATTACCTTCCTGAGCAGTATGAATGCTGGACATTCCCATCTTGTTTGTACTTATGTATAATTGTTTGTACAGATGAGCGAGGCATCTTCAGGTATCTTGAAATTGTACCCAAGGATGAGCCAGACTTGTGAAAGTCCACATTTCTCTTCCTGATATCTTGGCTGATTTCTTTACACTTTCCCATGATGCTACACAAAAAAGAAGTGTGTTTCAGGTGTGCATTAAAATACATTCACATCCAAATTGTTTTTGCTCTTAATCCTGATTATTTATATCTATAACGCCACTGCTTAAAACCGTGGTCAGACATGATATGATATTACTTCTGTAATAATCGTGACATTTTTTGGAGCATGCCAAATTTTACCCTCCATTTAAAGTCTGCAAGTTATGTGTTGTTCAACATATTCACACTTGGTCGCTGACCAATGCCACATCTATAAGGCCACTGCCTAAAACCGTGGTCATCAGACGTCATCTGATATTACTGCAGTAATCATGACATTTTTTGGAGCGTGCCAAATATTACCCTCCATTTAAAGTCTGCCAGTTGTGTGTTGTTCATCCTATTCACACTTGATCGCTGACCAATACCACATCTATAAGGCCACTGCCTAAAACCGTGGTCATCAGACGTCATCTGATATTACTGCAGTAATCATGACATTTTTTGGAGCGTGCCAAATATTACCCTCCATTTAAAGTCTGCCAGTTGTGTGTTGTTCATCCTATTCACACTTGGTCGCTGACCAATACCACATTTATAAGGCCGCTGCCTAAAACCGTAGTCATCAGACGTTATCCGATATTACTGAGGAGATAATCGTGACATTTTTTGGAGCAAGCTACATATTACCCTCCATTTAAAGTCTGCCAGTTGTGTGTTGTTCATCCTATTCACACTTGATCGCTGACCAATACCACATCTATAAGGCCATTGCCTAAAATCCTGGTCATCAGACGTGATCCGATATTACTGCAGTTATAATCGTGACATTTTTTGGAGCGGGCCAAAAATTACACTCCATTTAAAATGGGCAAAACGCTTGGCAAGGGACAGTGAAGTGGACGTAATGGTGATGGTGCACGCAAAGGCCTATGCCGTGGGCAAGCTGAAATTATGTCTGCTGAGTGAGCACAACAAGCACCCACATCATGGTCACCCTATCTTCCTGTCCCACTTTGTAGGGGGCAGCGGAACCCCACTCTTAAAGCCAGAGCAGTGTGAAAAGGTTGTTGGTTGGATAGCATATAATGCTTCCAGTCACTTTGCCACCACCACCACCGTCTTTCACACTGTCCAGTCTCAATAGCCATGAGTATGGACTACATATTCCTCACCCTGATCCTCCTTACTCCCACTATGCCGAGTGCCCAGAGACAACTGATCCCACACTTGAACGCTCAGAAGAGCTGTTTACTTTCCCATTTATAGATTTGGGCCTCTCTCCTGGCCCATTTCAAGTGGGGCAAGAAGAGATCACATGTAGCTATGCCCAAATATTTGAGCAGCCATGGTTACATAAAGGCGACGGTCGAAAAGTGCAATTACTGTCGCAAGAGGTGGATGATGATGATGAGACACAATTGCCAGCGAGTCAGAAGGAGGCCCAGGGTGCATACGGGGAAGACGAGGTGGGACATTAACACGAGGAAAGTTGCCAGTCCAACTGTTAGGTCTTCCAGAGTCTGGCTCTTTTTTAAAAACTGTCCAGTTAACCCAAAAAAAGGCTATTTGCAAAATCTGCCATGCCAGCATCATCAGGGGCAGCAAAACTACCAGCCTGACCACCACCAGCAAGCTCAGGCACATGACAGCAAAGCACCCGACTAGTAATGCCAGAGTCCAGAAACAGTGTCTAAGGGTGACAATACTGCCTGTACCGCTGTTGTGCGTGCACGCCAATCCTCTGTCCATGGTGCAGGCGAAGATGCCTCCCGCCCTGCACCTGTAGTTTGACACTCACAACCACCACCATCAGCAACCACGTGCACATCCTTGTCCCAGGGCTGCATTCATTTGTCCCTGCCCCAGTCCTTTGAACGCAAGCGCAAATATGCAGCCAACCACGCACAGGCCATAGCACTAAACTGCCACATTTCTAAAATGCTTGCACTTTAAATATTGTCTTTTAGGCTCGTGGAGACGCAATCTTTCTTCAACCTCATGGTGGCGGCCATCCCTCAGTACTTGGTTTCCAGCTGCCACTATTTCTCCCTGTGTGGTGTCCCTGCCTTACACAAGCACGTGTCCCAGATCATTAGCCGTGCCCTCAACAATGCAGTTACAGGGAAGGTCCACCTAACCACGGACACATGGACAAGTGCTTGTGGCCAGGGACGATACATCTCGCTGATGGCACACTGGGTTAATAGGGGAAGCCGGGACCCAGTCGGACGGAACACATCCTCCTGACGCCAAGGATTGTGGGCCCTGGGTCAATCAGGGTTGCCCCTACATTATAAAGCTCCTGCACCTCCTCCTCCTCTTCAGCCTCCATCTCCGAAATTACCACATCAGTAGGAAGCTGGAAGCACTGCAGCACTGCATCGGCCAAGTGGCAACAGGCTGTGCTGATGCTGATATGCTTATGGGACAAACCGCACACCTCTATGGTGTTGTTGACAGCTTTAACAGAGCAGGCAGAACTCTGGCTGTCACCGCTGCACCTACAGCCAGGCATGGTGGTGTGTGACAATGGCCAGAACCTGGTGGTGGCTCTGAAGCTTGGCAACCTCGCACAAGTACCATGCCTGTTCCATGTGCTCAACCTAGTGATTCAGCGGTTTTTCAAAACTTACCCGGATCTGCCGGAGCTGGTTGTCAAAGCAACCCCACAACATGATGATGCCACCCCCGTATTTCACAGTTGGGATGGTATTCTTAGGCTTCCAATCTTCTCCCTTTTTCCTCCAAACTTAACGATGGTCATTATGCCCAAAAAGTTCAATTTTAGTTTCTTCAGACCACAGGACAAGTTTCCAAAAATTAAGGTCTTTGTTCCTGTGTACATTTACAAACATTAATCTGGTTTCTTTATGTTTCTTTTGGAGTAATGACTTCTTCCTGGCAGCATGGACTTTCAGCCTATGTTGATACAGTACTCGTTTCACTGTGGATATTGACACAATCTTATCAGCTTCTGCCATCATCTTCACAAGGTCTTTTGCTTTTGTCCTTGGATTTATATTCACATGTTGGACCAAAGCACGTTCATGTCTGGGACACAGAACCCAGTACCTTCCTGAGCAGTATGAATGCTGGACATTCCCATCTTGTTTGTACTTATGTATAATTGTTTGTACAGATGAGCGAGGCACCTTCAGGTATCTTGAAATTGTACCCAAGGATGAGCCAGACTTGTGAAAGTCCACATTTCTCTTCCTGATATCTTGGCTGATTTCTTTACACTTTCCCATGATGCTACACAAAAAAGAAGTGTGTTTCAGATGTGCATTAAAATACATTCACATCCAAATTTTTTTTTGCTCTTAATCCTGATTATTTATATCTATAACGCCACTGCTTAAAACCGTGGTCAGACGTGATATGATATTACTTCTGTAATAATCGTGACATGTTTTGGAGCATGCCAAATATTACCCTCCATTTAAAGTCTGCAAGTTATGTGTTGTTCAACATATTCACACTTGGTCGCTGACCAATGCCACATCTATAAGGCCACTGCCTAAAACCATGGTCATCAGACATTATCCGATATTACTGCTGTAATAATCATGACATTTTTTGGAGCACGCCAAATTTTACCCTCCATTTAAAGTCTGCCAGCTGTGTGTTATTCATGCTATTCACACTTGGTTTATGACCAATACCACATCTATAAGGCCTAGAACCGTGGTCATCAGACGTTATCTGATATTACTGCGGTAATCATGACATTTTTTGGAGCGTGCCAAATATTACCCTCCATTTAAAGTCTGCCAGTTGTGTGTTGTTCATCCTATTCACACTTGGTCGCTGACCAATACCACATTTATAAGGCCACTGCCTAAAACCGTAGTCATCAGACGTTATCCGATATTACTGAGGAGATAATCGTGACATTTTTTGGAGCAAGCTACATATTACCCTCCATTTAAAGTCTGCCAGTTGTGTGTTGTTCATCCTATTCACACTTGATCGCTGACCAATACCACATCTATAAGGCCATTGCCTAAAACCCTGGTCATCAGACGTGATCCGATATTACTGCAGTTATAATCGTGACATTTTTTGGAGCGGGCCAAAAATTACACTCCATTTAAAATGGGCAAAACGCTTGGCAAGGGACAGTGAAGTGGACGTAATGGTGATGGTGCACGCAAAGGCCTATGCCGTGGGCAAGCTGAAATTATGTCTGCTGAGTGAGCACAACAAGCACCCACATCATGGTCACCCTATCTTCCTGTCCCACTTTGTAGGGGGCAGCGGAACCCCACTCTTAAAGCCAGAGCAGTGTGAAAAGGTTGTTGGTTGGATAGCATATAATGCTTCCAGTCACTTTGCCACCACCACCACCGTCTTTCACACTGTCCAGTCTCAGTAGCCATGAGTATGGACCACATATTCCTCACCCTGATCCTCCTTACTCCCACTATGCCGAGTGCCCAGAGACAGCTGATCCCACACTTGAACGCTCAGAAGAGCTGTTTACTTTCCCATTTATAGATTTGGGCCTCTCTCCTGGCCCGTTTCAAGTGGGGCAAGAAGAGATCACATGTAGCTATGCCCAAATATTTGAGCAGCCATGGTTACATAAAGGCGATGGTCGAAAAGTGCAATTACTGTCGCAAGAGGTGGATGATGATGATGAGACACAATTGCCAGTGAGTCAGAAGGAGGCCCAGGGTGCATACGGGGAAGACGAGGTGGGACATTAACATGAGGAAAGTTGCCAGTCCAACTGTTAGGTCTTCCAGAGTCTGGCTCTTTTTTAAAAACTGTCCAGTTAACCCAAAAAAAGGCTATTTGCAAAATCTGCCATGCCAGCATCATCAGGGGCAGCAAAACTACCAGCCTGACCACCACCAGCAAGCTCAGGCACATGACAGCAAAGCACCCGACTAGTAATGCCAGAGTCCAGAAACAGTGTCTAAGGGTGACAATACTGCCTGTACCGCTGTTGTGCGTGCACGCCAATCCTCTGTCCATGGTGCAGGCGAAGATGCCTCCCGCCCTGCACCTGTAGTTTGACACTCACAACCACCACCATCAGCAACCACGTGCACATCCTTGTCCCAGGGCTGCATTCATTTGTCCCTGCCCCAGTCCTTTGAACGCAAGCGCAAATATGCAGCCAACCACCCACAGGCCATAGCACTAAACTGCAACATTTCTAAAATGCTTGCACTTTAAATATTGTCTTTTAGGCTCGTGGAGACACAATCTTTCTTCAACCTCATGGTGGCGGCCATCCCTCAGTACTCGGTTTCCAGCTGCCACTATTTCTCCCTGTGTGGTGTCCCTGCCTTACACAAGCACGTGTCCCAGATCATTAGCCGTGCCCTCAACAATGCAGTTACAGGGAAGGTCCACCTAACCACGGACACATGGACAAGTGCTTGTGGCCAGGGACGATACATCTCGCTGATGGCACACTGGGTTAATAGGGGAAGCCGGGACCCAGTCGGACGGAACACATCCTCCTGATGCTAAGGATTGTGGGCCCTGGGTCAATCAGGGTTGCCCCTACATTATAAAGCTCCTGCACCTCCTCCTCCTCTTCAGCCTCCATCTCCGAAATTACCACATCAGTAGGAAGCTGGAAGCACTGCAGTACTGCCTCGGCCAAGTGGCAACAGGCTGTGCTGAAGCTGATATGCTTATGGGACAAACCGCACACCTCTATGGTGTTGTTGACAGCTTTAACAGAGCAGGCAGAACTCTGTCTGTCACCGCTGCACCTACAGCCAGGCATGGTGGTGTGTGACAATGGCCAGAACCTGGTGGTGGCTCTGAAGCTTGGCAACCTCGCACAAGTACCATGCCTGGTCCATGTGCTCAACCTAGTGATTCAGCGGTTTTTCAAAACTTACCCGGATCTGCCGGAGCTGGTTGTCAAAGTACGCCGTCAGTCTGCCCATTTCGGAAAGTCAGCTACAGCTTCCACCACCCTCGCTGTGCTTCAGCAGCGCTTGCAGCTTCCAGCTCATCAACTGGTGTGTGATGTCACCATACAGTAGAACTCAACCTTGCATATGTTGGGGAGGATTTGTGAGCAGCAGAGGGCAGTCGTTGAGTACCAGCTTCAATACGCCTGTCGGTATTCAAGTCAGCCTCCACACATAAGAGCTGATGAGTGGGCATAAATGTCTGACATCTGTGCCATCCTCCAAAACTTTGAGGACTCCATCAAGATGGTGAGCGGCGATGACGTCACCATCCTTCTTCTCTGTCTAATGAAACGCTTGTTGCTCACAATTAAAGAGGAGGCATTGCAGGCGGAGCATGATATGGAGCAAGGAACTATACAGGTTGATGCTACACAGCCTAGCCTCATCTCATCTCAATGCAGGTTGGGTGATAATGAGGAGAAGGAGGAACAGGAGGAGGAACAGGAGCTGGTTTCATGCGCTACAGATGTTACTACCCACACAACATTCATACCGCCTGGTCAGCGTGGATGGCGTGAGGAGAGGGAGAATGAAGAGGTGGAAAGGTGGAGGATGAGGAGGAGGAAAGCATGGACAGTCGTCCTCTTTGTCAGGAAAGGGAAGTCTTGGCTGTTGGCAGTCTGGCTGTTAGAATCTATGTTGTTTTACTATCGGCCATCTTGTTATGGTTTGCTGGCTTCTAGTCTTTTCCTCTGGTGCTGGGTGTCTTGGTCACGTGATCTCTTCACTCTTTATTACTTAGCACCTGTCTCCCATTCCATGCTGCACATCAGTGTTGTTACGCTTGTGCTCTGGCTAAGTAGCCTTGTTAAGTTCTTTGTGCTTTGGACAATTGATTGCTTGGGACTTCTTGTTCCACCAGTTTTGTTCCCTTTTATCTTCGTTTCTGCAACTAACTTTTCTGTTAGGAGGTCTCCAGTTTTGCTCCCAGTCCTTAGATCTTTTAGGGACCCCTTTTCCCCTTCCTTCATGTCTTCGTTTGAGTTCAGTGCAGGAGTTTAGGTGCGGCTATTCATAATAGGGCACCAACTCCAGCGTAGGGTTAAGCTGAGTCTCAGTGAAGGGACAGCTTTTCCCTCCTATTCCTTAGTTCTAAGTTGCAGTACATAACAGTATGTCCCGCCCTGTTTAAAAAAAAAAAAGTTTTTTTTTTTTTTCTCCTCTCCTCTTCCTGGGTTATCTTCAGTATGTGTACCATCCAGGAGCTTGCTCAATGCTTGAAAGGATTGACTCTGGAGGTTGCCGATCTTCAGCAGTACATGAGTAAATACCCTGCAGAATGCTATGAAGAACTTAAGGTAGGATTACCTGAGTGTTTCTCGGGTAAACAACAGAATTTTTTTTCATTTAAAAACGCTTGTTTGTTGTATTTTCGGCTCAGACCTAAATCTTCTGGGAGTGAACTACAGTGTGTAGGCATTATTATTAGTGATGAGCGAGCACTAAAATGCTTGGGTACTCGTTGCTCGGGTCGAGCACATTGTAATACTCGGGTGCTCGACCCGAGCAACGAGCCCAATGTAAGTCTATGGGAAACTCGAGCATTTTTCAGGCGGCTCCACCCGGCGGTCTGCAGAGGGCCTAAAAATTTCCCAAATCGATGGGAACAGTGCCCAAATGACATGGGAACAGCATGGGGAAGACCCCTGGAAGCATTTCTGACTCCCAAGTCACTGCTGTCAACAACGTTGTCAGAGTATTACGCCACTTTTACGGACTCACAATAAAACATACAAAAACAAAACCAAAATGGATTTTCCTGGGAAATATATTAAGGAACATCCTTTCCAGGGTAATGACTTGTATATATGGCAAAATAAATAACCAAAACCAAAAATACTCCTCCACACATTGGGCTATGTTCACACGTAGTTTTTGATGCGATTTTGCACTTCTGTATTGCTTTCAGCAAAGACAAATGCATACACTGGGAAATGTCATTTTAACATTTTACAACCTTATCTGGCCATGTGGTGTGTGACACATCATCAGACACATGCATACAGTGCTGAAAAGACATGGGACCAGCATGGGGAAGACCTCTGGAACCATTTCTGACTCCCAGGTCACTGCCTAAAAGTGTGCCCATCATAAGTGATTCTTGGCGCATGCGAAGATGCCTCCCGCCATGCACCTGTCGTTGCAGACATCACCATCCACGTCCTTGTCCCAGTGCAGCATTCAGTTTTCCCTACCCCATTCCTTGGAATGCAAGCGCAAGTATGCAGGCAGCCACCCACCCACAGGCTGCAATACTATACTGCCAAATTTTTGACAGCTGCTTGCACTTGAAATGTGGCCTTTTAGGCTCGTGGAGGCGGAAGCTTTTCATAACCTCATGCCTGCGGCGGCCGGGTGTCCATACTCGGTCCCCAGCCGCCACTGTTTCTCCCGGTGTCGTCTCCGCCTTCCACAAGCATGGGTCCCACAACATTACCAGTGCCCTCCCCAGTGCACTTACTGGGAAGGACCGCCTAACCACAAACACGTGGACAGGTGAATGTGGCCAGGGACGGTATGGAGCCACTCCACAGCTTTTTTTGCTGAGAGTTGTATTTAGCTCGGCGAAAGGTCTGGCATAGAGGGAAACCATATCTATTCTGGGTGTCATTTCTCCGTCACCAGGTTCCGGACATTGACACACACGACCATGCCTGGCTGTATGTTCAGCGGTGAGAGCCACAGATCAGACTGCTGTGTTACAGCTTTCAACAACTCTGCAGCGCTGGGCGGTTTGTCAATTAAGTATTAAGCATGTTATCTTCAGCACAGCCTGTTGCTGCTTGGCCAAGACAGTGCTGCAGTGCTGTCAGCTTGTGACTGATGTGGTCATTTCGGAGATGGAGGAGGAGGTGCATGAGCTGAACAATGTGATTACATTGTTGCTAAATTGGTGACGCTGTTTTTTATACTAAAGAAAGATCCTATTGTTTTGTTTTTTTTTATGTATTTTTTTAAGACAAATGCATTCACCGGGAAATGTCATTTTAACATTTTACAACCTTAGCTGGTAATGTGGTGTGTGACACATCATCAGACACTTCCTGTTTTATTTATGATGGAGGGACTCTGAAAGTCATAAAGCCTATTTTTATAGGGACATCAGACGGCCCTTACTATTCTTAAAAGGCCAGCAGTCGGCCCTAGCTATTGTTAGAGAGCCATCAGCCGGCTATGCTTTGTTGTTCCCATTATTAACAAGTGGGTCTCCTATACTGTTATAGCTTATCCAGTGACTGCAAGGGCTGCCAGAAATTTGGATGCAACCCAATACCCCTTTGAAGAGACATAGAGGAGGGTCTCAGTAAAAAAATGTTCCCATTATAAAGGATCGGGTCTCCTATAAGTGGTAATGCCCATGCTGTGACTGCAAGGGCTGCCAAAATTTGGGAAAAACCCCATTAAGAATTTAAAGACACATAGAGCAGGGCCACAGTAACAAGGTACGACATGTTCCCATTAGAAAGGAGAGGGTCTGCTATACAGTTATAGGGTATGCAATGAGTCCAATGGCTGACAATTTTAGGAAAAAACCCACTAAGAATTTAAAGACACACAGAGCAGGGCCACAGTAACAAGGTACGACTTGTTCCCATTAGAAAGGAGAGAGTCTGCTATACAGTTATAGGGTATGCAGTGAGTCCAGCAGCTGACAATTTTAGGAAAAACCCCACTAAGAATTTAAAGACACATGGAGCAGGGCCACAGTAACAAGTACGACATGTTCCCATTAGAAAAGAGAGAGTCTGCTATACAGTTATAGGGTATGCAGTGAGTCCAACGGCTGACAATTTTAGGAAAAACCCCACTAAGAATTTATAGACACATGGCCCCGGAGCTGGGCTCACTGAGTGACAGGACACCGCTCCTGAGCTCAGCTCCGGGGCCCGCTCGCTGGTTCGGCTCATTATCCCTGGCTCCTCAGCATCAGCGGTCAGAGAATTAAAGCTAGGGACACATAGGACATGTGAGTATAAGGATTTTATTATTTTATTCTTATTTTTACAGGTGGATACTGCGGGAGCAGACACTACTACCCTCATCATTGTCTCCTGCTGGTGCTGATCGCAGCACCGGTAGGAACCATGATGAGGGCAGTGTTCAGCACCCCGCGCATGGGAACAGTGCTAACTGTACAGTGATTCCCAGGCACCGTTCCGTGTGATCTTGATGCTGCTCAGGGGTGGCACATGGTTGCCACATGTGACACACAGGGAAACATGAGACACGGATATCTCTGGTACCGGTTTATACCGAAATATACGGACATGTGAAACCGGCCTAAATCGGCTGCGAAAAATCCTCCGAATAAACAAACTGCTCAATCGTCAGGTGAAATGATCTTTTGGCATGCACACAACATTATCATTCTTGGCACAAGACTTGTGCTGCCGAGAACAATGACAGCCAATGAACAATCGTCTAATACAGATCATTCAGAGTGTATCTGAAGCGCAGTATTCCTGTGTAAATTGTCTATTAACCCCTTAGTGACTGAGACAATTTGGACATTAATGACCAGGCCAAATTTTTGAATTCTGACCAGTGTCACTTCATGTGGTAATAACTCTGGAACGCTTCAATGGATCCCGCTGATTCTGAGACTGTTTTTAGTGACATATTGTATTTCATGATAGTGGTAAAAAATTTTGATACGACAATTTGGTGAAAATGTTGAAAATTTTGCAATTTTCAAACTTTTAATTCCTATGCCTTTAAACCAGAGAGTTATGTCACACAAAATAGTTAATAAATAACATTTCCCATATGTTTACTTTACAACAGCACAATTTTTAAAACATATTTTTTTTTTGTTAGGAAGTTAGAAGGTTTAAATGTTGACCAGTGATTTCTAATTTTTCCAACAAAATTTACAAAACTATTTTTATAGGGACCATATCACATTTGAAGTGACTTTGGGAGGCCGATATGACAGAAAATACCCAAAAGTGACACCATTCTAAAACCTGCACCCCTCCAAGTCCTCAAAACCGCATTCAAGAAGTTTATTAACCCTTCAGGTGCTTCACAGGAACTAAAGCAATGTGGAAGCAAAAATGAAAATTTTTTCATAAAAATTTTACTATAGCCCCAAATTTTTTATTTTCACAAGGGTAACAGGATAAAATGGACCACAAAATTTGTTGTGCAATTTCTACTGAGCATGTTGATTCCCCATATGTGGGGGAAAACTATTGTTTGGGCACACAACAAGGCTTGGAAGGGAAGGAGCACCGTTTTGACTTTTTGAACGCAAAAAAGACTGAATCAAGAGTGGATGCCATGTCACATTTGGAGAGCCCCTGACATGAAAAACAGCAGAAACCCCCACAAGTGACAGCATTTTGGAAACTAGCCCCCTCAAGGAATAACACATTTAGATGTGAGAACAATTTTTTTTTTTTTTTACAAAAACACTGTTTTAGCACCAAATTTGGACCCAACAATTTGTTCTGCAATTTCTCCCGCATGTGGCAGCATTCTATATGTGGATATACACTACTGTTTGAGCACCCGGCAGGGATCAGATGGGAAGGAGCGCTACTTGGCTTTTAGAACGCAGATTTCTTTTGAATAGATTATGGGCTCCATTAGTTTAGCCCCTGAGGTGCCAAAACAGCAGAACCCCCACCCCCAGGTCACCCCATATTGGAAACTCCACTACCTAAGGAATTCATCTAGGGGTGTAGTGAGATTTTGAACCCATGGATGCCTCACAGAATTTTATAACATTGAGACATGGAAATTTGTTCTCAGTAGCGATCTGGGAGTCAGAGATGCTTCCAGGGGTCTTCTCCATGCTGTTCTCCTTCCATTCAGCACTTTTACCATCCATTTCATCATTTTCAGTGCCCCCCAGACCTCCTTGTAGGGTCTTCTGGAAAAATGCTTTGATTTCTCATTGACGCTCATTATACTCGTTACTTGAAATGAGCATCCAAGCATTAGAAATTGTTTAGGTCGAGTAACGAGCATCTGAGCATTTTAGTGCTCACTCATCTCTAATTTTTACCTGTGGATTTTCAGCATTTTATGCAATGCAATGCAATTCTGACTTTAAACTCTGAATGTCCACAAGAAAATTGACATGTTGAGGATTTCAAACACACACGGCTGGTCAGTTTACGCTATGTAAAAAAAAATTAAACAGTGGACCCCAGGATGGGGGACATTATACAAGGAAGGGGCCTAGGATGGGGGTTATTATACCAGCAAGGAGCCCAGGATGGGGGACATTACACCAGGAAGGGGTTAAGGATCGGGATTATTATACCAAGATGGAGGTCATTATACCAGGAAGGGGCACAGTATACCAGGAAGGGGTCCAGGATGGGAGAAATTATACTAGGAAGGGGCTGGGAATTCTGGGACATGGTTATACAATGGAGGACATTATAACAGGAAAGGGTCCATGATGGTGTCAGGATGGTGTACAATATTACAGTAAGGGGCCCAGTACAGGAGACATTACACCAGGAAGCCCCCATGATGGGGGACATTATACCAGGATGGGTGACATTGTTACACGAAGGTACCAGAATGTGGAACATTATTACAATAAGGGGTCAAGGACAGGGGACATTAAACCAGGAAGAGGCTCAGGATGGGGGACATTATTACTGGAAAGGGCTCAGGATGGAGGACATTTTACCAGAAAGAGTACAGGACAGGGGACATTATACAACCCCTGGCAAAAATTATGCTTGGTCTGAAAAAAATTACCCTTACTGAGTACCACATTTTTAATCTTGATTTCTTTTAGTGTTTCTTAAAGCCCTAAAGTTGCCATTTGAAATGACTTTAGTTTTGTGCCATGTCTGTGATCTGCTTTTTTTCAACAACATTAAACAACTGAATGAACATCCTCCGAGCCCGGTGATTCCATAATTTTTTCCAGGGGTTGTAATAGGAAGAGGCAAAGGATGGAGGAAATTATACCAGGAAGAGGTGTAGGTGGAGGTGACGCGCCCCCTGGGCCGTGGGGTACCAGGTGCTGGGCCTATGGATGCCGGTATGGGGGATATCACGGTGGCTGGCCCGGTCCGTGACCCAGGGTGGTCAGTAAAAGGAGGAATATGTATAGGGGATTTGGAAAGTTCTGGAGCCGTCCTCTGGAGCT
This sequence comes from Phyllobates terribilis, assembly GCF_046119375.1. Lineage (NCBI taxonomy): Eukaryota > Metazoa > Chordata > Amphibia > Anura > Dendrobatidae > Phyllobates > Phyllobates terribilis. The sequence continues at coordinate 2,115,222 of NW_027363085.1, forward strand.
GGTGTTACGGCAGCAGGGATGGTGTGGCTCTCCACAGGTAGAGCTAGCTCCAGGGCAGCGTGAGGTGTAATGGATGGTGGTGCAGGGAGAGACGGCAGGATGGTCCCGGAGGAAAGAAGGACACTCACACGGGGGTAAGCTTCTGTACCTTTACTGGTGATGTTGCAGGCACGGTCCAGGGTACTCCGGACAAGGGCGCACTTTTGGACTCTCCCTAGTGAGCGGGTATAGGGCCTCCTGATCCGTGGCTTTACTCGCTAAGCTTCTGACCTGCCTGGAGCTAGGCCTAGCTTGGTTGCTGTCTCTCTTTTGCACCTGCTGACCTGGTGGTAGGGCCTACTCTTGCAGATCACTCTCCCTGGATGCTGGGGCCTCCGTGACTACTAGCCCTGGTACTGCAATCAGTATTTGGTGAACCTGGGACCTGTAGTCCTCCAGGGGTTCCGGTGGTTCCTACTGGGTATTGAGGGTCCCTGTAGGCGCGGACCCGGTGTCCGGTATATATCTCGGGGTGAGCCTGGTAAGCTCCTCTGCCCCCTTGGCTACTTCTTTCTTCTCCTCTATCCTTCGGCCACACTCAGGGCCCTCACTAGGCCTTCACACGTGCTGTAGGCCTTGGCTCGCTAAGCACAGCAGCCAGCTTGCTGCCTCTTCGCTGCTCTCTGAGCGTCAGCACGCTCTCTGCTCAACTCTGAGCTCTGTCCCTCTCTGTGTCTGAGAGACTCACTAACTAGACTGAGCTGCCTGGCTCCACCCTCCCTTTATATATCCCTGAAGGACTCCCTCTGGTGGTCTGAGGTGGTAGGGTGGAGGTGTGTGAATGTGTGAGGGCCTCTTGTGGAGAAGTCCATCCATGCACCCTTCTGGGTTCTGTGGCACCAGTGCACAGCAGGGCGCCACAGAGGGACATTATTACAGGATGGTGGTCAAGATGGGGGACAATATTAAAGAAAGCGGCCAGGATGGGGAATATTGCAAAATCATTGCAAAATGAGCAGAAATGCAGACATGTATTGCACACTTAGGTATAGTTGTGAGAAGAACCAAATTTGTTTATATTATGTGATGTATTGGAATTTATGAATGTGTCTATCATAATGCAATGGCAATCTGAACTGTGGGTACAGTATAGAAAGTATAGAGTAGTAAAGGCACAGACAAGTGATGCGAACAAAGGATGATTATTTCCTCCATCAACAGATGACTTATGAAATAATAATAATAATAATAATGAAACAATTTATATAACATAACCATTATATCCCTAAATGTATTACACTGTAGTAAAACAAATAACCTTTCCTAAGGCTAGGGTCAAACAAGCATATATGTCTCATCCAAGGGAATTGGGTCGATTAGACAAATCACACTCTGATAAAACTCTAATTAGAGTTTTATCAGAGCATGATCATAGTGTGTTCCGATTCTGTTGGATGAGAAGATGGAGAACAAAATTTCTCCATCTTCTCCATTATGTCAGTCCATGAAAATCGGACTGCACTCAAATGTAATCTGAGTGCAATCCAATATTTTCCTTCGACTCATAGACTTGCATTGCCAAGTGCGCTCCGAATTTTGGATCAAACTAGTACATGCTGCAATTGTTTTCCTCGGACCAGCTCTGTCTGAGAAAAAAATCTGACATTTGCACTGCCCTATACAATAATAATGATCTAAGTGCGATCCTATGTTTTGTTGGATCACACTAGGACTGATAATACGGTTGTCTGCTCAAGCCCTTAGAATAGGTCATCAATGTAAGAGTGATTGGGGTCTGACACACAGAAGCCCCACACAGGGCCAATTGTAGCTTTTCTGCAATCTAAAGGTCCGTTTACATGAACTGGCCAGTGGCACTATATGACCGCTGATCAATAAACTAAGTATCAATGGTTGTTTCAGTGGCAGTTTACGCAGGCAGACCAAAGCAAACGATGAAAACTGAGTGATCGATCATAGTTCTCGGCAGTGTGAGACCTGTTTATCCAGGACGATGCCAAGCTGAGAATGATGATCTTTTGTTTTGCACAAAATATAATTTCCCCCGATGAATGAGTGTTTTACTGATTTATGGAATGATTGGCAGCCTGATTACACGTCAAGATAACAGTGAAACCAGCGTTTTGAACAATGCTTGCTCCTTACTAAGTGGTTTGTCCCTCACTTAGGGGCATCTCCATTTATACTGTGATTGATTCTTATAATTGTTATTATTGTTTTTGCCGTTTTCATTTAAGGTATTTATTTCTATCATAATTCTGGATGATTACATCGATATGAAATGTTTTGCTGTAGTTTAATCATGGTTCTTTGAATTTCCCCATCATGTCTGGTGTAAGTAGTGACATTTGTTGTCCTATATTGCAGCCCTGTCTGCCTGTGAGATGGAAGCTGAGAGGAAGCTGCAGACGTGTCAGTTCTAAGCGCACACAGCTCTGCAGTGAGATCAGGAGAGCAGAGAGCGGCCATCACACATCACACTGGGAACTCCCCTTCATGTGAGATAAGGAGGCAGAGTTATCTTCCAGGCAGCGTCGTCCCCAGAGCCAGGAAGAGGTCATTTACATAAAGTGATAAAAGATGATTTATCAGCAACAAGGCATCAGATATGAGGCATACAGGCATCACTCTCCTCTGCAGTCCATAACCTATATGCCCATATTAATAGTTTACAGCAGGCCAGAATTGCTAATCTGGCGCACCAGGCATTTTCCCAGTGGTCCACAGATGTGTGCATTGTAGTAGGCCACGGGGCCCGCTGATCCGGCCACCGGCCTGCTGATCCGGCCACCGACCCGCTTTTCTGGCCGCTGGCCCCTTAAATCTGGAGGCACAGCCGGGATTGGGGCGCTCTGCGCCTGCACGCAGGGTTCAGTATTTGAACCGCTGCATGCGTCACATATAAGAACACATCAGCGTTCTCTGTGGGAGGAGAGCGCGATCCTCTCTCCCGCCTTTACAACACCGGCTGCAGCTGTTGGTGCAGCGCAGCCCAGTGCCGTACCGAATCAGGAAGCGGATCTCTGCAGCTCTGCTCCTACCTGGGTGAGTACAGTGGCATGATGATGTATGCTGTTGTTTAGCCAGTAAAAAACATGTTTCTGGTACCCAGGGGTGGGGGGTGGGTATGACCTCTGGGGCTGGGGGCTTACATATGGGGCTAGGGGCTGACCTCTGGGGCTGGGGGATTACTTATGGGTCTGGGGGCTGACCTCTGGGGCTGGGGGATTACTTATGGGGCTGGAGGCTTACTTATGGGGCTGGGGGCTGACTACTAACTTCCGGGGCTGACTGATGTGTTTATGGATCTGTGATACATATTCAGCAGTTGCTGTGTGTCCTATGTGATGTATATGTGTCTCCTGTGATGTGTGTTTCATAATATAGTATAATGTGGTCTTAATTATAATGTAAAGTTGTGTATATACAGTACAGACCAAAAGTTTGGACACACCTTCTCATTTAAAGATCTTTCTGTATTTTCATGACTATGAAAATTGTACATTCACACTGAAGACATCAAAACTATGAATTAACACATGTGGAATTATATACTTAACAAAAAAGTGTGAAACAACTGAAAATATGTCTTATATTCTAGGTCCTTCAAAGTAGCCACCTTTTGCTTTGATGACTGCTTTGCACACTCTTGTCATTCTCTTGATGAGCTTCAAGAGGTAGTCACCGGAAATGGTTTTCACTTCACAGGTGTGCCCTGTCAGGTTTAATAAGTGGGATTTCTTGCCTTATAAATGGGATTGGGACCATCAGTTGTGTTGTGCAGAAGTCTGGTGGATATGTGTCACCCTGGCCTGGATGCCACAAGTGTAATTAAAGCTGTGTCTGAGAGCAAGGGGGAGGTTCTTTAGTCAGGGGAACATTAGCATGCAGTACCTCCTGTCTCAGGCCAGTAGGGGGAGCAGGCTGCCCCTATAAAAGCTGTTACTGGGGGCAGGGTTAGAGAGAACTGGATGGCCTGTCTCAGCACTGAGACTTGTCCCAGAGCACAGCAGGGACAGAAAGTTGTATTGCACCTAAGAGGAAGTGTGGCAGGAGGAGAGCCACAAGCCAGAGACAAGAGGCGAAGAGAGCCTGTCTTGGCAGATAAAAGACTTACTTTACCAGACTTTGGTGTCTGAGGCTGGGAGGATTCTACATCCTCCAGCAGATAACCAGTCCGCAAGGGACTGTATATTCCTTGGCCTAAGAAGCCTGGAGGCCCTGCCACAACCGAAGGGACCAGTAAAGCCGTACAAGGCTGGGAGCAGAAAGGAACCCACGTCGCAGGCCAAACAGGTGAGAATACACGGAAAGCTCGGAAACGTGGGCTGTTACCCTATAACGAGGAGATAGCCAGAAGGAGCGCAGAAAGCACGGTAGGCCTACACCCTCACCCTGACCAGGGCCAATTTCCCCGTTGCTCTCAGACATCCAGGTCCCCTCCTAGCTGGGACTGTTTATGAGTCAGTTTACCTGTTTCAGTAAAGACCCTGGACTGCAACCAATTGTCTGTGTGCTTCTTCGCGCCTCCAGCACTACCAGTACTGGGACTCTCACCACCATCACTCCCACCATCCACTACACTGCCGTGGGCCGCACTCTTCCCGTGGGGAGTCACACCATCCCAGCTGCACACATCATCAGCCCCAGCGGTCTGCCTTGCAGCGGCGGTTCCTAATGACCGCAAATCCACGGGTGGCGTAGTCGGACATAATCAACAACACATAACGGACTACCGCTGGCCTGACCACCCTGAGCCACGGAACCGGGTTGCCACTACTACTCCCATCGTTCCCCCTATTGCCCGGATCCGAGTGCCCCACGGCCCAGGGGGCAAGTCAGATACACAGCTGATAGTCCTACTGAATAGACTGTTAGAATTTGTATTATGGCAAGAAAAAAGCAGCTAAGTAAAGAAAAACGAGTGGCCATCATTACTTTAAGAAATGAAGGTCAGTCAGTCCGAAAAATTGGGAAAACTTTGAAAGTGTCCCCAAGTGCAGTTGCAAAAAACATCAAGCGCCACAAAGAAACTGGTTCATATGAGGACCACCCCAGGAAAGGAAGACCAAGAGTCACCTCTGCTTCTGAGGATAAGTTTATCCGAGTCACCAGCCTCAGAAATCGCAGGTTAACAGCAGCTAAGATTAGAGACCAGTTCAATGCCACACAGAGTTCTAGCAGCAGACACATCTCTTCAACAACTGTTAAGAGGAGACTTTGTGCAGCAGGCCTTCATGGTAAAATAGCTGCTAGGAAACCACTGCTAAGGACAGGCAACAAGCAGAAGAGACTTGTTTGGGCTAAAGAACACAAGGAATGGACATTAGACCAGTGGAAATATGTGCTTTGGTCTGATGAGTCCAAATTTGAGATCTTTGGTTCCAACCACCGTGTCTTTGTGCGACGCAGAAAAGGTGAACGGATGGACTCTACATGCCTGGTTCCCATCGTGAAGCATGGAGGAGGAGGTGTGATGGTGTGGGGGTGCTTTGCTGGTGACACTGTTGGGGATTTATTCAAAATTGAAGGCATACTGAACCAGCATGGCTACCACAGCATCTTGCAGCGGCATGCTATTCCATCCGGTTTGCGTTTAGTTGGACCATCATTTATTTTTCAACAGGGCAATGACCCCAACACACCTCCAGGCTGTGTAAGGGCTATTTGACCAAGAAAGAGAGTGATGGGGGGCTACGCCAGATGACCTGGCCTCCACAGTCACCAGACCTGAACCCAATCGAGATGGTTTGGGGTGAGCTGGACCGCAGAGTGAAGGCAAAAGGGCCAACAAGTGCTAAGCATCTCTGGGAACTCCTTCAAGATTGTTGGAAGACCATTTCCGGTGACTTCCTCTTGAAGCTCATCAAGAGAATGCCAAGAGTGTGCAAAGCAGACATCAAAGCAAAAGATGGCTACTTTGAAGAAGTATAAGAAGTATAATTCCACATGTGTTAGTTCATAGTTTTGATGCCTTCAGTGCGAATGTACAATTTTCATAGTCATGAAAATACAGAAAAATCTTTAAATGAGGTGTGTCCAAACTTTTGGTCTGTACTGTATAGTGTAGAGATGTTTATATAGTATGGTGCTGTGTACGTAGTGTAGTATATAGTTTGGAATCCACACTATATACACTGGCACATCCCTACACTATATAATATATATAGTATATAAACAGCTCGACTCTATATTCTTTTGCACAGTATATAGTGTGGAGCTGGGTATATAATTGATTGTAGAATATATTGTGGAGCTGTGTATGATTTGTATACTTCCCCTGCCCTGTATACATGGTGTCATTCTCAGCATCTGCTCTTATTATGTTTGCGTGTGTGTGTACATACATACATGCATAATATAATAATATATATATCTCAACAATCTGATTAATTGTCAAAAAAATGGAGGACTCTTCTTTATTAGCCCATGTGGTTATGTTTCGGATTCATGTTCTGTTATGGAACTGAATTGTCGTCATAGAGGCTGGCATCTGCAGGGTACAAATGTATATATACAATGCACAGTACCACTCATCCTGTCCTGTATATATACAATGCACAGTACCACTCCTCCTGTCCTGTATATATACACTGCACAGTACCACTCCTCCTGTCCTGTATATATACACTGCACAGTACCACTCCTCCTGTCCTGTATATATACACTGCACAGCACCACTCCTCCTGTCCTGTATATATACACTGCACAGTACTACTTCTCCTGTCCTGTATATATACACTGCACAGCACCACTCCTCCTGTCCTGTATATATACACTGCACAGCACCACTCCTCCTGTCCTGTATATATACACTGCACAGTACCACTCCTCCTGTCCTGTATATATACACTGCACAGCACCACTCCTCCTGTCCTGTACATATACACTGCACAGTACCACTCCTCCTGTCCTGTATATATACACTGCACAGTACCACTCCTCCTGTCCTGTATATATACACTGCACAGTACCACTCCTCCTGTCCTGTATATATACACTGCACAGCACCACTCCTCCTGTCCTGTATATATACACTGCACAGCACCACTCCTCCTGTCCTGTATATATACACTGCACAGCACCACTCCTCCTGTCCTGTATATATACACTGCACAGTACCACTCCTCCTGTCCTGTATATATACACTGCACAGCACCACTCCTCCTGTCCTGTACATATACACTGCACAGTACCACTCCTCCTGTCCTGTATATATACACTGCACAGTACCACTCCTCCTGTCCTGTATATATACACTGCACAGCACCACTCCTCCTGTCCTGTATATATACACTGCACAGTACCACTCCTCCTGTCATGTATATATACACTGCACAGTACCACTTCTCCTGTCCTGTATATATACAATGCACAGTACCACTTCTCATGTCCTGTATATATACAATGCACAGTACCACTCCTCCTGTCCTGTATATATACACTGCACAGCACCACTCCTCCTGTCCTGTATATATACACTGCACAGCACCACTTCTCATGTCCTGTATATATACAATGCACAGTACCACTCCTCCTGTCCTGTATATATACACTGCACAGCACCACTCCTCCTGTCCTGTATATATACACTGCACAGCACCACTCCTCCTGTCCTGTGTATATACACTGCACAGTACCACTCCTCCTGTCCTGTACATATACACTGCACAGTACCGCTCCTCCTGTCCTGTATATATACACTGCACAGTACCATTCCTCCTGTCCTGTATATATACACTGCACAGCACCATTTCTCCTGTCCTGTATATATACACTGCACAGTACCACTTCTCCTGTCCTGTATATATACACTGCACAGTACCACTCCTCCTGTCCTGTACATATACACTGCACAGTACCACTCCTCCTGTCCTGTATATATACAGTGCACAGTACCACTCCTCCTGTCCTGTATATATACACTGCACAGCACCACTCCTCCTGTCCTGTATATACACTGCACAGTACCACTCCTCCTGTCCTGTATATATACACTGCACAGCACCACTCCTCCTGTCCTGTATATATACACTGCACAGCACCACTCCTCCTGTCCTGTATATATACACTGCACAGCACCACTCCTCCTGTCCTGTATATATACACTGCACAGTACCACTCCTCCTGTCCTGTATATATACACTGCACAGCACCACTCCTCCTGTCCTGTATATATACACTGCACAGTACTACTTCTCCTGTCCTGTATATATACACTGCACAGTACCACTCCTCCTGTCCTGTACATATACACTGCACAGTACCACTCCTCCTGTCCTGTATATATACACTGCACAGTACCACTCCTCCTGTCCTGTATATATACACTGCACAGTACCACTCCTCCTGTCCTGTATATATACACTGCACAGCACCACTCCTCCTGTCCTGTATATATACACTGCACAGCACCACTCCTCCTGTCCTGTATATATACACTGCACAGCACCACTCCTCCTGTCCTGTATATATACACTGCACAGTACCACTCCTCCTGTCCTGTATATATACACTGCACAGCACCACTCCTCCTGTCCTGTACATATACACTGCACAGTACCACTCCTCCTGTCCTGTATATATACACTGCACAGTACCACTCCTCCTGTCCTGTATATATACACTGCACAGCACCACTCCTCCTGTCCTGTATATATACACTGCACAGTACCACTCCTCCTGTCATGTATATATACACTGCACAGTACCACTTCTCCTGTCCTGTATATATACAATGCACAGTACCACTTCTCATGTCCTGTATATATACAATGCACAGTACCACTCCTCCTGTCCTGTATATATACACTGCAGGTCTTTTTTTTATTGATAGAATAAGTACAGTACATGACAGAACAATAATACATTACAGGACACCGAACATAAGAACAAAACAAGACGACAAATCACAGAAAATAGAAACAAAATAAATCCCCCCAGGAATATATACATATACAAGAAATAAATATTATAAAACCTATAAAACCCCCGGCCCAGCTTCATTCATACTACTATATACAATCCCACACAACACTCACACCGTCCTATATACACATAAAACACCGTCCTATATACAAGATTATATACAATAAAACACTAAACCTAATATAACGTATATACAACTGGGAACTAACACTAACCTACTGGTCCCACTGCCTGACCTTAGTCACCCCCTTACCGCACCTCATTCACACCACAGAAAAACAAAAATAACAAGATATACAATAGTGACATGAACAATTTTTTTTTTTTTTTTTTTTATATTTTTTTTGTAATTTTTAATATATATACATAAAACACAGACCTACACTAACTATCCCGCCACCCCTGATCTAGCTCTGGCCACAAAGTTCAGGATTACTCCGAGCTAGGATCAGGCCCCAAAGTTTTTCCCCAGGCGGGGCCTGGACCAGGCCAGATCAGTCCTCTTATCACCGCCGATGAAAACCCCCCCAAATCCCCCACCCAACCTAACTAAAACCCCCTATTATACATTATATACAATATATACAGAACACAACCTACACACTCACCATCCAAGGCTCAAGTTCGATGCCGGCAAACCTTCTATTCAGGAGACAGAAATACAAAACAAAAATCTAGGGTGAAAAGACATCAGCCCACCACCAGGATATAGGAGTACTACCGGACTAAGACACCCTGAAGGAAAAGCCCCTCCAGAGACGGGCCGCCCTCCGGGCACCCAGTCTTTCATACTCCAGAGAACGTACCTTCACCAGGTCACCTAGGATGTTCCTACAGACTTCATCTACATGGAGGATTTTACTCTGCGTCGAGACTAAAACTCGTGCGTTCCACGTGAAATACCTGACCACTGCGCTGACTATGAATAAAGTGTCTCGGTCCCTTCTCCCAAGGTCTCCGAACGCTCCATAGGCCCACCCGGCGTAGGACAGAGTAGCCAGCCGCGGCCAACCAATGGAAGCCCCCACCCTGTTGTACACCTCTGTATTAAAGGGACAATGAAGCAGGAAGTGCTCCATGCTTTCCAGCACGTTAGCACAAGCCTCACGGGGGCAATTCCTGTCCTCGGAGCTCCTGTACTTCAAATTGTCCCTCACATACAGCTTACCATGGAAGCAGCGCCAAGTCAAGTCCCAGTACTTCTCGGGGATCCTGGTAGAATTTAACAAACTCAACCCAACCTCCAGATACCGACTTGGGCAGTCTTTGAGGGCCAATGGACTCTGAAAATGAGAAAGCAAGACCCTCATATCGAGGAGTTTCCTCGGGAGGGACCTCACCTCCCACATTCCCAGACCCCACCGGCGGATTATTTTCAGAACCGGGGTAACATAAGCCGGGAGATGCCCGTGTGGTGTGCGAAGATCCTTCAATCTTCCCCCTGTCTCCCATTCCTGGAAGAAAGGCTGAAACCATCCCTTGCAGGAGAATACCTACGGAGGAGCCCTCTCTTTCCAGAGGTTTGACACGTTCACTTTCAAGAAGGTGTTCACTAGGAACACCACGGGGTTCACCATATTCAAACCCCCTAGTCTCCTCGTGTGGTAAGTGACCTCCCGCTTGACTAGGTTCAGTCTGTTACCCCATAACATCTGGAAGAACAGACTGTAGACCCGTGTCCAGAGAGGCTCTGGCAAGACACAGACGCTGCCCAGGTAGATTAGCAAGGGGAGCAGGAAAGCTTTGCACAGGCCAACCCTTTCCCTCAGGGTCAAAGAACATCCCCTCCATTGGTCCACTCTTTGGGCGACACCTTTGATTCTGCCTTCCCAGTTTTTCGTGGAGTAATCACCCTGGCCGAATTCGATGCCCAGGACTTTGGCATGTTCTTGGGGTTCGGGGAGGGTGTCCGGAAGATCAAACCCGGGATCTCCGCCTCCCAGCCAGAGACTCTCACACTTATCCTGGTTGACCTTGGACCCGGATGCTCCGAGTAGCGCTCCACTCGCTGCCTCCCCTTGAGAAGAAACAAATACGGTGACATCGTCCGCGTAGGCCACCACCCTCAGGATAGCCTCCGGTGCCGCCCCGCCCATCCGCACCCCCGCCAACGGTCCACAATCGATCCTTCTGAGGAAGGGATCGATTGCAAACGTGTAAAGCAAAGGGCTAAGAGGACAGCCCTGACGGACACCGGATCCTACCCCGAAAGGTCGTCCAATCCACCCATTCACCAGAGGGAAAGTCTCAGCCCCTGCATATAAGGTCTTAAGCCTGTCCACAAACCCTCCAGGCAGACCATACCTCAAAGAGTGGACCAGAGGTACTCGTGGTTAACCCGATCAAAGGCTTTTGCCTGATCCAAGGTCAGCAAGAACCCCTTCCAGAGGCCCGCCCTGCCTTGCTCCACGGCCTCTCGGACACCTAGAACAGCACTAAAAGTGCTACGGCCAGGAACGCAACAGTGCTGAACCTCCGAAAGGAGCCGGGGTGCAAACTTCACCAGCCTGTTGAAAAGTATCTTAGCCAAAATCTTCCTGTCCACATTGAGAAGTGCTATGGGACGCCAGTTCTCAATGCGTGACGGATCCTTACCCTTTGACAAAATGATCAAAGCTGACCTCCTTAACGATCTCGGCAGAGTGCCCGAGGAGAGACACTCGTTAAGCACCTGAGTCAAGAGGGGGACCAAAGAGTCCCTAAAGGTCCTAAAGAACTCGGATGTTAAGCCATCCGGACCTGGCGACTTTTTGGGCCTAAGCCCATCGATCGCCAGTCTCACTTCCTCTTCTTTGATCGCTTCTGCCAAATCGCCCAGCGAGAGGTCAGCCCCTGGCTCAGGAACAGATTCAGTCAGGAAAGCCGACATCCCGTCACGATCAAGCTCCCTCTTTCCCAAGAGGTACGAGTAGTAGGAACTGACGACCTCCAAGATCACTGACCTGGACCTTCTCAGGGACCCCGTACTGTCCACCAGCCCCGTCACTATCTTACTATTCACTGACATCTTACAGTTTCTGTAAGGGTCGGGCGAGCAGTACTTCCCGTAGTCCCTCTCGAAAACCATAGATGCGTGCCTATCGTACTGACACCTCTTCAGCAAGGACTTCACTCTGGAGATCTCCTCGCGGCTACCTCCAGTCAAGACAAGATGCTCGAGTTTCCTCCTCAGGCTCTGATACAGGCGATCCCTGTTCAGGCTTCTGAAGTTCGAGAGCTGCCGGAAGAATCTCGCCACCCGATTTTTGAACATCTCCCACCACTCTGACTTAGTGTTACTTAGGCCCAGCAATGGTACCTGGCTCTGAAATAATTCCTCAAAAGAACGTCTTACAGCTTCTTCCTCAAGGAGTGACGAATTCAGCTTCCAATAACCTCTTCCCATCCGAGGAGTCTCTGTAACGTTCAGAGAAAACATAATCAAACAGTGATCGGAGAACTCCACCTCCACAACCGACAACGGTGAAGAGACGGCCTCCTCCTTCAAATAAAACCTGTCTAGCCTAGACCTGCACTGACTACCTCTAGAAAAGGTGAATCCCGTGTTGCCCGGGTTGTGCCGGATGTGGACATCCACCAGGCGAGCCTCACTCACTATCCTGTTTAACGCGACCCAGTCATAAGACAGCCGGTCTCCGGAACCTCCTCTATCACAGGATCTCGTGACATTGTTGAAATCCCCTCCGAAGACCACCTGCCGACTCGAAAATAAAAAAGGTTTGATCTTCAGGAAGAGACATTTGCGGTCCCACTTGGACTGGGGACCATAGATGTTAATGAGCCGAAGCTCTTGTCCCCCCATGGAGACATCTAGGATCAAGCATCTCCCCATTTCTAATTCGATCACTCGTCTGCATTCAACCGCTGCGGTCTTAAAAAGGACCGCCACCCCGCTATACGGCTCGGCCGCAAGAGACCAGTAGGAGGGCCCATGCCTCCACTCCCGCCTTGCTTTATGCAAGGTTGATATATCGGTCAACCTGGTCTCCTGCAAAAATAAAATGTCGGCGTCAAGTTGGCCGAGAAAATGAAAGGCCGTGTACCTTGCCGCATCTGACTTTATGCTGCAAACATTAATAGTTGCCAACGTCAATGGGATGGGTGCCGCCATCATGAATGGTTGAATTAGATAGCCTTTTTCTTCCCACCACTGACAGTCCCAACCTCTTCCTCCGATAATGACGGGTTTTTAGTGCGCTTAAGACAAACAGACTCGTCCATTCTCTCCTTACATACATTCTTGCCCCCGTCTGGTGGTCCTGGGTTAGTCGTCCCCCCAGAGGGCTTTGTATTTGCCCCCGAGAGGAAGACCCAGCCATCTCCTGAGCCGCAACCACCTTGTCCGCAACCTCCGGCCCCGGGTCCCCATTTCCCCCCTGCAGAGGGAGGTCCTGGAGAGCCCCGAACCGGTTGGAGAGATCCACCAGAGGGGGGGCGGCTGAACCCTCCAATGGCGCTTGGATCACGGCCAGAGAGTCAGAGGGGTCGCACTCCAAAGAGGCAGCTCGAGACCTGGTCCCCCTCCTACCTCTGGCCGTTTTCCTGTTACCCTTTTTCTTTTTCTGTGACCACTCCCCCTCTCCCTCATCTAGACTGTCACCAGAAGAGGGTTCCTGGGAAGACGTGGCGTCCTCTCGCTCTTCCCTTTCAAGTCTCTTGACCTCCTCGCTCAATTCACTGTCTTTAGGATCCTCAGCTGCAAGTGAAGTACCTGGGTCAGAGTTTAGGGACATTACTCCCTGCCCCCTGTCCACACGGCGCTGCTCCTGCCGCCTGATGGTGGATGGCGGCAGCTTGCTCCTCACCGGTTCCCTGCCTCCCCGCCTCTACTGGTCCCTTCACCGGCAAGATTAGTCCTGGCTTTCGCTTGTCCCGCACTCGCCGCTTTCAGGACAGCATTGGCGAAGGAACGTGGAGAGCGACTGAACGGGTGACCGAGGTCACCACACAAGTTACACCTAATCCTGCGACAGGCAGCAGCAAGATGACCAAGGTCCCTACACAGTGCGCATTTCTGGGTGGTACACTGCGCACTGAAGTGTGTGGGGCTACCGCACCTGTGACAGACCTTAGGCTGCCCCCGGTAGAAAATCAAGATCCTATCCCTCCCCAAAAAGGTTGAGGAGGGGATATGGGTAATAGTGTTTCCCGAAACCTTCAATCTCACCATGAAGGTCCAGGCTCCTGACCAGATACTATGGCCATTCAGATTCTTTTCGGGAATATTGGTGACCTCTCCGTATCGACTCACCCAGGTCGTAATGTCCATACAGGAAAGCGACTCGTTACTAGTCAAAACGGTCACTTTCCTGACTGAATCTTGGCGGGTTATTGCCAGGGGAAAGAGACCATGCCATTGGGGGCGACTCCGAGCCAGCTCATGGCAAGACCAGAAAAGCTCAAGGCCCTCCGGTCTCACGAAGCTGACATCGAAGTAGGAGGTCCCGTAGGGATGGATCAAGGCAAAGATGTCATATGCCGCAAAGCCCATCCCCAGCAGGAGCTCAACCACCTTCCACCTATCAGGACAGGCATCCTTGCTTACCCACTGGAGACGGACCACGTTCCTATGGTTACTCCTCTGCCCCGTTGTCGACAGAGACCAGACATGTCTCTCTATCCAGAAAGACAGATCAACCTCCCTCCCCTCTATAGTGATGGAGCTCTCCCCTCTCCTCAGGGCGTCCAGGAGCTGCTGTTGCAAGTCACCATCCCCAGGGCCACCAGACGAGGGCGCACTACTACCCCCAGCACTGACAGCTCCTGAATAGCTTTGGGCTGAAGCCCCCGCCAATGCTGGGGGGGGCAGCGGGACCAGCACCTACTTTCCCCCCACCAACACCAGTGCTGCTCCCACCATTCACTTCACTACTACTCCCACCATTCGCAGGACCATTACTCCCATCATTCACCCCACTACTCCCACCATTTGCTGCATCACTACTCCCACCATTCATTCCACCACTACCCCCACCATTTGCTACACCACTACTCCCACCATTCCCACTACTCCCAGCATTCATTCCACCACTACCCCCACCATTTGCTACACCACTACTCCCACCATTCCCACTACTCCCACCATTCACTCCACCACTACTCCCACCATCTGCTCCACCATTACTCCCACCATCTGCTCCACCACTACTCCCATCATTCACTACACCACTACTTCCATTCCCTTTACTTGTCACCCCATTACCTCTGCTGTTCTCTGCACCTTCCACAGTCACCTCCATTCCTTCCTCCCTTGTGTCTGGTGTCTCTGCACTCACACCTGCTGGGCCGGGGGAGGGGAGCACTTCCAGAGACTCCTTTCCCTGCAGCACCACACCCTTTTCCCTTTGGTTGCTGCTGGCTTTCTGCAGGTCGTCTGCTGGAGCGCCCCGCCCCCCTACTGCAGCATTTTGGTCCTTGTTCTGGCCAGACTGTTTTCTCGGCACCTCTGCCCGCCCTGCACCCACAGACTTTGGGGTCTTAGTGTCCTTTTTGGGCGCTGGGGCACACTGCCCCCCTGTCGCAGCAGTGTGCCCAGTGTTCTTTGCTGATGTGTTTTTCACATCCTTCCCTGCCCCCCCAGCCCCGGTGATAACCGGCTTAGCCGCAGAGGGCAGGGTGGGAAACTCCACAGAACTCCCTATGTCCGGCGCTGTGAGTACCTCCACAGCCTCGCCCCCTGCACTGTTCCCCGCACAGATGGCAGCATCGCCGGACGTCCGCCTCCTCTCCCCACCTTGCCTCTGCCTCGAGCCCACTGCAGAGCCCGTGCCTTTAGGTTTGGTGGGGTTTAAACAGAAGGTGGCAGGTGCAACATCAGACATTGGTACATATGACGCGCCCCTGGGCCTGTGTCGCGCTGCGTTGCGCACGCGGGAGCTTACCCGGAGCCGGATCTGTTTAGGGTTGTAGTCTCGTGGCGGTGACCCGGTCCGTGCCCAGGGAGTCAAACTGGACGGCAGTCTGTTAGCGGTAGAAAATGGTTGATGACTACGCCACCCGTTGAATGCAGCCAGGGGGCTGCTGCTGCAGGGCAGACCGCTGAGGCCGGTGGAAGGATGGTGCAGCGTGATAGTATAACCCCCAACGGGAGGGGTATGGCCTCAGGGCAGCCGACGTGGATGATGGGGGTAGCAGGAACCACTCAGAGACGGTATGGTAGCGTTCAGGGTCTTTACTGGTAACAACGATAGACCCTCCCGGAGTACTTGCTAGCGAACGGGGCCTGGTCAGTCCTTGAGCAGATGGGATCTCCCCTGGCCAGGCGTAGTTGTAGGCCTCCCAAGCTGACTGTACTCTTCTGGCTACCTTGCTAGAAGCTGATGTAAGTAGCCCACGTCCCTGAGTGTACCGTGTGGTGCTCACCCGTATGGCCGGTGACTCGGGGCCTTCTAATGGCTTCCGCTCCACGATGGCGGTGCTGGTCCCACGCGTGTGACCGGGCCTTCGGGCTTCTGGGCCAGGGGACCTGAAATCCCCTGCCTGACGGATTCTGCTGCTGGGTAGAAGTTAGTCCCCACAGCCTCGGACTCCGGGTCCGGTAAAGAATCTTCTTAGTCAGGGCGAGCTCTTTAGCTGCCAGCCCCTGACTCCTTGTGACTCTGCTGCTTCCTATGCTGCTCTTGTCTCTACTCTTCCTGGACTCACTAACTCTGCCTCAGCCCCGGGTTTATACAGGGGAAGTTCTTCCCCTCCCAAGGCTGGGCAGGAGGTGTGGCATGCACAGGATCCCTGACCAAAGGACCTCCCACCTGCTCTCAGACGTAATATCTCTATCACTGTGACAACCAGACCCCTGGGGTGTCACACTCCCCCCTAGTGAAATTTAGTACTCCGGGACTAAACACTTTTTAGAAAAATATAACAAGGTATATCAAAGAACAATAAAATACAATAAGGAAACACAATAAGATGGTCACGGATGTCCGCAACCGGGTGCAGTCTTTGAAGAAAAGCAAAGGTGTCCATTTCACCAACACAGGGAGACGTAACCAGGTAGGGGTCTGTCCTACCCCGAGTCCTTAACAGTCTCTAGTCCATCCTGGGTTACGCTCCAACTATATACAAAGGATTCCCGGCAAATCCACCGAAGACTCCTAAAAACAACTAGAAACACAAAATTACACACAAGCAACAATAAACAGGTAAACATTGTAAAACAACTTAAACATTTAGATCCTCCAACGTGCGGGTAACTGGCCTCTAGTGGCCCTAGTGGACCTACGGAGCTGACTGTCTGGCCCTGAACTACAGGGTGTAGGAGCTGTCAAGGGTAAACTGGGCAGCTGTCTACCGGCTCTTTGTCTCACTAGGGGTACGGCAGGCTCACTATAAGCAGAGGGTGGATTCTCCTGTTCCGCTTGGGTGGAGTCTTCTGCCTCCTGGACCGGCTGCTCTTCCAGCTCTACCCGTTGCTCCGTAGGTTCTTGGGATGATGGTTGGAGGAAGGTGAGTACGGGTACCACAACTGCACCATTGACTTGAGTCCAAGACCGAGGGAAGTCCCCGAGCACGGTACTAACCATATCTTCCCTTTCTTCCACGGGTCGATGGTCTTCCTGTTCCTCCTCAGGGTTCCTCAGTTGTTCGGGGCACTTCTTCAGGTGGTCCCGGGATACAATGGCTGTGGTTTCCCCTCCGTCTTTACTGATGGTACAGACCTTCGGGTTCTCGTGGCTTGAGGGCAGTACGGTGTACGGGTCCTTCTCCCACTGGTCGTCCAACTTGTGGAGCCGTCTCTTCCTCTTCAAGACCTGCTCTCCGGGTACCAGGGGAACAGCGGGAGCATACTGGTTGTAAGTCTTCTCTTGTCTTTCCCTAGCCTGACAGAGACTTCGCTCCACGCTCTCCTGTACTTTCTGGTACTGCTGCTGCCTCTCTGTGTCCCAGTCTGTTTCTGGTGAAGTGTCCTCGGGCGTCAGGACTCCCATTTCCAGGTCAACAGGTAACTTACCAGGTCTTGCCCTCATTAGGTAAGCCGGGGTACAGTTGGTGGAACCTACCGGGATGTGGTTGTATAGGTCCACCAGATCGGGCAACTTTTCAGGCCACAGACTGCGTTCTTCCAGGGGCAACGTTTTTAGAAGATCCATTACCACCTGGTTCATTTTCTCACAAAGTCCATTAGTTTGCGGATGGTAGGGTGTCGTCCTTATCTTCCGGCAGCCATACAGATTGCAGAATTCCTGGAAGACCTCCGCTTCAAAGGCAGGTCCCTGGTCCGTCAGCACTTGGTCCGGGTACCCGTGTGGACGGCAAAAGTGCTGCTGGAAGGCTCTAGCTGCTGTTCGAGCCGTTAAGTCCTTGACGGGGACGACAACCAGAAACCGGGAGTAATGATCCACGATGGTTAACGCGTAGACGTAGCCACTTCTGCTGGGGGTCAGTTTTACATGATCCAAGGCTACCAGTTCCAACGGTTGCCGGGTGACGATGGACTGCAGGGGAGTCTTCTGGCTGGCCCGGTCCTTCCTTCTCAGATTGCACGGGCCACAGTCTCTGCACCACTTCTCGATGGTTCCCCTCATGCCTACCCAGTGGAACCGCTCGCGCAGCAGGAACTCCAGCTTTTTCCACCCGAAGTGTCCAGCTCCGTCGTGGTATGCCTCCATCACCATGGCTGCGTCTCTTCGTGGCACCACTACTTGCCAGAGTAGTTCATGCGTCCTGGAGTTAACCATTCTGCGGCACAACTTCCCCTTGTAAAGGAACAGTCGACTCTTCTCTGCCCATAGTTGTTTGGCTTCCTCTGGAGCGTCTGATTCCAGGCTAGCCTCCGGGCGAGTCAGCATCTCCTTCACCAGTCGGACGGCAGGGTCGCTGTCTTGCGTTTCCGCCCAGTTGTAGTGAGGTAAGGGGTTCAACGTAGCAGCCTGCTTACTCCTTACCCGGTGGGAATACTGGATAGTCCCATGACGGTGGAACGCAGGGAGTTCAACTTCTTCCAGTCCCTCCGGATCTTCTCCTCCGTCCGGCAGGTTGGGCATCCTGGATAGGGCGTCCGCGTTGGTATTGGAGCGCCCTGCCCGGTATTTAATTGTGAACTCGTAGTTGGACAGACGGGCCATCCACCTCTGCTCCAGGGCACCGAGTCTTGCCGTGTCCAGGTGTGTCAGCGGGTTGTTATCCGTGTATACGGTGAACCGGGAAGAAGCGAGGTAATGCTTAAAGCGCTCGGTGACTGCCCATACCACGGCCAGGAACTCTAGCTTAAATGAGCTATAATTCTCGGGATTCCTTTCGGTGGGTCGCAGTTTTCGGCTGGCATAGGCGATTACTCGCTCTTTCCCCTGCTGAATCTGGGACAGTACGGCTCCTAGCCCGACGTTACTGGCGTCGGTGTAGAGGATGAAGGGCTGGCTATAGTCCGGATACGCCAAGATTTCATCCCCCGTGAGGGCCATCTTCAGCTGGCGGAAGGACTCTTCCTCTAGCTCTTCCCATTTGAAGGGCGGCTTCTGGTTCTTGGCCTTCCGGGACTGGCCTATCAGGAGGTCCTGCATAGGCGCCGCCTTTTTGGTGAAACTGGGAATAAACCTTCGGTAGTAGCCTACCAACCCTAGGAACTGCCGCACTTCTTTTACGCTGGAAGGGCTTGGCCATCCTTTGATTGCGGTGATCTTATCGGGGTCGGGAGCCACTCCGTCAGCGCTCACCACGTGTCCCAGGTATTGCACCTTTGGTTTCAGGAGGTGACACTTGGAGGGTTTCACCTTTAGGCCGTAACTCGCCAGAGCTTCGAACACCTCCGCCAGGTGTTTCAGGTGGTCCTCATAAGTTTTGGAGTATACGATGACATCGTCCAGGTACAACAGGACCGTCTCGAAGTTTCTGTGGCCCAGACAGCACTCCATTAATCGTTGGAAGGTTCCTGGGGCGTTGCAGAGTCCGAACGGCATGCAGGTGAACTCGCTAAGTCCCATCGGGGTGGTGAATGCGGTCTTCTCCCGGTCCGCCTCTGCTACAGGAACCTGCCAGTACCCGCTAGTGAGATCCAAGGTAGAGAAGAAGTTAGCAGATCTTAAAGCAGCCAATGACTCCTCTATCCTTGGTAAGGGGTACGCATCCTTGTGTGTGATACGGTTGATTTTCCGGTAATCTACACACATCCTCATGGTGTTGTCTTTCTTTTTGACTAAAACTAGTGGGGCTGCCCAGGGGCTACAGCTATCCCGGATTACCCCAGCCTCCTTCATGTCTCTAAGCATCCCCTTGGCGTGTTGGTAATGTGCAGGGGGTACGGGTCGATACCTCTCTTTTATGGGAGGATGATCTCCCGTGGGGATGCGGTGTTCTACCCCCTTGACTCGCCCGAAGTCTAACGGGTGTTTACTAAACACTCTCTCATACTCTTGAACCACCCGATAGACTCCTTGTTTCTGGTGTGAGGGAGTGGAGTCAGTACCCAGATGTAGTTGCTGACACCAGTCCTCCATGTCTTTCTTAGAGCCGTTACCTTCCTCCGGGTGAGATGGAGGCAAGGGTTCCACAGATTGTATAGAATTTTGATTAGTGGTATATAATTTGGCTAGCGTGGCATACCGGGGCAGGTACACTTCCCTCTCCCCGATATTTATTATGCGAACGGGCACCCTCCCATGGCGTACATTGACCACCCCCCGTGCTGTCAAAATGGTGGGCCTACTGTCTGAGTAAACTGGTTCTACCATTGCCTGGTAATCTCTACCTCTCAGACCAATAGCTGCCCGGCACCAAATCATCATTTCACTTTTTGGGGGCATGGCAATAGGAAAAGGGTCACACATTCTTACGCTACCAATCTCACCGCCGGAGAGTTCCACTTGTTGCCGTTGCATCAGTGCCCGGATCTCTTTCTGGAGCACCCGCTGCTCGCCGGAGCTGGCATTCTTGGCAACCTGCTGTAAAAGGAAAATCACCTCTGCAAGACAATTTTCAATTACATTAGTTCCTAGAGTTATTTTTGGGTGACTCTCATGTTTGTCAATATCTACAATGATCAGTCCCTGTGCGGCCAGTTCGACTCTACCAATTTTGATGGTCACCTCTTTAAATCCGATCTGTGGCACGGGCTGACCATTGCTGGCGATGATACTCAAGTCGTCGTCAGGGTAGCGGGTAATATCCGAGTCATTCCAGTACTGCTTGAAGAGCACGTACGGGATGGTGGTGACCTGTGACCCGGTGTCCAGTAGGGCACTCATGGGAATGCCATCCAGTACCACAGGCAAGACTGGACGTCCTCCCACATATCTGTCGCGCCAGTTCGATGGGCCTGGTGATCTTTTTCCTGGGGGTTGGCCCTCTACCCCAGGTTGTGCCCGTTTAAAGAACAGTACCTTTCCATATGTCCGGGTTGATTGCAGCGGCGGCAGATGGGTCGTCCGTCCTCGCTGTATCGGTCACTGGGTCTTCCTCTGGCCGGTGGGGTCCTCCTTGGTCGACGCCACGGGATGTCCTCCGGTCCGGATGCCAGCTGGATCTTCCCTGGAGTGGAAACCTGTAAAGACTGCACAGTTCGGGTTAGCGCAGCAACGCTTTTAGCTAGCTCTTGGACCTGATGGTGTAGGTCTGGAGCCGGGTCATTGTCCAAAGCCTGCGCATCAGCTCCCACAGGCCCTGCTGACAAGGGCGCCGCCTCCTGGTAGTAAGTGGTAGTGGGGCGTCTGTGGGTCACAACGCCACCTGGTGCCGGTTCTCGGAGCACCCGGATGGCTCTGTCCTTGAACTGTGCAAATTCTAGATGAGGGTCCTGTAAGGCCATTGCCCGCAACTGGGTGCGGTGGGCATTGCAATATAAACCCTCTATAAAATGTTCGGTCAACAGCCTGTCCTCGTTTCCCACTCCATTAGGGTCGGTCTGCTTAATGGCCCTCAGGGCCTCTTGTAGGTTGAGTGCATAGTCCCTTATACTCTCATGCGCTCGCTGCTTGCACCCGTAGAATCTAAGTTTAATCTCGGCTGAGGTGCGGGTATCAAAGGTGTCCTTCAGCCGGGTTAGTATCCCTGCGACAGTCTTCCTCCCAGGTGGCCAGGATTTTACTTCCCTTTTGGCTGCCCCAGTTAGTTGGGCCACCAGGATGCTCACTTTTTGCTCTTCTGTGAGGGGGTACACCTGGAAGAGGCTATCCAGCTTTTCTCTAAAGTCATGCAGGGTATGTGACTCCCCTGAGTACTGGGGTAGCCAAGCTGCTCCCGGGATATAGGGCATGGTGAAGGGCATAACTGCAACAGCGGTAGCGCTGGCGGGGGTTGAGGCAGTGGAGCTCTCCTCCGTATCCGACATCTTCCTCCCCCCTAGTGGACCGTGGCCTACCTTGCGATGATCCTGTTCCGTAGGCCGCGGCTCCGCAGTGGATCGTCAGGGTTGAGGACCTTCCGTCGCGCTCCTGTGACGTCGGCGTCTGCTGGGCTCCTTCCAGGACCTTACGCAACATCCGGACGTGAGGCGGGGCTTCAGTTCTCGCGCGCTTTCGGAGTCCACGCCCCTCTTCTTCCCGCGCGGCGTCCTCAAGATGGCGTCCAATGGCGGGAAAACTCCACGGATGGCGGGAAGAAGGCTGAAGATGGCGCCGGATGGCGGGAAACTTCACCGATGGCGGGAAGAAGGCTGAAGATGGCGCCGGATGGCGGGAATCTTCACCGATGGCGGGAATCTTCACCACTGGTAAGTTTGAACAGTCTTTGCTTTTCAGGCACGCAGTACCCGGTGGTTGCGGGCACGTGATCCTGCCGACTACGCCAAAGTTGACGCGCCCCTGGGCCTGTGTCGCGCTGCGTTGCGCACGCGGGAGCTTACCCGGAGCCGGATCTGTTTAGGGTTGTAGTCTCGTGGCGGTGACCCGGTCCGTGCCCAGGGAGTCAAACTGGACGGCAGTCTGTTAGCGGTAGAAAATGGTTGATGACTACGCCACCCGTTGAATGCAGCCAGGGGGCTGCTGCTGCAGGGCAGACCGCTGAGGCCGGTGGAAGGATGGTGCAGCGTGATAGTATAACCCCCAACGGGAGGGGTATGGCCTCAGGGCAGCCGACGTGGATGATGGGGGTAGCAGGAACCACTCAGAGACGGTATGGTAGCGTTCAGGGTCTTTACTGGTAACAACGATAGACCCTCCCGGAGTACTTGCTAGCGAACGGGGCCTGGTCAGTCCTTGAGCAGATGGGATCTCCCCTGGCCAGGCGTAGTTGTAGGCCTCCCAAGCTGACTGTACTCTTCTGGCTACCTTGCTAGAAGCTGATGTAAGTAGCCCACGTCCCTGAGTGTACCGTGTGGTGCTCACCCGTATGGCCGGTGACTCGGGGCCTTCTAATGGCTTCCGCTCCACGATGGCGGTGCTGGTCCCACGCGTGTGACCGGGCCTTCGGGCTTCTGGGCCAGGGGACCTGAAATCCCCTGCCTGACGGATTCTGCTGCTGGGTAGAAGTTAGTCCCCACAGCCTCGGACTCCGGGTCCGGTAAAGAATCTTCTTAGTCAGGGCGAGCTCTTTAGCTGCCAGCCCCTGACTCCTTGTGACTCTGCTGCTTCCTATGCTGCTCTTGTCTCTACTCTTCCTGGACTCACTAACTCTGCCTCAGCCCCGGGTTTATACAGGGGAAGTTCTTCCCCTCCCAAGGCTGGGCAGGAGGTGTGGCATGCACAGGATCCCTGACCAAAGGACCTCCCACCTGCTCTCAGACGTAATATCTCTATCACTGTGACAACCAGACCCCTGGGGTGTCACACATACTTATAACTCACCACCTCCTGTGCGGCTCCTCCGGTCTTCTTCTTCTTCCTCTTCCCTGTCTCCTCCACTGGTTTGTCCTCACCGAAGGAAAACCGCGTCAGGTCCACTGGAGACTCCAGCAGTCGGATCTCCCTCAGCAGTCCTCCTTCCTCCTCCTCCCCCGACACTCCAGCCTCTGCTGTGGGAGTCCTCTGCCCTGCAGGGAGACCACTTGAGCTCCGGCTCTGCCCCTCACTGGCTCCAGCAACTGAGACTCCAGTCACCTCTTCATCCTCCTCCTCCTCTTCACTAAGGACGCCGGCTGGCGGTTCTCCTGAGGTGTTTAACCCCTTCATTTCTGAGAACCGCCGCTGGTTCTTAAACCTCTCCAGGAAGGGACCTGCGCTTTTCTCAATCCCCTCCCGGAGGAGCACTAACCTGACCACCTCGTCTCTGAGGGCTTTAACCCTCTGGGAGGTCGCGGGTCTCTCCTTGTTGGACGCCCGGGTGTTCAGGACCCGGGCCTCCCTCAGCTCCTCTTTCAGCTGGGTTAGTGCTTTGCCGGCGTCCTCGTACTCTCGCAACGTGGCGACCACTCGGGAGGAGAAGGAACTTGTGGACTC